>NW_017617654.1:0-2500 GCF_001879475.1 Ipomoea nil
CTTGAATTACAATTCGAATCGAGCGGCGAGCTGAATCCTTTGCAGACGACTTAAATACGCGACGGGTATTGTAAGGGTAGAGTGGCCTTGCTGCCACGATCCTCTGAGATTCAGCCCTTTGTCGCTCCGATTCGTCCTCCACCCCTATCCAACCCGCCTTTCATCACTCCCTATGAAATCCAATTCAATCCACACTATTACGCGAGAGGTTACAATTCCAAGAATGGTTAGGATGTCTAAGTGGTTAAGCGCTCAATCAAGAAACAAAGGCCTTGAAAAAATGGAAGTGTCAAAGTATTCACAAGTTTCAAGTTCTGTGTACAAGTGTTTAGTGGCCAAGGACTTAGCCACGTTTCACTCGAACTTCGTTGGTGCCTACGTTGCGGACGGATGTGGCACGCTGGTACCTAAGTGCGGACAGAGTTCCGTACTAAGTGGCTAAGTGCGGACGGCGGTGCATAAGTTGCTGACTTATGCGCAACGTTAGTGCCTAAGTTGCGGACTCATGCGGAACGATGGTGCCTAAGTGCGGACTGTTGCGGAACGGATGGTGCCTACATTGCGGACTCATGCGGAACGAGTGTGCCCAAGTTGCGGACTTATGCGGAACGATGGTGCCTAAGTGCGGACTGTTGCGGAACGGGTGGTGCCTAAGTTGCGGACTCATGCGGAACGATGGTGCCTACGGTTTGCTGGAACGAGTGCCTACGTTATGCGGAACGATGTGCGCGGGGACTTATTGCGGAACGAGTGTGGCCTAAGTTGAACGGACTTGTGCGGAACGAGTGTGCCTACGTTGCGGACTTCATTGCGGAACGAGTGTGGCCTAAGTAGCGGACTTGTGCGGAACGAACGCGTGCCTAAGTTGCCGCGACTTGTGCGGAACGAGCGTGCCTAAGTTGCGGACTTGTGCGGAACGATGGTGCCTACGTTGCGGGCTTATGGGGAACGAGTGTGCCTAAGTTGCTGACTTATGCGCAACGTTAGTGCCTAAGTTGCGGACTCATGCGGAACGATGGTGCCTAAGTGCGGACTGTTGCGGAACGGATGGTGCCTAAGTTGCGGACTCATGCGGAACGATGGTGCCTACGTTGCGGGCTTTGCGGACTTTGTGCGGAACGAGTGTGCCTACGTTGCGGGCATATGCGGAACGAGCGTGCCTAAGTTGCGGACTCATGCGGAACGAGTGTGCCTAAGTGCCGGACTTGTGCGGAACGAGCGTGCCTAAGTGCCGGACTTGTGCGGAACGAGTGTGCCTACGTTGCGGGCATATGCGGAACGAGTGTGCCTAAGTTGCGGACTCATGCGGAACGAGTGTGCCTAAGTTGCGGACTCATGCGGAACGAGTGTGCCTAAGTAGCGGACTTGTGCGGAACGAGTGTGCCTAAGTATCGGACTTGTGCGGAACGAGCGTGCCTAAGTTGCGGACTTGTGCGGAACGAGCGTGCCTAAGTTGCGGACTTGTGCGGAACGAGCGTGCCTACGTTGCGGGCATATGCGGAACGAGTGTGCCTACGTTGCGGGCATATGCGGAACGAGTGTGCCTAAGTTGCGGACTCATGCGGAACGAGTGCGCCTAAGTTGCGGACAGTTGCGGAACGAGTGTGCCTAAGTAGCGGACAGTTGCGGAACGAGTGTGCCGAAGTTGCGGACTTGTGCGGAACGAGTGTGCCGAAGTAGCGTGCCTACGTTGCGGACTCATGCGGAACGAGTGTGCCTACGTTGCGGGCATATGCGGAACGAGTGTGCCTAAGTTGCGGACTCATGCGGAACGAGTGTGCCTAAGTGCCGGACTTGTGCGGAACGAGTGTGCCTACGTTGCGGGCTCATGCGGAACGAGTGTGCCCAAGTTGCGGACTTATGGGGTACGAGCGTGCCTAAGTTGCGGACTCATGCGGAACGAGTGTGCCTAAGTGCCGGACTTGTGCGGAACGAGTGTGCCTACGTTGCGGGCTCATGCGGAACGAGTGTGCCCAAGTTGCGGACTTATGGGGTACGAGGGTGCCTAAGTTGCGGACTTATGCGGAACGAGGGTGCCTAAGTTGCGGGCTTATGCGCAACGTTGGTGCCTAAGTTGCGGACTCATGCGGTACGAGGGTGCCGAGGTTGCGGAATTATGCGGTACGAGGGTGCCGAGGTTGCGGACTTATGCGGAACGAGGGTGCCGAGGTTGCGGAATTATGCGGTACGAGGGTGCCCAAGTTGCGGAAAGTTGCGGTACGAGGGTGCCCAAGTTGCGGAAAGTTGCGGTACGAGAGTGCCCAAGTTGCGGAAAGTTGCGGTACGAGAGTGCCCAAGTTGCGGCGGGAAAGTTGCGGTACGAGGGTGCCAAGTTGCGGACTTATGCGGAACGAGGGTGCCGAGGTTGCGGACTTATGCGGTACAAGGGTGCCGAGGTTGCGGACTTATGCGGTACGAGGGTGCCGAGGTTGCGGACTTATGCGGTACGAGGGTGCCGAGGTTGCGGACTTATGCGGTACGAGGGTGCCGAGGTTGCGGA
>NW_017617654.1:10000-12500 GCF_001879475.1 Ipomoea nil
CCCCCTATAGTAGTTAAAAAAAAAAAAACCCCAGTGACAGCAGTAGACACGGTTTGTCCCGTAAATCACACGGTCATTTCGGGTGGTTCCGTGCATTTTTTTTCAAATGTTATTGCATGGTCCTTTAGTTTAGAGCATTTTAACAATGCTTGGTAAATTTCAAAGCGTTTGGATGATTATTTCATTGAAAACGACGATGTCCAAATTTATGCCCAGCTGTCCGCAAAGTTCCTTGTCTGACTTAGCCAAGTACTTGGGATTGTTGGGAATGTGAGAGGAATATATGGCATATCGTTTGCCTCACTAATTAAATAGTACAATAAGCTCTAAAACAAATGTATATGCCATTTTGGCACGAGAACGACGTAAAACGACATAGGCCAAGGCATAACACAGAACCGTCGTAAAAGTACTGGGGTGGCAGGCGGGTAAACCTCTGTTGCGTGATATTTTCCGCATCCGTCCGCAACTGTGCGCAATTTGGGCGCCCTCGTTCCGCATAAGTCCGCAACCTCGGCACCCTCGTTCCGCATAAGTCCGCAACCTCGGCACCCCCGTTCCGCATAAGTCCGCAACTTGGGCACCCTCGTACCGCAACTTTCCGCAACCTCGGCACCCTCGTACCGCAACTTTCCGCAACCTCGGCACCCTCGTACCGCAACTTTCCGCAACCTCAGCACACCCGTACCGCAACTTTCCGCAACCTCGGCACACCCGTTCCGCATAAGTCCGCAACCTCGGCACCCCCGTACCGCAATTTTCCGCAACTTGGGCACTCTCGTACCGCATAAGTCCGCAACTTGGGCACCCTCGTACCGCAACTTTCCGCAACCTCGGCACCCCCGTACCGCAATTTTCCGCAACCTCGGCCCACCCGTACCGCAACTTTCCGCAACCTCGGCCCACCCGTACCGCAACTTTCCGCAACCTCGGCACCCCCGTACCGCAATTTTCCGCAACGTCGGCCCACCCGTACCGCAATTTTCCGCAACGTCGGCCCACCCGTACCGCAACTTTCCGCAACCTCGGCACCCCCGTACCGCAACTTTCCGCAACCTCGGCACCCCCGTACCGCAACTTTCCGCAACCTCGGCCCACCCGTACCGCAACTTTCCGCAACCTCGGCACACCCGTACCGCAACTTTCCGCAACCTCGGCACACCCGTACCGCAACTTTCCGCAACCTCGGCACCCTCGTACCGCATAAGTCCGCAACCTCGGCACCCTCGTACCGCATAAGTCCGCAACCTCGGCACCCTCGTACCGCATAAGTCCGCAACCTCGGCACCCTCGTACCGCATAAGTCCGCAACCTCGGCACCCTTGTACCGCATAAGTCCGCAACCTCGGCACCCTCGTTCCGCATAAGTCCGCAACTTGGGCACCCTCGTACCGCAACTTTCCGCAACTTGGGCACTCTCGTACCGCAACTTTCCGCAACTTGGGCACTCTCGTACCGCAACTTTCCGCAACTTGGGCACCCTCGTACCGCAACTTTCCGCAACTTGGGCACCCTCGTACCGCATAATTCCGCAACCTCGGCACCCTCGTTCCGCATAAGTCCGCAACCTCGGCACCCTCGTACCGCATAATTCCGCAACCTCGGCACCCTCGTACCGCATGAGTCCGCAACTTAGGCACCAACGTTGCGCATAAGCCCGCAACTTAGGCACCCTCGTTCCGCATAAGTCCGCAACTTAGGCACCCTCGTACCCCATAAGTCCGCAACTTGGGCACACTCGTTCCGCATGAGCCCGCAACGTAGGCACACTCGTTCCGCACAAGTCCGGCACTTAGGCACACTCGTTCCGCATGAGTCCGCAACTTAGGCACGCTCGTACCCCATAAGTCCGCAACTTGGGCACACTCGTTCCGCATGAGCCCGCAACGTAGGCACACTCGTTCCGCACAAGTCCGGCACTTAGGCACACTCGTTCCGCATGAGTCCGCAACTTAGGCACACTCGTTCCGCATATGCCCGCAACGTAGGCACACTCGTTCCGCATGAGTCCGCAACGTAGGCACGCTACTTCGGCACACTCGTTCCGCACAAGTCCGCAACTTCGGCACACTCGTTCCGCAACTGTCCGCTACTTAGGCACACTCGTTCCGCAACTGTCCGCAACTTAGGCGCACTCGTTCCGCATGAGTCCGCAACTTAGGCACACTCGTTCCGCATATGCCCGCAACGTAGGCACACTCGTTCCGCATATGCCCGCAACGTAGGCACGCTCGTTCCGCACAAGTCCGCAACTTAGGCACGCTCGTTCCGCACAAGTCCGCAACTTAGGCACGCTCGTTCCGCACAAGTCCGATACTTAGGCACACTCGTTCCGCACAAGTCCGCTACTTAGGCACACTCGTTCCGCATGAGTCCGCAACTTAGGCACACTCGTTCCGCATGAGTCCGCAACTTAGGCACACTCGTTCCGCATATGCCCGCAACGTAGGCACACTCGTTCCGCACAAGTCCGGCACTTAGGCACGCTCGTTCCGCACAA
>NW_017617655.1:5000-7500 GCF_001879475.1 Ipomoea nil
CTAAGTTGCGGACTCATGCGGAACGAGTGTGCCTAAGTGCCGGACTTGTGCGGAACGAGCGTGCCTAAGTGCCGGACTTGTGCGGAACGAGTGTGCCTACGTTGCGGGCATATGCGGAACGAGTGTGCCTAAGTTGCGGACTCATGCGGAACGAGTGTGCCTAAGTTGCGGACTCATGCGGAACGAGTGTGCCTAAGTAGCGGACTTGTGCGGAACGAGTGTGCCTAAGTATCGGACTTGTGCGGAACGAGCGTGCCTAAGTTGCGGACTTGTGCGGAACGAGCGTGCCTAAGTTGCGGACTTGTGCGGAACGAGCGTGCCTACGTTGCGGGCATATGCGGAACGAGTGTGCCTACGTTGCGGGCATATGCGGAACGAGTGTGCCTAAGTTGCGGACTCATGCGGAACGAGTGCGCCTAAGTTGCGGACAGTTGCGGAACGAGTGTGCCTAAGTAGCGGACAGTTGCGGAACGAGTGTGCCGAAGTTGCGGACTTGTGCGGAACGAGTGTGCCGAAGTAGCGTGCCTACGTTGCGGACTCATGCGGAACGAGTGTGCCTACGTTGCGGGCATATGCGGAACGAGTGTGCCTAAGTTGCGGACTCATGCGGAACGAGTGTGCCTAAGTGCCGGACTTGTGCGGAACGAGTGTGCCTACGTTGCGGGCTCATGCGGAACGAGTGTGCCCAAGTTGCGGACTTATGGGGTACGAGCGTGCCTAAGTTGCGGACTCATGCGGAACGAGTGTGCCTAAGTGCCGGACTTGTGCGGAACGAGTGTGCCTACGTTGCGGGCTCATGCGGAACGAGTGTGCCCAAGTTGCGGACTTATGGGGTACGAGGGTGCCTAAGTTGCGGACTTATGCGGAACGAGGGTGCCTAAGTTGCGGGCTTATGCGCAACGTTGGTGCCTAAGTTGCGGACTCATGCGGTACGAGGGTGCCGAGGTTGCGGAATTATGCGGTACGAGGGTGCCGAGGTTGCGGACTTATGCGGTACGAGGGTGCCGAGGTTGCGGACTTATGCGGAACGAGTGTGCCTACGTTGCGGGCATATGCGGAACGAGTGTGCCTACGTTGCGGGCATATGCGGAACGAGTGTGCCTACGTTGCGGGCATATGCGGAACGAGTGTGCCTACGTTGCGGACTTATGCGGAACGAGCGTGCCTAAGTTGCGGACTCATGCGGAACGAGTGTGCCTAAGTGCCGGACTTGTGCGGAACGAGTGTGCCTACGTTGCGGGCTCATGCGGAACGAGTGTGCCCAAGTTGCGGACTTATGGGGTACGAGGGTGCCTAAGTTGCGGACTCATGCGGAACGAGGGTGCCTAAGTTGCGGACTCATGCGCAACGTTGGTGCCTAAGTTGCGGACTCATGCGCAACGTTGGTGCCTAAGTTGCGGACTCATGCGCAACGTTGGTGCCTAAGTTGCGGACTCATGCGGTACGAGGGTGCCGAGGTTGCGGATTATGCGGTACGAGGGTGCCGAGGTTGCGGAATTATGCGGTACGAGGGTGCCGAGGTTGCGGAAGTTGCGGTACGAGGGTGCCCAAGTTGCGGAAAGTTGCGGTACGAGGGTGCCCAAGTTGCGGAAAGTTGCGGTACGAGGGTGCCCAAGTTGCGGAAAGTTGCGGTACGAGGAGTGCCCAAGTTGCGGAAAGTTGCGGTACGAGGGTGCCCAAGTTGCGGAAAGTTGCGGTACGAGGGTGCCCAAGTTGCGGAAAGTTGCGGTACGAGAGTGCCCAAGTTGCGGAAAGTTGCGGTACGAGAGTGCCCAAGTTGCGGAAAGTTGCGGTACGAGGGTGCCCAAGTTGCGGACTTATGCGGAACGAGGGTGCCGAGGTTGCGGAATGCGGTACGAGGGTGCCGAGGTTGCGGACTTATGCGGTACGAGGGTGCCGAGGTTGCGGACTTATGCGGTACGAGGGTGCCGAGGTTGCGGACTTATGCGGTACGAGGGTGCCGAGGTTGCGGACTTATGCGGTACGAGGGTGCCGAGGTTGCGGACTTATGCGGTACGAGGGTGCCGAGGTTGCGGAAAGTTGCGGTACGGGTGTGCCGAGGTTGCGGAAAGTTGCGGTACGGGTGTGCCGAGGTTGCGGAAAGTTGCGGTACGGGTGGGCCGAGGTTGCGGAAAGTTGCGGTACGGGGGTGCCGAGGTTGCGGAAAGTTGCGGTACGGGGGTGCCGAGGTTGCGGAAAGTTGCGGTACGGGTGGGCCGACGTTGCGGAAAATTGCGGTACGGGTGGGCCGACGTTGCGGAAAATTGCGGTACGGGGGTGCCGAGGTTGCGGAAAGTTGCGGTACGGGTGGGCCGAGGTTGCGGAAAGTTGCGGTACGGGTGGGCCGAGGTTGCGGAAAATTGCGGTACGGGGGTGCCGAGGTTGCGGAAAGTTGCGGTACGAGGGTGCCCAAGTTGCGGACTTATGCGGTACGAGAGTGCCCAAGTTGCGGAAAATTGCGGTACGGGGGTGCCGAGGTTGCGGACTTATGCGGAACGGG
>NW_017617655.1:12500-16305 GCF_001879475.1 Ipomoea nil
CGCCGGGCGAAGGGGAGGCGGGAGAAGCGGCCGCAGCGGCGGACCGGGCCCAAGGCCCCGGGAAAGGGGCGGCGGAGAGGGGGAGAGCCCCGGCGGGCCCGGACCCGGGCGCACCACGAGGCGCGGGCGACGAGGCGGGGGGGGGGGAAGGCAGCCCCAAGCGGGCGCGGGAAGGCCGGCCAAGGCGAAAGACGGGCGAGAGACCGAGAGCGAACAAGGACCGCGAGGGAAAGAGGAAAAGGACGGGGAAAAGAGAGGCAAAGAGGGCGGGAAAGGGCGGGGAGGGAAGCGGAGGGAGACCGGCGAGGCGCCCCGGGAGGAGGGGGAACGGGGAGAGCCGGCCGCCGAGCGACGCGGGGCGCGGACCAGCGAGGAGGCGGGGGGCGGCCAAAGCCCGGGCCGGGGAGACGCCGCGGAACGGCGGCGCGGGGAGCGGGGAAGCAGCGCGCGCCCCGGGCGGGCCGCGGCACCGGCGCGCGCCGGGCGCGGGCCGGGGGGCGCGCCAGGCGACCCGGCGGAAACACGGACCAAGGAGGCGGACAGGGGGGCGAGGCAACGGGCGAGGAAACCCGGAAGGCGCAAGGAAGCGGAGGGGCGGGAGCCCCGCACGGGGGGGCACCGCCGACCGACCGGAGCGGCGGAGAAGGGGGCGAGGGCGAGCAGACCGGGCGGGACCCGAAAGAGGGGGAACGAGGCCGGAGCGGGGCGAAGCCAGAGGAAACGCGGGGGGAGGCCCGCCAGCGAGACGGACGGGCAAAGCGGGCGGCGGACGGGGGGAGAGGGGCGAAAGACGAAGCGAACCGGCGAGGAGCGGGGGCCCGCCGAAGGGGCCCGCAGGAGAGCGGGAGCGGGCGCGAGAGGGCGAGCGGGGAAAGCCAAGGAGGAGAGGCAGCGGGGGCGGAACGCCCGCGACCGAGGCGCAAACGGGAAAGAGGGAGGACGGCGCGGCGGCGGCGGGGAGCCGCGCCACGGAAGCAACAGCCGCCAAGGGGGCCAGGGGGGGAAGCAGAACGGGCGAGGCGGGAGGAACCGGAAGCCGGGGGACGGGGCCCAACGGCGCGCGAACCGAGAGCCCACAAAGGGGGGGGGCGAGGAAGACAGCAGGACGGGGCGGCAGGGAAGGCGAAAGCCGCGAAGGAGGGGGGAACAACGCACCGGCCGAAGCAACGAGCCCCGAAAAGGGAGGGCGCGGAAGCGCGCCGACCGAGACCCGGCCGGCGGGGCAAGAGCGAGGCCCCGAGGAGGAGGAGGCGCGGCGGGCGCGGCAAAACCGGGGGCGCGAGCCCGGGCGGAGCGGCCGGCGGGGCCAGAGCGGGGGGGAGGAGCAAAGAGGCAAAGGAGAACGGGGAAGGCCGAAGAGGGGAAAGGGGCCAGGGAACGGCCACGGGCACAGGGGGAGGCGAGCCGAAGGGGCGGGGGAAGCCCGACAGACAGCGCGGGGGCGCCCGGGCGCCGAAAGGGAAGCGGTCGGGGAAAAGGCCGGAACCGGGACGGGGCGGGGGACGGCAACGGGAGGGAGGCCGGAGACGGCGGCGGGGGCCGCGGGAAGAGGGAGCGTGCGGGGGAACAGCCGGCCCACCCGGGAAACGGCGCAGCCGGAGGGAGGGGCCAGCGGCGGGAAGAGCACCACACGGCGCGGGGGGGGGGGCGCCCCGGCGGCCCGGGAAAAGCCGGAGGACCGAGGGCCGGCCACGCCCGGCGGACGCAGAACCGCAGCAGGGCGCCAAGGGGAACAGCCGCGGGCCAAGGGAACAAGGGAGGCAAGGGAAGGCGGCAAAAGGGAGCCGGAACGGCGGGGAAAAGGAGGGGCGCGGAGGGCGGGGCACGGGGGCCAGGCCCGAACCCGGCGGGGGGCGGCGGACGGCGCGAGCGGCGACCGCGGCGAGAGCGGGGCGCGCGGGCGGCCGGGGGACGGACGGGGGAACGGCGCGGGCGGGGGCCGGCCCGGGCGGCGAACAGCCAACGCAGAACGGGGACGGACAAGGGGAAGCCGACGGGGGAAGGAAAACAAAGCAGGGCGAGGGGCCCGGCGGAGGCGAACGCAAGGGGAGGGCGGCCCAGGGCGCGGAAGGGCAAAGGGAAGAAAGGCAACCAAGCGCGGGGAAACGGCGGGGAACGAGGACGCGCGGAAGGGAGCCAAAGGCCGCGGCAGCGAAGGAGGGACGCGAGGAAGGGAGGAACGAGAGGCCCACGGGCCCGGGCGACGAGCCAGCGAAACCACAGCCAAGGGAACGGGGGGCAGAAGCAGCGGGGGAAAGAAGACCCGGGGGAGCGGGACGCGAGGCCGACGGGGGGAAAGGACGGGAGAGGGGGAGGAGAAGGGGGAGCCGAAAGGCGAAAGGGAAAGACCACGACGGGGAACGGGAGGGGACGGAGGCCGGGAAGCGGAGGCGGGGCAGGGCCCGCGGGGGACCCAAGGCGCGCGGGCGGGCCGAGCCGGGCGGAAGACAGGGGCAGGGGGGGAGGGGGGCGGGGCGGCACAGCGGGGAAAAGAGAACGCAGGGGGCCGAAGAGGAGCGCAACGAGAACAGAAAGCGGGGGGAACAGAAGGGGAAAAGCGCGGGGGAGGCGGAGGGCCAGGACGAAGACGAACCGGGAAAGCGGGGCCGAACGAGCCGGGAGACCGGCGGAAGGCGAAGCGAGAGGGGCAGAAAAGGGACCACAGGGAGAACGGGCGGGGGCAGCCAAGCGGGCAGAGCGACGGGGCGGGGGGAGCCGGCGAGGGCGGCGCGGCCGAGCAGGGGAAGCAGAAGGCACCAAGGGGGGGAGGGGGCACCCACCAAGAGGGAACGGGAGCGGGGGGGAGACCGGCGGGAGACAGGGGAGGGGGACCCGACGGAGGACAGGGGCGCAAGAGGAAGGCAACCGAGGACGAGAGGAACCGGGGAGGCGCACAAGGGGGCAGCGCGCGGGGGGAAAAGCCAGGGGCGCGAAGCGACCGGGCGGGGGAGGAGGACGGAACGCCGCGAAGGCAGAAGCCGGGCGAGACCGACGCAGGCGCGCGGCGCCCGGGGCCGACCCGCAGGAGGGGCCAGGGGGCCCCAAGGGCACGGGCGGGGGCGAAGCCGGCGGGGCGGAAGGGGCACGGGGGCCGCCGGGAAGGACAAGGCCGAGCGAGCGGCGAGCGGAAGCCGGGGCAGACGACGGAAAGACGCGACGGGGGAGGGGAAGGGGGGAGAGGGGCCGGGCGGCCACGAGCCGCGGAGAGGCAGCCCGGGGGCGCGCCGAGGCGGCCCGCCCACCCCCGAGCCAACCCGCCGGGCAGCACGCCGAGGAAAGCCAAGGCAAGCCACACGAGGACGCGAGAGGGGACAAGGCAAGAAGGGGGAGGAGGGCGAAGGGGGGAAGCGCGCAAGCAAGAAACAAAGGCGGGAAAAAAGGGCGAAGGGGCAAAGGAGGCACAAGGGGCAAGGGCGGGGACAAGGGGGAGGGGCCAAGGACGGAGCCACGGGGCACGCGAACGGCGGGGGGCCGACGGGCGGACGGAGGGGCACGCGGGGACCGAAGGGCGGACAGAGGGCCGGACGAAGGGGCGAAGGGCGGACGGCGGGGCAGAAGGGCGGACGGAGGCGCAACGGGAGGGCCGAAGGGGCGGACGCAGGCGGAACGAGGGGGCCGAAGGGCGGACGGGGCGGAACGGAGGGGGCCGACAGGGCGGACGCAGGCGGAACGAGGGGGCCAAGGGGCGGAGGAGGCGGAACGAGGGGGGCCGAAGGGCGGACGGGGCGGAACGGGGGGCCGAAGGGGACGCAGGCGGAACGAGGGGCCGACGGGGCGGGCGGGGCGGACGGGGGCGGAACGAGGG
>NW_017617656.1:12500-14674 GCF_001879475.1 Ipomoea nil
CCCCAAAATTTCTGTGTCTCAGCAACATTTTCTGATCGCTGATGTTTGCTCTACAGAAATAAGAAATGCTTTGTTTGGAATATGTGATCAAAAGGCACCTGGGCCGGATGGATATTCAGCAGCTTTCTTCAAAAAAAATTGGGATTTGATTGGAGAAGACCTCACTGACTCAGTAAAAGAATTCTTCTCTTCTGGCCAGCTTCTCACGCAGGTTAACCATACAGTGATTGCTCTTATCCCCAAAATTCAGAATGCCCAATCTGTGGGAGATTACAGGCCTATTTCTTGCTGCAACGTGATGTACAAAATCATCTCCCGTGTTTTAGCAGCTAGGTTAAGTGGGGTCTTGCCTGGAATAGTTAATAAAGCACAAGCAGCCTTTGGTGGAAGGTAGATCAATGTCAGACAACATTTTCTTAGCCCAAGAGCTGATTAGAGGATATGCTAGAAAAAGAATTTCTCCCCGGTGCATGCTCATGGTGGATTTGAGAAAGGCTTATGACACCATAGAATGGGATTTCATCTTGGAAGTCCCTTAGAGGGCTTGAGTTCCCTCCTCAGTTTATCTTATGGATTGAACAGTGTGTTACCACCACATCTTTCTCCATTTCTGTAAATGGTGGTTTGTTTGGGAACTTTAAAGGGAAGAAAGGCCTGCGACAAGGAGATCCTATCTCTCCTCTCCTCTTCTCCTGCTGCATTGAATACCTCTCCAGAACCCTTAGCTACTTGACTTCGAGGCCTGGGTTCAACTTCCATCCCAAGTGCTCCAAAAAAAGTATCTCCCACCTAGCTTTTGCGGACGATTTGATGCTTTTCTCAAGGGGAGATCAGGGTTCTGTCCAAATCCTTCTGGATGCTTTAAAAGAGCTGGAATTTGCCTCAGGTTTGACAGTCAACATCAACAAATCCAACCTTTTTGTGGCTGGAGTCCTTGATAACAGTTTGGACTTTGTGAGCTATCCGAAAGGGTCTCTTCCAATTCGTTACCTTGGCATTCCTCTTGATGCCCAAAGGCTGAAAGTTGCTCATTCTCCCCTCTCACGAACTCTGTTTTTGTCGCATATTAATGCTTGGAAGAGTTGCAGGTTGACTTTTGCTGGAAGACTTGAGCTTCTTAACTCGGTTATTCAAGGCTTTGTTAGCTTCTGGTTACAAAACTTTCTTCTCCCTAATAATGTTATTGACCACATCATCTCGCTGTGCAGAAATTTCCTATGGGGTAGCAGATATGCACCAATTGCTTGGGAGAAAATCTGCTGCCCTAAAGAAGAGGGAGGTCTTGGGCTTCACAACTTTAAAACGTGGAATTTTGCTTTCCTGTCCAGAATTCTTTGGGACATCCACACAAAAAGGGATTCTTTGTGGATTAAGTGGGTCAATGGAGTCCTATCTTGATTCTAAAGACTTTTGGCCTTTGGGGAACCTAAGCCCCAGGACTCGGCACTTAATGAAGGCGTTTTCAATACCCCACAATTTGTGTGGAGGTCTTATATACCCCACAAATTCTCTTTCTTTTTGTGGATGGCCCTCAAAAACAGATTACCTACAAAAGATAGGATTTGTTATGATGAATCTGATCCGGATTGTTCTTTGTGCTTGGTAACAAGGAATCATCCGCTCACCCTGTTTTTTAGATGGCCCTTTTTCTTTGCAGGTTTGGGACCGAATCAGAGAAATTGTTGGCTTCCCTAGGAGAACCATAGCCATACGCAGTTCCATCAAATGGATCAGGAGATTGTTCAGCGGGTCTAGGCCTCATTCAAGAGGGCTGTCTGTCGCCCTGGCTAGTACGGTTTACCACATTTGGAGATTTAGGAACCTTGTTTTACATGATGAGGAAAGACCACCTTTAGAAGGTCTTGTGAAGATCATTGCTTGTGATTTGTTTCGATTTGCTCCCGCTGTTTTCTTTCTTGTAGACCCACTTCCGTTCCGCAACCTCGGCCACCCCGTTCCGCAACTTTCCGCAACCTCGGCACACCCGTACCGCAACTTTCCGCAACCTCGGCACACCGCCCGCAACTTTCGCAACCTCGGCCACCCCGTTCCGCAACTTTCCGCAACCTCGGCACACCCGTACGCAACTTTCCGCAACTTGGGCACCCTCGTACCGCATAAGTCCGCAACCTCGGCACCCTCGTACCGCATAATTCCGCAACTTGGCACCCTCG
>NW_017617658.1:0-5000 GCF_001879475.1 Ipomoea nil
CCTTACATGCAAGAAGGCAGTACGCACAAACACCAACTCCAAGTCTCATGCATTCCACCCATTCGGGTATAACCTGTACATCACCTGGAAAATGTTCTTGAGGATCATGGTAGAAGTACGGTCCACATCGGCAGCCATCTGATCAAAATAAAGAGCATTCCTTGTCTTCCATAAATGGAAAACCGAGGCCATGATAGCTAGAGCACCAATCTTGGATCGAGGCCGGGTTCCTCGAGAATCCCTATGATGCCATTTTATTGCTCCTTTGATAGAGGCCGTATTCCTTGCAATACCAACACCATCTCTTACACGGTCCCAAACTTGTTTAGAGAACGGGCACATGAAGAAAAGGTGGTTGATATCTTCCAGTGTAGCACCACAAAACGAGCAATGTTTGTCAATCTCCATGAAGATTACATTGCTTTTCGTGAGTAGCCTTCCATGTAAGCAAAGCCACGTACAAAAAGCAAATTTAGGAGGGACAAAGCTCTTCCAAATAAACCTCATGGCAAACTTTTTTGGGCTTTGTGGACGAATTGCTTCATACACGGCCGAAGTATTAATGCCATTCGGTCCATTCCAAGAGGCCAGTTTATTGATACAGTCACTAGTGGTTCCAAATCTGCTTACGAGAAGGTCCCTAACCTTCGCCAAACTACGCATGAGGGCGGACTCGTTTCTTCCCGGATTCCACGTCCAGAAGTCCACATTCCGTAAATAAAAGTCATGGACCCAACGAATCCATAACGTTTCTTTCCGGGTGTGGATATTCCAGAGTGTTTTTGTCATAAACGCATTGTTCCAATGTTTCAAATTTCGCAAGCCAAGTCCGCCCTCATCTTTTGGCCTGCAGATAACATCCCATGATACAAGAGCCCTTTTTCCACCCATAGGAATTTTCGGCATATAGAAATTATGCTTTCAATAACTGTGGGTGGTAGAGAAAACTCTTGCATCCAGTATGCTACCACACCTTGGATCACCTTGGCTATCAGTTCAAGCTTACCTGCATAAGATAAAGAAAATCCCTTCCAGGCAGATATATACTTGTTAATGGAATCAAAAAGAGGGTGTAGCAAGATACCTTTAGCTTTTGAGCATCTAAAGGAACCCCAAGGTAACGAACAGGCAAGGTGCCATTAGGGATGCGTGTGAAGCTAAGGTCATCACGCACCCAGCACAAAACAGTTTCGATTTCGTAGCACTAATCGCTAGCCCTGAGGTCCCTTCGAGCTCATTCAACGCATTCATCATTATTCCCACCGAGCTTACATCTCCCCTGCAAAAAAGCATCAAGTCATCCGCAAAAGCCAAATGGCTTATGCGGAGGTTAGAACATCTTGGGTGGAACTTGAACATCGGGCTCGCAGTCTTGGCCTTCAACATTCTTGTGAAGTATTCCATGCATAACGTGAACAACATGGGGGACATGGGGTCCCCTTGCCTTAATCCCCGCCTTCCATCAAACTTTCCATGCAAAGTACCATTAATGCTCACCGAGAAAGATGCTGTGCTTACACACTCCATGATCCATTCAGTGAAGATACTCGGAAACCCGAACCCATGCAGAACCTCCTTCAAGAAATCCCAGCTAACAGTGTCATAAGCCTTTCGGATATCCACCATTATCATGCACCTCGGGGATATTCTTTTTCTTGAATATCCCCTTATAAGTTCCTGAGCAAGCATAACATTATCAGACACCGATCTCCCACCTACAAAAGCCCCTTGGGCTTGGTCCACAATGTCCGGCAGTACTCGTCCCATGCGTGCTGCAATTATCTTCGTTATTATCTTGTAAAAAACATTGCAGCACGCGATTGGTCTAAAATCCTCGACCCTTTGATCGTGCATCTTCTTGGGGATTAAGGCAATAACGGTATGATTCCATTGCTTCAACAGTTGCCCATTTCTGAAAAATTCCATCACTGCCGCTATGACCAGTGAACCAATCCGGTTCCAATTAACTTTGAAGAAAGCGGCAGTGTACCCGTCGGGCCCCGGAGCTTTGTCATTACCCATAGAGAATAAAGCTTCCTTTATTTCTTCTTTAGAGATTGGGGCCACAAGGTTCAAAGCTTGATCGGCAGAGACATTGGAGCCATGGCCAAAATATGTATTGTCCGTTCCATTCCTTTCTCTTGGGGTGCCAAATAAATCAGAGAAAAATTTTACAAACAAGCTGCCCACTTGATTGAGTGAAGTAGTTAGGTTCCCATCTTGATCAAGGATTGCAGCTAGAGTTGACGCTGCATTTCTTTTATTTATGAGGCTATGAAAATAGTGTGATCCCTTATCTGCCTCAACCAAGTGGACTGTATTCAATTTTTGCGCAAAGAACCGTCTTTCAGCCTCCATCAAGAACAAGGCCCTCTTCCGAAGATCATTAACATAAGCCCTCTCTTGTTCATTCGCGTTTAGGACATCCAACTCATCTTGCGCAACAGAGTAGGCTTCTTTCGCGACTCGGGTTCTCTCCGAGATGTGGCTGAACGCATTCTGTTAAGAGTGCGAAGAGGTCCTTTAAGAGACTTAAGTTTCTTGGCCAGAATATACTGCTTCGATCCCTCCACATGCTCTCTCCACACATTTTCAAGAGTAACTTTGAAGTCCTGGTGTGTGAGCCACATGTTTAAAAATTTGAATGGCCTTTTTCCGTCACTTATAGCAATGGACGTAGTTATAACTACGGGACAGTGATCTGAATTGCATGCCAACAACTTGAAGTCTGCCATGCATGTTAACCCGTTGGCTCCCCATCTATCATTGATCAGTACCCGATCCAGCTTGGCTTCCATATACCTATTTCTCCACGTAAAAAATTTTCCAGTAGAAGGGCAGTCCGTTAGATCCATGTTCGCACAGCAATTCTCCAAATCCTGAAGCTCATATCTAGTTGGTTCGTTTCCTCCCCTTCTTTCAGATGGTGATAACACTGTATTAAAGTCACCTGAGATTACCATGGTTCAACAATCAATAGTCCAAGTGCTTCAATCTTCTCCCATAATTGCCTTCTCGCAACTACAGAAAAGAGGCCATAGACAAAAGTACAAAGAATCTTCTTCTGAGAAATCTTGCATAGAATGAGACAGTGGACATGTTGAGGTCCAGTCTCAAGGATTGAGCAGTCTACTAGCGCTGGGTTCCATGTAACAAGAATCCTTCCACCAACAGTATCATGGAAGTTGGTTGCAAGCTTCCATCCATTCTTTCGGTTTTTAACGAACAAGTCAGCTTTCTCAATCGACAATTTAGTTTCCAGAAGTGCAATAACAGATAGTTTATTGTTCCAAACGAAGTCCCAGACTTCTTTTTGTTTGAGGGGTTGATTCAAACCCTCACATTCCAAGTTCCGATCAACATTGAGCAACGGAGTGGGTGCTCGCCGACCACCGCGCCAGCCACTTTGTTAATCCCAAGTGGCAGGGATGTCCGAGATGTTTTCTTTTGCTTCTTAGATTGCGGGATCGTCTTCTTGCCCCAGCCACCACACGAGAGGGCTCTATGGGTAAGGTGACAACATTTTCTTCTTCATTTTCTGCCTGTGGATCCGGATCAACTTCAGAGACAGTCTCAAGGTTGCATGGAGGGTTCAAGGCAGCTTCTGCCGCCTTCCTAGCCTTTCGGGCCTTTCTTCTAGCAGATTTTGACAAAGCAGCTTCTTCTTTGTCGTTACCGGCCTCCTCTTCAATTTCAGGAGGTGGTGGAGGGATTGCACCTCAACTTGTGGAATTTCTGCGTCAGATGTCTCATTTGCGGCCTCATCTCCAATCTCAAGAGGTGGTGGAGGAGATTGCACCTCGACTTGTGGAGTTCCAAAAGGTTGTTGCAAAGGTGTAGCTACAATATCTTGCACTCCTGTACCATCTTCGACTACCACCAGTGCTGCCTCATCAGTTCTCTTTTCTGCCACATCCTCTTCGTCACCCACAACAGCCTCACACACATCCGTAGCTACAAGAGCTTGAGTCTCGGTATCACCATTCTCATTCCCATGCCCAGCAGCCACATTTCTTTCCCTTAGATTACATTCAACACGAGTCAAGGGGCATTTTTCTGTTATGTGTCGGCCTCCCCCACACCGAGTGCAAAAGGGCACCCAGTTCTGATAAAAAATATTCTGTTCAAGCGTTGATCCGTCAGGCACCTCAATGGCGATGTGTTCCAGAGGCTCTAAGGAGCAGTCAACATCCACGAGCACCCTAGCAAAGCCTATTTTCCTCCCATCCAAAGTAGATTGATCCATGTACAGAGGTTTACCAATGGCAGCGATTTTGCTCAAAGCCCCAGTGTTCCAACAAGGTTTCGGCAGTGAGGGGAGTCTAACCCACATTGGAAGGAACCGTAATCTTCATACGCCTCAGAGAACTCTTTTGGTGGTGGTTCAAGGAACATACGTTTTCCATACACAGCAAAAGGACCCTTCTTCAACACAACATCACGGTCCTCTTCAGTCTTAAACCAAAACATTACATGGCCATTATAGTGTTCATCCAAATTATACCAAACTCCCCAAGTTTTGGCTAATTCATCAATTATTCTCATGCCCGGGAATTTTCCAGCAAAACGCCCCATCAAAGGGAAGTTTCTATCCTTTGGCGGTTCAATCCAGTCCTCAAGGTCCAGCTTCGCACGCCCTCTTTCGGCCATGGAACCATGCAGAAGGCATTCATCCCCCTCCAGTTCTCTATGGTTGTGGAATGGATCTTTTTGAGGTGGATTTCTGCCTTTCCCAGAATCTCTATTGTTCCTGGTCAGGTTTGATAAGTTTACAGTGCCTTTCTCAACCCAAACTCTCTTCCCGGTGTCTCTTCTCCACCCATTGCCCTGTCGGCTATTTTCTTCATCAGAGTAAGTATCGACAGAGCCCAGAGATCTTGAGCCTGAGGGATCCACTGCATTGGAGGGTTCGGGTTGGGTAGTGGAAACAACGCTCGTGTTTGCCATAGCTTTGACAAACCGGTTCCTGTTAGGATGAAGGACCGGTGCCCACAGGCGGC
>NW_017617659.1:0-1745 GCF_001879475.1 Ipomoea nil
CCCAGACCCTTAGTCGTTTCCGTGAAAAAGCCAAAGGAGTCGCTCGACTGAGGGACTCGGCGAGAAATTAAAGAAACAACGGGCACTGACCTAAACCATTTCTAAGAAAGAAAAAGCCTAAGGAGTCGCCTCGACTGAGGACTCGCGATAAGAGATAGGAAACAAGGGCCAGACCCTTAGTCGTTTCCGTGAAAAAACCAAAAGGAGTCGCCTCGACTGAGGGACTCGGCGAGAAATTAAAGAAACAATGGGGCACTGACCCTAAACCGTTCTAAGAAAAGAAAAAGCCTAAGGAGTCGCTTGACTGGGGGACTCGGCAAGAAGAGATAGGAAACAAGGGCCCAGACCCTTAGTCGTTTCCGTGAAAAAGCCAAAAGGAGTCGCCTCGACTGAGGGACTCGGCGAGAAATTAAAGAAACGACAGGGCACTGACCTAAACCGTTTCTAAGAAAAGAAAAAGCCTAAGGAGTCGCTTCGACTGAGGGACTCGGCGAGAAGAGATAGGAAACAAGGTCCCAGACCTTAGTCGTTTTCCGTGAAAAAGCCAAAAGGAGTCGCCTCGACTGAGGGACTCGGCGAGAAATTAAAGAAACAACGGCACTGACCCTAAACCATTTCTAAGAAAAGAAAAAGCCTAAGGAGTCGCCTCGACTGAGGGACTCGGCGATAAGAGATAGGAAACAAGGGGCCTAGACCCTTAGTCGTTTCCATGAAAAACCAAAAGGAGTCGCCTCGACTTAGGGACTTGGCGAGAAATTAAAGAAACAATGGGCACTGACCCTAAACCGTATCTAATAAAAGAAAAAGCCTAAGGAGTCGCCTTGACTCGGGGACTCGGCAAGAAGAGATAGGAAACAAGGGCCCAGACCCTTAGTCGTTTCCGTGAAAAAGCCAAAAGGAGTCGCCTCGACTGAGGGACTCGGCGAGAAATTAAAGAAACGACAGGGCACTGACCCTAAACGTTTCTAAGAAAAGAAAAAGCCTAAGTAGTCGC
The DNA here is from genome assembly GCF_001879475.1 of Ipomoea nil. NCBI lineage: Eukaryota > Viridiplantae > Streptophyta > Magnoliopsida > Solanales > Convolvulaceae > Ipomoea > Ipomoea nil. The sequence goes on from NW_017617659.1 coordinate 995, forward strand.
TTCGACTGAGGGACTCGGCGAGAAGAGATAGGAAACAAGGTCCCAGACCCTTAGTTGTTTCCGTGAAAAAGCCAAAAGGAGTCGCCTCGACTGAGGGACTCGGCGAGAAATTAAAGAAACAACGGGGCACTGACCCTAAACCATTTCTAAGAAAAGACAAAGCCTAGGAGTCGCCTCGACTGAGGGACTCGGCGAGAAGAGATAGGAAAGAAGGGCCAATACCATTAGTCGTTTCCGTGAAAAAGCCAAAAGGAGTCGCCTCAACTGAGGGACTCGGCGAGAAATTAAAGAAACAACGGGGCACTGACCCTAAACCGTTTCTAAGAAAAGAACAAGCCTAAGGAGTCGCCTCGACTGAGGGACTCGGTGAGAAGAGAATGAACCAAAGGCCCAGACCCTTAGTCGTTTCCGTGTAAAAGCCAAACGGAGTCGCCTCAACTGTGGGACTCGGCGAAAAATTAAAGAAACAACGGGGCACTGACCCTACAACCGTTTCTAAGAAAAGAAAAAGCCTAAGGAGTCGCCTCGACTGAGAGACTCGGCGAGAAGAGATAGGAACCAAGGGCCCAGACCCTTAATCGTTTCCGTGAAAAAGCCAAAAGGAGTCGCCTCGACTGAGGAACTCGGCGAGAAATTAAAGAAACAACGGGGCACTGACCCTAAACCGTTTCTAAGAAAGAAAAAGCCTAAGGAGTCGCCTTCGACTGGGACTCGGCCAGAAGAGATAGAAAAAAGGCCCAGACCCTTAGTC
>NW_017617660.1:10000-12500 GCF_001879475.1 Ipomoea nil
TTCTATCCTCTTGCGAGGTCGGTCAACCCCCACGCCCGACGACACGTACGCTGCACTGCGCTACGCTGGGCGGGTTCATTGCGAACGCCCGCCCTCCGCCCCTACGGCGCACCGTAATTCGTTAACGAACAGCTTACTAGACGATTGGACACGTGCCTCGGCAACTCACAACCTACTGACGGTATATTGCAGATTCACGTTTGCTCGATTGACCGAATTCACGTGCCAATGATGTTTTTTTGCATGTCCGTCTCCGTCCGGTGCGCCGCCCCGCCTTGCGACTCCGATGGGTCTATGCCGGTCCCCAATAATACGTACGAGCGGCGGGAACACTCGTACGAGGCCTACGGGACGAGGGGGGCCCGTCCCAACACGTTCCGAAAAAAGTCGACCGGCACCTCAACTACCATACCCCCCCTATAGTAGTTAAAAAAAAAAAAACCCCAGTGACAGCAGTAGACACGGTTTGTCCCGTAAATCACACGGTCATTTCGGGTGGTTCCGTGCATTTTTTTTCAAATGTTATTGCATGGTCCTTTAGTTTAGAGCATTTTAACAATGCTTGGTAAATTTCAAAGCGTTTGGATGATTATTTCATTGAAAACGACGATGTCCAAATTTATGCCCAGCTGTCCGCAAAGTTCCTTGTCTGACTTAGCCAAGTACTTGGGATTGTTGGGAATGTGAGAGGAATATATGGCATATCGTTTGCCTCACTAATTAAATAGTACAATAAGCTCTAAAACAAATGTATATGCCATTTTGGCACGAGAACGACGTAAAACGACATAGGCCAAGGCATAACACAGAACCGTCGTAAAAGTACTGGGGTGGCAGGCGGGTAAACCTCTGTTGCGTGATATTTTCCGCATCCGTCCGCAACTGTGCGCAATTTGGGCGCCCTCGTTCCGCATAAGTCCGCAACCTCGGCACCCTCGTTCCGCATAAGTCCGCAACCTCGGCACCCCCGTTCCGCATAAGTCCGCAACTTGGGCACCCTCGTACCGCAACTTTCCGCAACCTCGGCACCCTCGTACCGCAACTTTCCGCAACCTCGGCACCCTCGTACCGCAACTTTCCGCAACCTCAGCACACCCGTACCGCAACTTTCCGCAACCTCGGCACACCCGTTCCGCATAAGTCCGCAACCTCGGCACCCCCGTACCGCAATTTTCCGCAACTTGGGCACTCTCGTACCGCATAAGTCCGCAACTTGGGCACCCTCGTACCGCAACTTTCCGCAACCTCGGCACCCCCGTACCGCAATTTTCCGCAACCTCGGCCCACCCGTACCGCAACTTTCCGCAACCTCGGCCCACCCGTACCGCAACTTTCCGCAACCTCGGCACCCCCGTACCGCAATTTTCCGCAACGTCGGCCCACCCGTACCGCAATTTTCCGCAACGTCGGCCCACCCGTACCGCAACTTTCCGCAACCTCGGCACCCCCGTACCGCAACTTTCCGCAACCTCGGCACCCCCGTACCGCAACTTTCCGCAACCTCGGCCCACCCGTACCGCAACTTTCCGCAACCTCGGCACACCCGTACCGCAACTTTCCGCAACCTCGGCACACCCGTACCGCAACTTTCCGCAACCTCGGCACCCTCGTACCGCATAAGTCCGCAACCTCGGCACCCTCGTACCGCATAAGTCCGCAACCTCGGCACCCTCGTACCGCATAAGTCCGCAACCTCGGCACCCTCGTACCGCATAAGTCCGCAACCTCGGCACCCTTGTACCGCATAAGTCCGCAACCTCGGCACCCTCGTTCCGCATAAGTCCGCAACTTGGGCACCCTCGTACCGCAACTTTCCGCAACTTGGGCACTCTCGTACCGCAACTTTCCGCAACTTGGGCACTCTCGTACCGCAACTTTCCGCAACTTGGGCACCCTCGTACCGCAACTTTCCGCAACTTGGGCACCCTCGTACCGCATAATTCCGCAACCTCGGCACCCTCGTTCCGCATAAGTCCGCAACCTCGGCACCCTCGTACCGCATAATTCCGCAACCTCGGCACCCTCGTACCGCATGAGTCCGCAACTTAGGCACCAACGTTGCGCATAAGCCCGCAACTTAGGCACCCTCGTTCCGCATAAGTCCGCAACTTAGGCACCCTCGTACCCCATAAGTCCGCAACTTGGGCACACTCGTTCCGCATGAGCCCGCAACGTAGGCACACTCGTTCCGCACAAGTCCGGCACTTAGGCACACTCGTTCCGCATGAGTCCGCAACTTAGGCACGCTCGTACCCCATAAGTCCGCAACTTGGGCACACTCGTTCCGCATGAGCCCGCAACGTAGGCACACTCGTTCCGCACAAGTCCGGCACTTAGGCACACTCGTTCCGCATGAGTCCGCAACTTAGGCACACTCGTTCCGCATATGCCCGCAACGTAGGCACACTCGTTCCGCATGAGTCCGCAACGTAGGCACGCTACTTCGGCACACTCGTTCCGCACAAGTCCGCAACTTCGGCACACTCGTTCCGCAACTGTC
>NW_017617662.1:0-1650 GCF_001879475.1 Ipomoea nil
CCCGTTCGCGCCGCCGCGCCGCCGTCTTCTGCGCGCGTGTGGTCCTCCTGTTTGCCTTTTCCTTGTTGTTTCCTTTCGCCCGTTCGTTGTGGTCGTTTGTTTGCTTGTTGTTGTTTGCTTGCTTTGCTTGTTCCTTGTTGTTCGCTCGCTTCGTCTTGGTGTTTGGCGTTCGTTGTCTCGTTCTTGGTTTTGTCTCGCCGTCGGTGTTGGTGTTCCCTCGCGTTCGTGCTGCTCCTCTCCCCCTTTGTTCCCCTCTTGCCCCTCTTGCTTGCTCTCCTTTCTTCTTGTTTTGGCCTTCTTGTGCCCCCTTTTGCGTTTTGCCCCCCCGCGCTTCTTCTTGCCCTCTTGTCCCCCTGTTGTTTCCTCCCCGTTTGTTCTCCTTCGTCGTCCCCCGCTTCGGGCCGCCGCTTCTTTGCCGGGGGCGCGGCTGTGCCCCCCCCCCCCTCCCCTTCCCTTCCTGGCTTCCTTGCGTCCTTCCTCCTCTTTCCCTTGCGGCCTTCCTTCCTCCCCTCCTGCTTTTTCCTCCTTGCGGCCTCGTCTTTGCCTCGTCCCCTCCCCGTCCTGTTGTCCCTTGCGCTTTGCCGGGCGTTCCCTTGTTCCTTCCCCTTTCTCCTGTTCGTCCGGGCCTTCTTGCCCTTTCCCCCGTGTTCGTCTTGTCCCCTCCCCTCGCCCCTCTTCCTTTCCCCCTTCCCCTTTCTCCCCCTTCGCTCTCCCTTCTCTCTCGCCCGGTGCGTCGCTTTTCCTCCCCGCTCCGTTGCGCCCTTGCCCCGCCTTCCCGCTTTGCTTCCCCGCTTCCCCCTTTCCCCTCTTTGGGCCTCTCGGCGGGTCCGCTCTCCGTCCCTCTTGTGTTTTTGGTTCCCTCTTCGCTGTCTTTTTCTTCCCGTCGGCTCTTTCTGCTCTTTTGGTTTGTTCTTGCCGTGGGTTTGGCCCGTGCGCCTTGTGGGCGCTTGTTGCGGTGTCCCGTGCCGTCTTTTCGTCTCCCCGCGGTCCCCCTGCTCTCCCCCCCTCTTTTGCTTCCCTCTCTGTGCTTTCTTGGCTTCTCCTTGTGTTTTGCTCTGCCCTGTGCGTGTTTCTGCCTTTGTCTTGTGCCCCTGCCTCTCTCGCGCTTGTGTTTCGGGTTCTTTGTGCCCTTGCTTGGCCTTTCCTTTGCTTCCCGTCCTTTTGTTGTCTTGGGTGCGCTTTGGCCTGTTTTGGCCTTGCCTTTGCGCTTGGCGTTGCCCCTCCCCGCCGGGCTTCTTTTGGCCCCCTCCCGCCGTGTCCGCGGGCGGACCGCCCCGGGCTGAGGCCCCCCCGTCGCCCCCCCCCCAGGTCCCCGGCCTCGTGGGCGACTGTTCCGCGGGCGGCCCCCGGGCGGGGCCCCCCCGTAAGATGTCTCCGCCGCGGGCCCCTGTGCGCTGACTTGGGGGATTTGTTCGCCCCGTGCTTCTTTGCCTCGGTCTTGGTCTTTTGGATTCCCGCTGATTGTTTTTTGATGGCCCTCTTTGCGCGTGCCCTTCTTGCCTGTTCGTCTGTCTCGCCCTCTCTGGTCAGTCTCCCTGCGGCCATTTGGTGTCTTGCACCGTGACCTCCGTGTTCACCTTGTGTTTCGTTGCCCAGTGCTGTGTCTTGTGGTTCTTCGGCCCTCCCTTTGGTTTCTCCTCTCTCCCCCCC
>NW_017617664.1:5000-14206 GCF_001879475.1 Ipomoea nil
TTAAGTGTGGGGGAGTTGATGTGAGCCTAATTGTGCATATTTCTAGTATTGATTTAATTACATTTGATAGGCTTGAGTCCATAATTTTGGTATTTAATTTCATAATTCCTTGTTTGTATTATTTAATTATGGTTCACACTTGTTTTGAATATTTTACGGTGTTTGTTAGTATGTTTGAACCATTGTAGGTCAATTCTATGAGAAAGAAAAATTCTAGGACAAATTTAGAGTCAAAGTGGACCAAAAGACGCATACCTAGAAGGCTCGATGTCGAAAATTTACAGAAGCTTTTTTTTGGCGCGTAAGATGACTCGACGCGTCGAAAATGCAGCCGTTGCTCCAGAGAAACTGACGTCTAAACACGACGCGTCGAGCGGCGCGACATGAAACTTTCAATATAATTGATGCGCGGTTTTCAAGATCAGCAACCAAAATATAAGGCGCGGATTTCATGTTCCCAAATTCAACTTCAATTTCAATTTCAAGCTAAAGGTGGCGGCAATTTCTATAAAATAATTAAAAGAATTTCAATTTCGGTCTATATACAATTCCAATCTAATTTTGCACAGAATTTCTATTTCGATCGGGATTGGTTCTAGGCTCCTACTATAAAATTCCACATTCCTCAGCCCTAAAAATTATTCAGAGATCTTTGGAGACAAGAAAGAGAGAAATCAAGAGCCGCAAGTTGTCTTGGGAATCAAGAAGAAGGCTAGGGAGATTTGAGAAAATTGTCTAGTTTATTCTTGTACTCTTTTGATGATTTGTAATTCTTTTAATTTATTTGCTATGTATAATTTAGCCATGCTTGGCTAAATTCTTTAGAGATTCTTGGGTAAAAGTGTTTATAAACCTATGTGCTTGAGCTCTCAGATTCTTTAATATATTATTATTTGGGTTTAATACTTGTGTTGCAATTGGATTTTATTGTTTGATGCTTGTAATTAGTGGCCATAGTTACTTGCTTCGTTTGCTTTCTTTGTGTCACAACGAGAGTTGGACATAATTGCACCTAATTGTTGCACCTTGAGAAAAGGGTAATTTATTTAGGAGTTTAATTCTTGATTATTGCTAGTTTGAGAGATGGTAGTAGTTAGGAATTTATGATGCTTGTTCTTGTTTTATTAGGTGATTATCGCACGACAGTGGATATTCACTAGTGTTAGTGATTGCGAAAGTAGCTCTATACCACTTTGCATCCTGTATGAACCCAGACTTAATATTACATTAGGCTATGCACTAGGGGATCTCAGTCTCTCTCTATTGTTTTCATAACCCTGAATCACATCTTTATTTTATTTATTTAATGCAACCAGCCAAGTCTGTCGTTAGGATTAGCTTTAATGAATAAATTAGTAACTAGTAACTAGTGCTTAATACAACCACTTCCCTGTGGATCGATTATCAGATACTCCGGGTATTATTTGTTTGCAAATATACTACAATCAAGTGGTCCGAGCTCTCCTTACTTTGGCACATGGTTGACCTTAACTTGATTGAATGTAACCTCGCTTTTTACCGAACTCACCTTGAGGGACTTACATGCTCTGGTGTAGTCAAGCCTATGTCTAAGCATGCGACTAATTTCAGATGGCCGACCTTGTGAGATTGCATTGAAAGCTCATCTTGCCCCAAGTGGCTAAGATCATAATTCCATGGGAGCTTGACCCCATATGTCCACCGACCTCGATCCCCCGAGGAGAGGGGGGAGAGATCCAAGCTACCCCCACCTTATGGCCTACTCATGTTTTACAATGGCGAGCTCCCCTTGCCTTGGTTGGTGTTTGAGATCAGCTTGCTTGTGCGCAACTCATAATGCCCGAGCTCGTCGAAAGACTAGCATCAATTTGCTTTTCTTGACTCCATATTGAATGTCTTTCCTCGTCCTAAGAAGCTAATGTAATGAATTTCTGAGGTCGCACTAAAGGTCTCATACCCTAGTGTCAACCTTGAGGCATAGGGCATCGACCTGGACCTCAATTCTCCCAAATAGAGTTACAATGTCTGGCATCGCCTATTGTCGCTAGGAGTGGGCGTCGGTTCGGTTCAGGTGATACCCGAATTTTATTTCGGATATTCGAAAATTTCGGGTGATGTTTTTTACACCCGATATCCAAACCAATTTTTATTCGGAAATGTTCGGTTTGGGTGAAATTATTTCGGGTTAGTTTGGATATACTCAAAATATTATTTTATCAATTTTGAATTTTTTTTAATGATTTTATTATTTTATTATTTATATTTTTTCATATACTATCAAACTAAAAATAAGACAAATACTAATAATTAATCAATAGACTTTTAAAAATTAATATATTATTAATTATGAAATACATTTAAAACTAAATATATAAATTATATGCCAACTACCATGTAGTGAGATGACATCCTGATTACCATTCCAATTGGATGGTCATAAGTTGGAACCCTGGTGGATGGGGGCTTAGATTCTTTGAGTTGAAAATGTTTGAGAAGGTATAAGACAGATACTACCTTGCAAAGAATATGATTTTTAAAAAATATATATATAAATTATATTATTATATTTATAATAAAATTTCGATTAGTTCGGGTCGGGTTTGAATAAATTTTTAACACCCGATATCCGAACCAAATTCATATTCGGAAATACCAAAATTTAAAATATCCAAACCGATAACTATTTGGGTTCACCCAAAGTTTAATATTCAGTTCGGGTTTCGGGTGTTAGTTCGGATAATTTGAATTAGCCCACCCCTAATTGCCGCACAAAAGGATTAATTTTTTACTAACGCCCAAGCGCGTTGACCTCGAGCTTTGATTATCCTTATTGCCACTACGAGGTTACGTTAAACCTCTCCTAGTGCGGAATTAAGAATTTGGAGGGCTATTACATCGTTACCGCTGTAATACGCCACGGTAGCTATAAGCTAAAGACCCTGAAAGGAAAACAAGTAAATATGGTGTGGAACTCCATGCACCCGAGCAAATATTTCAAATAATTTCTTTTGTAAGGTGATCTGACCTCGCCTATCACCAAACGGAAGAATCTTTTTGGCCCGAGGTCGAATGACCTTGGCCAAAACGGCTAACTCCCTAGGGGTGGTATGAAGCACCGTCCTCACCTATTACTGAATGGAATAACCTTTTTAGCCAGGTCGAATGACCTTGACCAAAATGGCTAATGCCCTAGGGGCAATATGAGGTCCGACCTCGCCTATCGCTAAACAGAAGAGTCTTTTTTGCCTGAGGTCGAATGACCTTGCTAAAAACGGCTAATGCTTAGGGCGATACGAGGCCCGACCTCGCCTATCATCGAACGGAAGAGTCTTTTGGACCGAGGTTAATACTGTTGGCGAAAATGACTAACTCATAAAAAAAAAAAGATAAAAAAAAAAAAACGAGTCCATGATGCGAGCAAAATCGTATGAGGTTTTCCAACTGCCCTATATGGAAACCGAGCCTGAGCTCGACCACCATGAGCATATGGAGCCTTAGCTCGGCCACCATGAGCGTATGGAGCCCGAGCTCGTCCACTGATAAGCCTCAAAATATGCTAGTTTTTAGGAGCCTTTGATAGGAGTTTTGTGCTCCTTTTAGGTGGAAAGTCTTGCTTTTTATAGTGAAATATCCCAAAAGCACGGTTTAGTATGGAAATGCCTTCCTAATTGTATTTTACGTGTTTTTAGGTATTTTTGGAAGAAGAAATGGTAAAAGGAGTCAAAATGAGCAAAGCCGAGAAAAGAGCGCACACGAGGACCACAAGCCACGCTCGTGAGAAGGAGTAAAAATGAATTATTTCCCATTTATGCCCCTCGTCACGGCGTGAGACCAGCGTAAGGGAGCTAAGGCGAGAAGCTAGTTTAATTCCTCATTCACGGAGGCCTCACGGTGTGAAGGCCTGAGTAAATCCAAACTTAAAAAGCCGGACAGAGCTGGACGCGGAAGGGAATTATTTCCCATTTACGCCGGCTCACGGTGTGACGCCGTGCGTAAATGGGAGGATGAATGAAATTGGCTATTTTAAGGGAAAATTCTGATTCGGAAGGGGAAGTTCAACACATTTTGAGAGAAGTTCCAGAACATTTTAGAGAGAGTTTTCTATAGGGTTTAGATAGTTTTTAGAGAGAGAATTTAGACCTAAATTAGATCAATCTTTCCTTTCACTAGATTTTAGCCAAAATTGCTTGATTGTACAAGAGATTTGGAGATTTGGAATCAAAGGCTTTTGGATCTTCATCATCTTCTTGGCATCGAGAGGATATCTAGCTTGCAAAGTGAGTAAATCCTATCCATTGTTCTTCATTGATATTAATCTCCTTTGCATTTGCTTGATCTTGGTTATAATGATGATTGGCTAGAATTCAGGGATTAGGATTGTTGTGTAGATTGCTATTGTGTTGATGGATTTGATTTGATTGATTATATTGTGGTGGTTGTTGATGTTGTTATTTTGATCTTGTTGTGGAGGGTTGACCTTTGTGACTTCTTTGGAGTAGGGCCAGACTTCTTGGAAGGTTTGGATTCCATAATTTAGACAAGAGATTGCTAAATCAAGGTAGGCCCGTTCATCATCTACATTCACCGCCCTAGATCCGAGAGGATAATGGTATGGGAAGGAATGTAGGTAAGGTGTTCGTGAGTTTGCCCCTTAGGATTTATGAACACCTGGGTGTCATACTTAGCTAAGGGAGGCGTTTAGACTGAAATGGCGACGTACTAGCAACATTTCTCTTGACATGTAACCCATCACTTAACCACCACAACCTCTCAATTGCGGGAACAATCCATCGCGCAAAGCAATTGAAGCACAATCCTAATCCGCCTTTCTCTCTCTTTTTTCTCATATCTTTTCAATTCATTATCTCTTTTGCCCTGATCAAACTATACTCAATTTTACCTTGAATCGAGTCGCACAAAGCCTGTACAACCTCACCGGACCCTTCTACTCAACTTCCAAGTTGTCATTCCTTGAGTGCGACACTCGGGGTGGTTCTCACTCCCCGTTTTATCAAATCATCCATCTTTCCATACACGACCCGTGCAAGTACAATTTTTTGACAACGCTATTTAAATGAGAACCGTAAGATAAGCGTTCTGTCATCCACCATGAGTGCAAGGAGCCCGGACTCAACCATCATGAGCAAAAGGAGCATGAGCTCAACCACCACGAGCACAAGGAGCTCGAGCTCGGCACCATGAGCACAAAGAGCTTGAGCTTAGCCACCACGAGCACAATGAGTTCGAGCTCGGCCACCATGAGCACAAAGAGCCCAAGCTCAACCAGCTTGAGCAAAAAGAACCGAGCTCAACCACCTTTAGCACCAGAAGCCTGAGTTTGGCCACCATGAAACATAGGTGCCTGAACACGGCTACAACAAGCGCTAGGAGCCCAAGCTCAGCGACCTTCATCACAAGGAGCCCGAGCTCGGAATTGAAAAGTGACGTCATGCGCAAGGCAACGAGGCACTAAAAAGTCCTCATGGGCAAGAGAGGCTCCGACCTCAATCCATAAGACACCCCAAAGTCTTTATGGGTAAGAGAGGCCCCGACTTCAATCCATGAGGCACCCCGAAGTCCTCATAGAAAGGCCCTAACCTCAACCCACGAGGCACCCAAAAGTTAAACGATCGAGGAGGCGAAGATCAACGAAGGCCTCACAGTTTGGGCCAACCAGCCTAGCTAAGGTCCCCAAGTCGAGTCAAACACTGAGTCGGTCTCATTCGGGGCCCAAAGTCGTCAGCTAGGCACCTCTAATGGGCGAAAGGGGCTCCGAACTCAACCCACAAAGCATTCCTAATGACCGAGACTGTCGCATAAGGTCGAGCCGAGCACAAAAGCCGATCTTGAGGTTGGTCAAGGAGGAAACCAAGAGCTTAGCACCTGGTCCCTTTTGATTTGCGCCAAGAGGAGCACCATGTGAGGATCCAATGAGCTAAGCCAAGAAAAGCCTTGGCGGTGACCGTGGGATACTCAAGTTAACCACGATATGAGAAGAAAAGCACGAGCAAAACAAGAAGGACGGATGCAAGGCCCCAAACTTGGGTGCCAATTTGCCTCAGCAACGCCCTAGGCCACATTGGGCATCCGACAAACCTCATTAAGGGTCCAAAGTCGATTTCGAAGAGGTCACCTAAAGAAAAATGATGGAGTCAAGGGCCAAGTAGGTAAATGATCGACCAAAGCCTTGAGAATTAGTTGGCCTCGACAATGCCTTAGATCGAGCCAAGCACCTGACGACATCATAGGGTCCCAAGACTGATCCCGAGGTCAATCGCCAAGGGTATAACAAGAATTCAACATGCCAGCCAACTTTGTGCAAGCATGAGATGGTCCTTGGTAAGGTAATGGGGAGCCCAAATTAAGCGCAAAGAGTGACACGATGGAGATAGAGTGAGCCATCGCTCAGAATTATCTCTCTCGCTAACAATAACTCGCAACTCGAAAAATAGAGATTGATGATTGATATATTAGAAATGAGTCCGGCATCATTGGCTTCCTAGAACACTCATGTAATCCCATTACACAAAGCAATAATTCCATTGTGTGTGGGGGGGGGGGGGGGGGGATTGGGGGCTAACCCCCAAAATGTGGTTATAAAACGCCATTCTCACAATCCATCCATCCATCAACAAAATTCTCTGTTACGTTTCGTGAACCGACAAAAAAAGAAAATGGCAATTAAGGTAGCCCAGCTAGCTATCCTCCTCCTCCTGGTGGTGGCCAATGTGGCGTTATCCGCGGTGGTGGAATCCACTATGTACTCAGATCCCGCCTCCGTGGGGGCGGCGAGCAGCGGCATAATGGACTTTGATGACGCGGAGGAGATGATGCTGGATTCCGAATCCTCAAGACGAATGCTGTTCAGGACCAGATACCTGAGCTACTCGGTGTTGCGGAAGGACCAGATCCCCTGCGGCAAAAAAGGCCCTTCTTACTATTTCTGCCACTCCCACCACCCCATCCGCCCCTACACCCGCGGTTGCAGCAGGTTCACCCGATGCGGCGGACGGGGCGTTAAACTTTTTATCATCTCCATCTCTCGCTGCCATCCATGCAAGAAGCATATATAATTTAATATACAATGCGAGAAGAAGAAGCATATCAATTCCAGAACACACACCAATTTCTCATCTCCATCTTCAATTCCAATGTCTTCATTATATATAATATATATTATATTCCTGTCTTTCATCCAATATGTATATGCTTCTTTCTTAACTGTTGAATGAAATGTATGCTTTTCACTTTTCAATTGTATCCAACAAATATATAACTGTTAGTTTATTCAACTGCAACATCACAGATGGAGTATGAACAGTACAAAAGAAGAAAACAAATTCCCCCCATGCAAATACATTATCAGAGTATACAGAATTTAACTAAATAAGGAGTAATATATAGTTGCTTTATATAAATATTTTAACAACTAAATAAAAATAAATTTGCAATTCTCATTTGTAATAATATAATAAACTTAATATTTTTTTTTTGAGCCAATAATAAACTTAATATATTTTTATATTTATTTAATTATTTTAGTAAATAAAATTATTATTATTATTATTAATGTAATTACAAAATTTTATAATATTTTTTTGAATGCTACTAGCTCTATTACATTGTAGTATCTGTTCATATACTTTCTCAACCTACTGAAACACAGAGAGCTAATAACGCCTCCACTGAGGCTTGAACTTACAACCTTCCAAATGGAAGTCCAACCCGGATACCATTAGACCACATAGTCCTGGTACAAAAATTTTATAATATAAATAATATTTTTTTTTAAAAAGACAAAATTGGTAATGTGAGTGTATTACATCGCCAATTTTGCTTTCACTTATACACCGTGCCATTCATGTTTTTTTTTTTTAAAAAAAAAAATTATTTTAATTTTAATAAAGGGGTGTTTTGGGTATTTGTTAAAACATCGCTACTCAAAATAGAACTTTTAAGTTTAGCATTTTCAACCGGACCGAAGTGCATAGTAGATAGGCACAGTCAAGAAATCATTTTAGGTATAATCTCTTCCAAAAATCACTTTAGAAAATAATTAATTTAGCACATGACACTTTTTTTGTGAATATATATGCATTACAAAAACGTATATTATATTACTCACCTCTCTAATTTTCGTCAACTATTTTATTGGATTCTTTAGTCTTTCATTACAAGGCCAATTTATGGACACAAATGATTATAATTTATAAATGAGGAAATTTAGGAATTAAACTTTAAAAGAGGTTAAGAGAAGAAGAAAAAAAGAAAACATTTTCCTTGCATAAAATGACGAATTGAATTTCCAAAATCTACACATTTAGGCAAAAGAGTTTCCAAAACATGTTTTTATTAATGTCCATCACGTATCTAGGTTATCTAATGCAATCTCCACTAGCTAATTTCACCTGTTAACCAATACTCCTAGCTAGTTGAATACTTGAATTTATGTTTCAAGATTATCCAAATTAAGCGAGTGAGCTTTATTTGCAAATCTGATCAATGAGACCCTTTGTAGTAACTCGAAATGGGTGAAGTTCCAACATATCAATTTTTTTTTTTTCTGAAGAAAATTAAAGTTCCAACATATCATAAGGCTGGATGGGCATCTTCAACTTAGTAAGAAAGGGGGAAAAAGGGAAAGGAGAAAAAGTTAGAGGGGATGGGATCCGAAAAGACTATTCTCTTTAGAGAAAAAGGGTCATGCATGGTGTGTGGGAACATTGGGCAAATTTTAATGTAGATCCATGATTTATGTAGTAGCGTACACCATGAACTAGTTATCATTCAAATTACACTTCAATTTTTTTTTGATAATATTGTTCTATTTTTCAGCTTAATTTTTTACACACACTAGTTTCATTATAGAAATATCAAAATATTATTTTAATTTTACTACAGTTTCATTTGATAATACATTATTGCATAAGCTCTATTTTTCAGTTTCATTAGCTACACGCACACATTAGTTTAATTATATATAGGAATGTTGAAATATTATTTTAATTTAATTATACTTCATCAGGTTCATTTGACAATATATATTATTGTATGGCTTTACATTTTAGTTTTATTTTCCGCACACACTAATTTCATTATAGTAAAACTAAAGTATCATTTTAATTATACTACACTTTCAATATATATTATTGAATGAGAAATGTTTTAATTTCATTTTTCACACACTGATTTCATTATACAAATACTAAAAAATCATTTTAATTCTA
>NW_017617665.1:0-145000 GCF_001879475.1 Ipomoea nil
TTGTCTGCTCATGATGACATTTTCTCTTTCCTCGTAACACCTCTATCAGATGACTCATCTACCCTAAACTCACCCAATCGACACACCTCAACCAAAGGGTACAATTGAGAAGTCTCATCTCTTTCTCTTAAATTCGAAAAATCCCTTCGAGTCATCTTCCTCATATAAACCCTCTTCCTATATCTCAAAAACTCTTTCAAGACCTTCAGAATATCAGAAAACTCTCTCTCAAATTATCTCTCCTCGATCAATCGATCTGATCATCATGGCCCAATCTGGAAGAAAGCAAATTAATCCTATTTCTGCCCTCTCGCAACAAGTGACGAATGGGATGGTTCTCAATCCTGAGTTTTTCAGACTAGGTTCTACCAACAAGGACACGGCCGAGAAAATTCTTCAAGCTTTAAAAGACTGTGGACTGTTTGATTTCTTCACCTACAACTACTTTGGAACCTTTGAAGAAGATGTAGCCGAATTTTATCTACATGCAGTCGTTGAAAAGGACTCGATAAAATCTAGAGTTGGAGGATCAGAAGTTTCGATCACTGAAGATGACATACACAAGTGCTTCAACTTTCCTGAATCTCAGATAATGCCAGAATCTCACAGCTATGTTGTTCAAAATTTTTGGAATGAGATTCGCGGTCCTACGGCTCCAATTTTCTCTGATGTATCCGCTCATAAGAATGTATTGAAGTTTGAATATGAGATGTTGTGGACATGATTTACAAGATTCTTGAACACAAACTGGGAAGTACTGAAGATTTGACCGCGTCAACAGTGTGCCTGATGGACGGAATCATGAAAGGAATAAAATTCAAATGGGCAAAATTTATCTACAGGAAGATGGTTATTTTTGTTCATGCTGCCAAACCAATGAAGAAACCCGCTGTAGTAGACCGATTCTATCAAAATGTTGGATATGGTCTCATCATTGGAGAACTGCTAAGGAAGAAGACAATTCCAATGAGAAAACACAAAAATATTGGAATTTACAGAGCTCTCTTCAGAAAATTCAGTCCTAATTTTGGAAAAAGGTCAAGCCAGAGAAGAGGACAAGAAGGTGGGAGTTCTACAAGTTCAAAAACACCTCAGAGTTCCAGACGAGAAACAGCAAAGCAATCTCAACCTCAAGCAATCAAATGGGATCAAGTAATAGATCAGGAAGATCAAGAAGCCATCAGTACGGCTATGGCAGTTGTTCCGATCAAATATGCCGAACCAAACGTTTGGCCGAAGGAGTTGATGATACTACAAGAATGGAATTTGCAGGAGTTGATGTGCAAATTTCGAATGATCTACAAAGAAGACTCTCAAGTCAATCTGCAGCCGAAGGAAGTGCAGGACCTTTAGTTTTTGACTCAGCGCTCATTCAAGATGATCCGGAGCTGTTGAAAGAATTGATAATGGTGCAAACTTGGAAAGAATGGAAACTTGAAAGATATCATTCTTTCATGTCAAAAATCACCCCAGATCTGATACGGAGTGAAGATTTTTCCTTGGAATGGTGCGGAACGAATGTGATGCTAGATGCACTCAACATGGATTTAAATCAAGTGTATCACATGAAGCTACACGAGAAGGCAGCCAGACAAAAAGGAAAAGCACCAATAAAAGGAGGCAGTACGGCTCAAGATCGTTTAGCCGAACAAGAGAGACAGAATGAAATATCACTTCAGTTAGCTCTACAAAGATCAGTGTATGACACACATCATTACCCAGGTAACACATCTCT
Organism: Ipomoea nil; assembly: GCF_001879475.1. NCBI lineage: Eukaryota > Viridiplantae > Streptophyta > Magnoliopsida > Solanales > Convolvulaceae > Ipomoea > Ipomoea nil. The sequence continues at coordinate 1,736 of NW_017617665.1, forward strand.
TGTGGATAATGAAATTTTTAATGAAAGAACTGAAGGGACGGCACTCATTGATGTACCAATCATAAGCACTGAAAATCATATAGACATACCTGTGAAAGTCCATGATGCTTCTTTATTGATATCTGATTTGACCCCCACACCAATTAATGTGAATCTGGAGTGCAATGAACAACTTGTGGGAGCCAATGAAAAACAAGTGTCAGAAGAAAGAAGAAGAGATATACCAGTGGAAGTTGCAGTAGAAGTTGCAACTGAGAATAGACTGCAAATCACAGAGGATTTATCCAGTGTATTGCCAGTACACCATACCGAGTCTACCATACCTATTGTGGACCCTGTTCTAGAAAAATGAAGATTTATTTACAGAGAACTACACGAGAACAGAGGTCTTAGAAGAAGAAATTGGTGATCTCAATCAAGAAGCCGAATCACCTGAAGAAGAAGGGATGCAACTTATTGACACAGTTATTCTCACAGATCCGAATAAAAGTCCATTCGGATCCCCTCAAAACTTTGTGCAGATAAATGAACAAGAAGATGACATATTTTCATCCTTATTTGCCAAAGTGGCCGAATCCAGTGATGTTGTTTGTCAAACAATTGGAGAAAAATTGGTTGAACAAAACCAAAAGCTAGATCAACAACACAGGGATGTACGAGTCAATCTGAAGGAGTTAATGGAGCATCAAAATATTTTGAAGACCCAGATTGACAAAGCAGAAAGAATTCTGAAAGGAGAATTGACAAAAGGCTTACTTGAAGTGCTTCAGCTCATGAAGAAGGAACGTGAAGCAGCTGAAAAGATTCACAACGAACGTCACTTGCGACAAATCAAGGCGATTCAAGATCAAGAAAGTCGAATCAACAAACTTGAAGCTGAACTCGCAGTTACAACAAACAAGCTGGACAACGTGCAAACCGTTTCCATTGAAACGCACAACAGTGTTGAAACTGTGAAGGCAAACCAAGACCGAGATTTTAAGACCCTTGCATTTTTGGTTGATAACGCCAAAAGGGGGGAAGAAATTCTCAGTCACTTGGCTTTGCAACAACAAGAATTTATTCTTGGAAGTCAACAACAGCCAGTAATGTCTACTCAAGGTAAAGGCCGAAGCCGCGGACAATCCTCACAAGGACCATCTCAGATTGGTTTTGCTCAGTTCGCGAATCCTAGTCTTGGTACGAGTACATCAAAGGTTGCTGAACAGCGTGGCTGGTTCGAATGCTCTAAGGGTACCGCCACTCAGACAACAATATGGACCAAGGAAAATTTACCAAGCATGATCAAGAAATGGCCTGCAGCCGATCAAGCCCAATGGATCTCGGAAAAGAATAAAGAAGAAGAAGGCAAAAGGAAAAGAACCGAGATGTGGTATGAACTAAGAGATTTCACCGGAAATATGGGCATGAATCTTGGAGAAGAAAGAAGCTTCGAAGAATGTGTCTTATGGTGGGAAAACGGAGTTCTTCCAGGTAACAATATCAAAGAAGCTTTTGGACATTACATGGTCGGACAGCTTACAAAGAAATTTTAGAATGCAAAGTTCAAAGATGATTTCTTCAAGCTCAGAGAACATGTCAAGGAAATTTTGAAGAAAGACTTTGGTGTGAAGAAACCCAGAAGGTAATCTGAAAATTCTCTTAAGCTGATATTCTCTATTTTCGAACCTCTGTTGCGTTTTTCTCTATAAATTCGAAATATATCAATAATAATTTCCCATGGTCTATTTTGAGTCTTTAATTTTATTTGTTTAATGTAATTAGACTTTCGTGAATTAAAAGACAAGAAATATGTCAAACGCACGACAAAATTAAAAATTGATGATGATCAAAATAAAAAATAATAATTCAAGATGCGTTTAGGAGCTTGTCTAAAAATTTAATTCACAAGTTTCTTTTGATTGTGTCTAGAAAACCATTTGTTAAACTCATCTTGGCCTTGTCAAATAAAATTGAGCAAAAAGATTATTTTTCAAAGACTTAAAGCCAATGACTGAGTATAGGTTTTGGCATTATCAAAAGGGGGGAAATTGTTAGGAATAAAGTGTAATGGTTTTGATATGCCAAATTTGTATTTGTAGATCCCCCAATTTTATTTCATAGGTCTAGTAGAGTCTTAGACCATGATCGGGAAATTATTTAATTATCAAAAGAGAAAAACAAAGGAAAATGCATGAAATTGGAAGAAGAGAATATAAAGCCGAAAATCAAGAATTTGTCTGGAGAAAATGACAAATTGAAGAAGAAGTTGAATGATATGAATTCACGTCGCTACTACTCAAAGAAGATATCCCAGAAGAATTTTCGTGAAGAAAATTAATATTGGAAGAATGCATGAAGTTGACTTAGAGATCAAGCATCTATGGAAAGAAAGAAGTACATCAAATGTGATTAGAGATTTAATCAAAAGCTGTACGGACGAAGTGGATGATGTTTGATATATAACTCGAAATGGCTCAAGTTCGAAACTCACCATCAACAATTTTACAAGGCAAAATTTGAGAAGTCAAATTAAATTAATCTGATGGAGTTGGGCGCCAATTACAAGTGGAAATTGGGAAGCAATTTAGATGCAATTGCACTTGGGAGCCAATTCAAAGGTGGAAATTAGGAAGCAATTTCACTTGGGTGGCAAGTGGAAATTGGGAAGCAATTTCACTTGGGTGGCAATTTAGATGCAATTTCACTTGAGTGGCAATTTAGATGCAATTTCACTTGAGTGGCAATTCAAAGGTGGAAATTTGGAAGCAATTTCACTTGGGTGGCAATTTAGATGCAATTGCACTTGGGAGCCAATTCAAAGGAATTGGGAGCCGATTTCAATGAAATTGTGATTAATTGAAATTGGGAGCTAGTTCAGAGAAATTGAAATTGGGAGCTAGTTCAGAGAAATTGAAATTGGGAGCAAGTTTCAAATAGAATCAATTCAAGTTGGGAGCCAATGTAGAATTAAAATTGGGAGTCAATTCAAGTTGTAGTATGGGATGCAATTCAGATTGGGGACCAAATTCAAGTTGTAGTATGGGATGCAATTCAGATTGGGGACCAATTAAAAGAAGACATTGAGGAGCAATTGAATTGAGATGAAATTCAAAGAGAAGTCCAATTTCGAAGTCAACATTGAGAAGTAATTGGAGCACCAGGAGATGTTGGGAGCCAATTGCAAGTAAAGTCAATTGGGAGCAAATTACAAAGGAGAAATTCAATTTGGGTGCCAATTACAAGCCAATTGAAATTGGGTGCCAATTACAAGCCAATTGAAATTGGGTGTCAATTACAAAGGAGAAATTCAAATTGGGTGGAAGTTCAAAGCCAGTTTGAAGTCTGAGAACACCCAGACGTGAGAATGAAGAAGATGAAGCAGAACTTACAGTGAAAAATATTCTCACAAGGAAAATACTAGTCTAACTAGTATGGGATTAAAATAAAGATTATTTTTGAATCTCAAAGATACAAGGACCACTTCAGAGCTGATCAGAGAAGTCATTCTACACCAAAACTGAGACCCAGATATTTTCACTCAACGTTAAAACAGAGGAATATCAGATGAAGTTTGAGAGCTCATTTACATTGAGATGAAGATCTTTCAAACGGCTAGCTTATCTCTTTCTGACATTTTTGCAGAAGATAAGATAAGATCTCTGACATGGGAGCGTCTCTTTCCAACGGACAGATTCTCATTACCAGTTATAAAATGATGAAGATATGAAGACTTGAAGATAGGGGAACTTACGAACAAGAGCAGTAGAGCAGATCAAAAATAAGAGAGCAGAAAATTCGAATCCATCAAAGGATCGAATAGAGCAATTAAGCTTAAAAGAGCTAAAATCTTCAAGTGTGAGAAAAGAACTCAGAGAGCTTCAAGAGAAAAATATTCAGAGAGTTCTTAAACAGAGCAAAGCAGAGCAAAATATCAAGTGCTTTACTTGATATATTCAAAAAGAGAAAACACTCAGAGCTGTCAAGAGAAATCATTCCAGAGTGTTTATCTTCATCAAAGAGACCTGCGCATCATTGAAGATCATCTACAGAGTCTCAGAAGTTGGAAGCAAGACAACACTTGTTTTGGAGCAAAACAAGAGAAGGGAGGAAAGTAGCACGGAGCTGTGAAATCCTGGATTGTCACACGGAGCTGTGAGATCCGAAGCAGCAGTGTCGGAGGCACTGGGCGTGATTGGTGTGGGCTTGGTGATCAAAGCACCAGATCACGGATACGTTTCTACCGGAGTGTGGAAGACGGGGGGAAAGTAACGCGGAGTCGTGAAATCCTGGGATAGTAGCGCGGCGACGTGAAACCCGAAGCAGCAGTGTGGTGTCACTGGGCGTGATTAGTGCGGGCTTTGTGATCAAAGCACTAGATCACGGAAATTCATTGTATCTTGGAACCAAGGAGTGGTAGATATAGTGAATTGGCTCTTGGAGAAAAGAGCAAGTGGAGTAGGAGGATTACACCACCTCGCGAACCACTATAATTGTCTTGTGTTCTTTACTGCTTTCTTTACATACCGCTCTTTACATATTCGCTCTCACGAAGATATACTGCTCACACAATCTCACACACACTTTATGTTTATTTATTTCCGCTGTGCACCATACTCTAACAATCTAGTTATGAGTTTTGGTTTATCTCTGTCTTAGAAATTGTTGTGCTGTGCGAAAAAGTTTGAAAGTCTATTCACCCCCCCCCCCCCCCCCCCCCCTCTCTAGACTTTCACCTTATCTCTTTTGGGACCAACAAGGATTGATAAGAAGCTTTTTAGAAACGTGAACCTAGTTTATGCCTTGAAAGTGTTATCCGATTGTTATCCTCTTAATCCTTGTTCTTGCCAGAGCAAAATATCCAACAAAATAAAAGCAGAGTTTACCCAATACACACTCTAAGATAGTGGTTGCGGGATTCTCTCATCACTTAAAGAATTTATAAACTAGCTAGTTTACAATTTTTTGAACAAATTTATTTTAAATATGTCCTAGTTTCATAGTAATGAAGATATTGGAAGTTGTATTCATGGCCAGATTATGAGTCGTACAAGATGGGCAACAGCACATGACCTCAATTTTTAGAGGGTCCTAATGGTTTTATTGGGATCGGGTCCACCATAAACCGGGTATAGAGATACAAAACGGGGTAGGAAAAAACTAGGTTTATTACCCGCGGCGTTAAGCCCAAAATAGTACGTAAACGGGGTAGGAAAACACTAGGTTTATTACCAGGGGCGTTAAGCCCAAAATAATACATACAAAGCCCAGATGGCGAGGTCGAGAATAATGATGGCCCGAATACAAAGAATAAGGCCCACGGGGTGGGGTATAGCCAACTATGCTACTGATAGGAATCAAAGTCAAGTGGCTGGGTTAAGGGTATATACTAGAGACCGCTAGACCATAGTGCTTATCATGTCTGAGTTGCCCCCCTTGAAGGGAGGGAAGGATGCCTTATATAGCGTGCAGGGCCTTCTGAATTGCTGACAAGTGTACGACATCAACTAGCCTTCTACATCTATCCTCCACGTGTCTCATGCCTGCCTCATGTCTTCACCCACGTCTCCACCCTCTCTCCCACCTTCTCTACCACCCCTCCTTACCTCTCACTACCACCCCCAGCCGGTGAGGGTGCCGATGGTGCGCGGGGGGCGCCGATGGTGCGCTGGGGGGCGCATGGTCCCCGCTAGTCACGTCATGCCTTGGGGAATCCGCTGGGCTCACATTGCTGGCCATGCGCTAGCCGGAAGGATTGATTACCAACCCCCATGTCATACCTTACCCCACCACGCCATACCGCACCATTCCGAACACCGCAACGTACTGCCTTACACCCCTCGGGAAGGGGGGGGGGGCGCTGACATGACCGGGGGCGCACCTCCCCCGCTGCCGACCAGTCGTCGGGCGGCCAATGACCGGTCATGGCCGGCGGTCAAGGCTGCCTGCCCGAGAACGTCAGAACAAATATAAGGTTTCGTGCCTTGATAAACAACAGGTGATGTGGGTGGGTGGGCTGAAGTGTGGTTTTTATTTTGTAGGTCCAATGTTCGACCCTCATTGGCAGTACCCTATTCCCATTTTACTTAGCATTCGAACCTTCTTCTCTCTCCTCCTTTGTGCCTTTTTGAGCCACCATGCCCCTTGTCTTCTTAGCCCAATAAGACTTGTGCCAACCTCCTTTCTTCACCCCTCGCACTTGGGTCAATACTTTGCCAATAAAATGGACCCTCGGGGTCCCATATCCCCATCAGGTCCAATATTTATTTTTGATCTAGCTACTTAAGAAATTTAAAAAAAAAAAAAAAATTCTTCAATCAATCTTAAAACTCATCAGTATTTTTTCCAAATCACTTCTCTCTACTAATAATTAGGACCTAATTAATTGAGCATGACAAAATCATTCTATAACTAAAAAGAAGAGTCACATATTTTACGGTATTGATTTTAAAGATTGCGCTTATACAAAAACGCCCTCGTTGTATGCAACGAAAATTTGTGCATTAATTGACCTCAAGTGTCCAACTTCTTAATAACTGAATTGGGCAACTAGGGATAGACAGTTGGAAGTTAAATTGGAAGCCAACTTATACCAGCCATAGCCAATTAAATAAAATGCACCCAACTAGAGGAACTCAACTTCCAAGCTAAGTACTCCAAATTGAGAGGGAATTCTAGCAATTAAGTTCAAATCACCATTTGGTAATTTACTCTTGCCAAATCTATGCAAATCGTTGAAAAAACCTTTCTCATTAGTAAACAACCCCGATCTAGGGAGGATGAAGAAGAAGAGAAGAGAAGAGAAAGAACACAAATCATAATGCAGATTGTGAAAATTATATGTGACAAAGCTGAATCTTAAAATAGAGGTTTAAGATATATGTGAAAATTATATGTTGTCAAGTGTCTTAATTTATACCACAATTTATGCACACATACAGTTCTTAACAAGAAGGATCAAGATACAAACAAGTTGATAACACAACGTACGGGCAGGTAAACATTTGCAAAATAAAATAAAAAATTCATAAAATTGGAAAACATTTATATATGTTCAATATTGTGTCTTCACATAAGCAGTAATAATTTACATTTGTATTATGAATAATATATGTTGGAGTAGGTGTGTGTAAATTCACGTAGCGGCGTATGCACACACTGACTATACAAGGGTTTTGTAATAGAGAGTGTGCATCATTGACTGTAAATTTATGCACTCGCTACGCCACTACTGGAAATTATGGAATTTTCGACCACCTGGAAGTAATCTTAAATCAAGTCGAAAGTAAAAAGTGGTCGGAAATAGCAACAAATATTTTTTCGGATACCAAAGTGGTCGGAACAAGACTTTCGACTTAATTTAAGATCACTTTCAGGTGGTCGGAAATTTCATAATTTCCAGTAGTGCGTATGCGTGGTGCACCGTGGGCATCCATTGTAAGGTAAGCGTGCATTGTTTAGGTTTGGTTGAGTGGCTGATATGGGGGGGGGGGGGGGGGGGGCATGTCGGTTTTGTTAAAAAAACTAACGTCGTATTCTTTTTTTTTTTAAATAATATATAATATATATAACTTCAGTTTTTTGAAAACCAATGTCGTATATTTTACGAATTTTTTAAATTTTATTTATTTATTTTTTAACACAACGTAAAGTTTTAAAAAACACTGACATCGTATATTGTATGATTTTTTTTTATTTTATTGAAGATACGACGTCGGTTTCATATCCTTTTTAAATCTAGATCAGCGCATTTTTCTTCTTCTTCACCTTCTTCTCCTTCATCTTTGCCCATTTTTCTTGTGTGGTGTTGTGATATAGTATGTGCAATGATGTAAGAGTCGGGTCGCACGGTGTGCAACTGATGTGACATGTGTGTGCTATTCCGAAATCCATGCACACCACTAATTCACTAAAGTTCAAACAGGAAGACGTCACAGATGTACTTTGCCCAAGTTGGGGTGTTCTGTCGTATGAGAATTTTAATGGAGTTAATACCATAGGTCCTCCGAGCAGGGACGGAGGTAGCCTGGGGCTGCCCCCACTGTCCAAAATTAGACAGCCCCAAAACGACGTCGTTTTGGGGCTGTTATATATATAATTTTTTTTTTTAACTTTCATTATGTCGTTTTGAGACGCCGCACGCGAGACGACGAGACTCCTTCTTCTCTGTTCTCGTCGAGTCGCCATTGCGCCTGCCTCGCCACCGCTCACCACTCGCCACCACCAGTCCACCAGAGACCAGACGGCGCCTCTTCCTCGCTCGTCCCCATCGCCTCTGCCTCGCCAGACGCCAGTCGTCGCCACCGTCTTCTGCCTCGCCAGCTGCCAGGTTCAACTTCTCGTCTTCTCAGTTCTCACTCCTTGTTCAATTTGTTAGCATGTTTGCTTAATTTACTTAATTCTCGTCTGCACACTGCCCAGGTTCACTTGATTTTGCCCTAAATCCTAATTTTGCCCTATTTTTCTTTGTTGAATTGGTGAATTGTTTGTTGAATTACTGCTTGTCTGCTCTAAATCATAAATTTGCCCTGCTGGTTTAATAATTTTGTTTATTGAATATTTGAATTGTTTGTTGAATGGTTGCTGAACTGTTGGTTTAATTTATGCTGCTGGACTGGACTGCTCTAAATCCTAATGCTGCTGCTTTTTTATTGAAAGATTTGTTCTTTATATAGAATGAAATTAAATCTTTGAAAAAATGAATGTTGGGTTGCTAGAAGAAATTCTATGTTTCATAGACCTTATACTTCTTGTATATGTGGATTTATTGTTTGCTGCATCTGCAAATTAAAACTACTGATTCTGCATTTTCTTTGGGTGCCATGAAAATTGAAATTACCAGTGGCAGTCGAGGTAAATATGGTAGCCTATTGTTGGAGTTTTAATTTGTTACCAAGCTTTTTGGCAATGTGATTTCTGAAGAACTTGAAAGGCACTGAATTGAAGTTAATTGACTTCCACTTTCCAGTACATGAAGAGATTAGAGATGAATGGCATTTGTTTCTTTTTCCTCCAAATTCTTTTGACCACTAACAAGGAATATTGCTTTAAAGTTTTATAATATTTTATTGTTTGTCACGTGCAAGCAGTACCATTTAGTTGCTTATGTTAATTTTCCGTAGTTCATCATAAATCTTGTATTGTACTCCATAATTTATAATGTATTTTGTATTTTAACAATCTTATTTATATTTGAATCTCGTATTTAAACATTTTTTAAGTTTATTTTTCCTTTGCTTCTTCGCCCCCATTCAAGATAAATCCTGGCTCCGTCTCTGCCTCCGAGTATAGTGGTTTTGTCACGTTTAGTCCTAAACTTTCAAATTGACCATCTGTGGTCCTTCGACTTTCAAATTTAACCATTTGTGGTCCAAGTTAACCACTCATGGTCCTTCAACTATTAAATTTTAACCAACCATGGTCCTTTCAAGAGGACCACGACTGGTTAAATTTCGAAACTCGAAGGACCATGGGTGGTTAACTTGGACCACAAATGGTTAAATTTAAAAGTCGAAGGATCACAGATGATCAATTTGAAAGTTTAAGACTAAACGTGAAAAAATCACTATACTCGGAGGACCTCAGATGGTATTAACTCAATTTTAATGCATGGCTGTAGTGGGTGAATGTATAAGGGTGCAATTTAGAATGCTGGTGTGTGCACAATTGGGGTGGTGTGGGGTGTATGGTTGTGATTTATTACTTAATTCTTATATATATCTAATTATCTAATTATTAATAGGATTAATATAATAAGGGAGAAGTGTCAAATAAGCTCATCTACTACTGCCAAGTGCTCAATTCTCACAACGAATTAAATTAAAGTCTAATTAACCACACTTACCTGCTAAATTTGTTCGATTGACTTTTTTTGCAGGTTGCTAACAGGTTACCATTTCAATTATTAAAAAATAATTTTTAAAAAAAAAACGAAATTTCAGCTACCGGCTGTCTGACGAGGACCTCAAACATGACAGCCGTGGCTGTCCGGCTGTCCTCGCCGGACAGTCACGACTGTCTGTGAAATACTCAGCCACCGGCTGTCGCTGAAATTCTGGTTTTTTTTTTTATTTTAAATTTTTTTTAATTATTTTTTAATAATTGAATTGGTAACCTGTTAGCAACTTGCAAAAAAAAGTCAATTACCTGCAAAAAAAAAAAAAAAAAAAAAGTCAATTGAACAAATTTAGCAGGTAAGTGTGGTTAATTAGCTTTTAATTTAGTTCGCGGTGAAAATTGAGCACATGATAGTAGGGCAAATTATGCCCTGGAAACGTGTTCACCATGAATGGTGAACACGGGTCCAAAAGGCGCCGTTTTTACGTTTAAAAAAAAAAATCGGTAATGTGGTGTTAACGGCGCGCGTTTGGTCAGATTATGAATTTTCTGTTATGAGATTATGAATGTACTGTAAATTCATAATCTCATAACAGAAAATTCATAATTTATGAATGTTGAAAAAGTTTGCGCTACAGAGGAGCAGCCATGGTTTCGGACGGGAATGTGTAGGCACGGTTCCAAAGTGAATGTGCAGCATGGATTCATAATTTATGAATGTCCGAAATCATTGCTCACCTCAAATTAAAGTGAAACCGTGAAATGTGAAAATGAAGAAGAAAAGTCACGCGATTAATTAAGGAGAAAAAAAAAAAAGATAACGGTGTACTAACACCGTTGGGACCGTGTTCACCATCCATGGTGAACACGGTTCCTTGGCATAACGATTGATGATAGTAGTAGATGGGCCTATTTGACACTTCTCCCGATTAATAATGATAACAGATTGTGAGGCAAGTTTTGATGTGGACTCGGGTCCACCTTGCAAGGTGGATCCAGGTGAAAACGGTGTTGAAACGACGCCGTCTGAATTTTTTTAAAAAAATTGCTTACTTTTTTGGCATTAACTACTTGTTTGTTTTTAAAATTCGTTCTTCTATATTCACAATTTCATAACTCTATATTCAAAATTAAAGAACTTTATATTCACCAAACATATATATATATATATATATATATCATTGGCAGAGGATACGGTGGCACTAACGGCACTATTATTCCATACACCGTTTTGGACCTGGGTCTACCTTGTAAGGTGGACCCGAGTCCATAGCATGACAATTGATGATGTGAAGTGACCATGTGGCAAATTATGCAGACCTGCCGGGTGAAGGTGGACCCAGGTCCAAAACGCACGTCTGGAATAACGGTGACGTTAGTGGCACCGTTTTCTCAGCCAATGATATTTTATTTTTTTATGAATAATTGAATATAGAGTTTAAAAATTGTGAATATAGAGTTCAAAAATTGTGTTATACTGTTGAATATAGAGTTCTGTAATTGTGAATATAGAGTTCTTTAATTGTGAATATAGAGTTATGAAATTGTGAATACAGAATTATGAAATTGTGAATATTTTTTTTTGCTAAAGTGTCATCTAGCACCATGAACTATATTCGATTATTCATCTCACACCCTCAACTATCATATTGTATATATCAAGCCACAAACTAAAATTTTTTTTTTCAGCTAAAACTTTTAGCAAGTTTCCCTGTCTTCCTGCTGACATGGCACCGGTTTTCCATTGATGTAGCATTTATTTTAACTTTATGTTGTCCATGTAAGCATTTACATATTTAAAAAAAAAAAATAGGAAACCAAAATTCTTTATTTCACTCAACCCTAATTCCCCCAATATCGTAATTCAAACCATGCTCCCCTAGAGACATAGCTTTGAAACGACGATGACCCAGGCGACGGAAATCCTTGTTATGTAGATTTAGTGGGTAAGTTTGTAAGCTAAAAGCGACAGAAGGTTGAAGGTGACCGAAGGCTTTTTTTTTTTTTTTTTTTTTTTTTGTGAAAGAAGGCTGCTGTAAACATGTATGTTTCTATACTCTGACGATGGCCCATGCTATAATAAATTAATTTTATACTGGAATGTGTTGATGTACCGCGCTGTTAACATTTATTGGAATGTGTGTATGAGTTATTTTTTGTGTGAATAATTTATATATATATATATATATATATATATATATATATATATATATATATATACTAGTAATTCACCCGAGCGATGCACAGGAAAAAATTATGTTATTATAAATATAAATAAAAAATAGAAAAATTAAAATATTTTAAATTATTTAATATAATAATATTTTTGAGCTTCCATTGGTCAAGTATTTATTATTTTTATAGAATAAAAAATTACAATTAAAATTATAATTTTGTATGATTAATATAATCTCTAATTATGTGCATATTCAAATAAACTTATAGAGATAATTTACATAATTACATTAATTTACATAATTACATTGATTTATTCTTAATTGTATTTCATCTATATTATAATTTTCACAATACGAATAATAACTAAGATAATTACATTTGGAAAGCAAATTTCAAATTTTGTATGTGTAAATTTAAACTCTAATTGAACACATTATATATATATATATATATATATATATATATATATATATATATATATATATATATATATATATATATATATATATATATATATATATATATATATATATATATAGCTATTTTACTTTTCAAAAGTATATTTTTTATATGATTATATAATATATAGCTATTTTATTTTTTAAATGTTGTGCTTTTTTTTTTCTTTTATAATAAAGGATGTTGTGGCATTAATTGTAACATTAATTGTTTTCCAAACCATATAGCTTTATTATATAAAGGATATATATATATATATATATATATATATATATATATATATATATATATATATATATATATGATGTTGATGTACTGTTGCTGCGAATAGAATGTTTTCGTCTAAGTTTTATTAGTATTCTTTGAAAGTGTGATCCTTGCTTTGGATTTTTTATATTTGTATTAAATATGCATCTTTTTATAAGGATGAACGAATATGTGGAATTAATAATTCATCATGGGGGTAATTTTGTGCATAACCCTAAGCTACAATGTGTGGATGGGGAGACTGAGGTAGTACGAATGGACCCAGATTTCATATGTTATCCTCATTTACAGAAAGGGAAAATCAACGATTTGGCCCCTCAATTGTTAGCGAACTATCAATGTAGTCCTTTAATCACGAAATCATGGATTTAGTCCCTGGAAATAACTGTTTTTAGTCGATTTGCCCCTTCCGACCGTTTCCCGTTGAGAATCCGGCGAATGCTCCGATTTGGCATGGGTAAGTTCGTCATTTCACATTTTGGTCTTATTCTTACATCGTTCTCCGCCTTTTTTGGTTAAGTGTTGAAGAACCCTTACATTTCAGAGAAAGCCCTAAACCTTTTCCCTACCAAAATCTACCAAATTGGAGTAAAATCGTACTGATTGGAGCAAAATCGTAGGCATTGGAGCGACAGTATGACAAGTCGGAGGATTAATGGGTTTGCTACTACGCCAAACTGTAAGTTTTTCGTCAAAATTTAGGGTTTTTTTGGGATAATATGTTTTTGGTAGACATAGAACCTTGAAATGAGTATTTATGTTGATTCGTGCTTTATTTGAGGTAGACAGCAGTACATTAACGAATTATATTGGTGTTTTTTATTGGTGTTTTTGATTCGTACTGAGGTAGACAGACAACAGTGCATAAATGTATGTGTTTGGTTGTTTTTTTTATTGGTGTTGTTACTTTGAGGTAGACAGCAGTGCATTAATGTCTGTGTTTGGTTGTATTTTTTATTGCTATTGTTACTTTGTAGAAGAAAGCAGTGATGGGGGTGGGGACCATGATTTGGTAGTATAAAGCAGTGCAGTTTTGCTTTTGTTGCTTAGATGTTATAAAGCAGTGCAGTTTTGATTTTTGGGGGTGGGGACCATGTGCTGGTTGTATAAGCTTTACTAGTATAAACTTTGTTTATGGATGGGGACCATGTGGTTGTGTTTTTGTCTACCAATTGTGTTATTTTTGTCTGCACTCAACTGTATTTTGTCTACTAGTATAATATTTTTGTCTGATTATTATCTCTTTATTTTATCTAGATGATGGTGAGGAAGAATCTGTTTTTACAGTAAAATTACATCTTGGTGGGGATTTGATTTTGAAACCTAGGTTTAGTTATAAAAATGGGATAGTGGAGTATTTTGACCATTTTAATTGTGATGTTGGTACTATTCTAGATTTGAGAAGGATGGTCAGAATGCTTAGGTTTTGTGACAAAAAAGTCCAATTTTGGTATAAGGCTGTCAACATAAGAAAACCTACAGTTTTAAGGATAAATAGTGATGCTGATATCCTAGGATTGATTACTGAAATTCCAGTGAACAAAGAGGTGGACATATATGTAGAGCATTTGCATGAAAATCAATGGGAAGATGATGTAGAAATCTCTAGGGAACTAGGAGATGATGTGTTATTGCATGATGAAGAAGTTAGTATGGAAAGTGATGAAGTTGAAGCAGGTGATGAAGTTGAAGCACATGATGAAGGACAACCTGATATTGCAAACAATCTTAGGGACACTGCTACTAGTTCAAAACAGAAGATGGTTGAGGATTTTGTGGAGATTGAATGTGAGTTTTCTGAACAAGTACTAAGGAGTTTGTGTGATTCAGATTCAGAGGGGCAAGTTCATGGTCCATTAAATGTGTTTGAAAAAAGAAATTTAAAAAAGGAAGGGTTTAAATTTTTGCTTGGAATGGTGTTTAATTCTGCTAAAGAATTCAAGTGGGCAGTTCAATACCATGAAAGTCTGAGGCAGAAAGATGTTATGTTTAAGAAGAATGAGGGGAGAAGAGTTAGGGTAGTGTGTAGACACCAAAATGTCTGCAACTGGTCTATTTTTGGTTCAAAATCCAATCCTGGTTCTCCATTTACTATCAAGACTTACAATTCTGTTCACACATGTGGGAATCAAGATGAAAACAAGGTTGTAACTTCTGGTTTTTTAGCAAAATTCTTCAAGGAAGATTTCAGAATGAATACAGATTGGGGTAGAGGACCATTTCAGGAGCATGTGAAGGCTAAATTCAACTGTCAGCTAACTAGAAACCAAGCATATTTGGCAAAAAAGAAAGCTATAAAGCAAATAGATGGACAAGACTTAGAACAATTCAAGTTACTGAATGACTATTGTGAAGAACTAAGAAGAAGCAACCCTGGAAGCACTGTCAAAATGAAGTTAGACACTGAATTTAGTGTGAATGGAAGGCCTAGATTTGTTAGGCTATACATTTTCTTTGCAGCTTGCAAGGAAGGGTTTGTTAGGGGGTGTAGACCCATTATTGGGGTTGATGGCTGCCACCTAAAGGGTGCTCAAAAAGGAGGGCAACTACTGAGTGCTATAGGTTTAGATGGTGATAATAGCCTTTTTCCAGTAGCATTTGCTATAGTTGAGGGTGAGTTGAAGGAGACATGGTCATGGTTTTTGGATTTATTGGACAGTGACTTAAACATCTCAAATAATCCTGGTGCTTGGACAATCATTTCTGATAAACAGAAGGGCTTAATACCTGCTGTGGAGGAACTATTTCCAGGGCTTGAACATAGGTTTTGTGCTAGGCATCTACATGCCAATTTTATGAAGGATGGGTTTACTGGTCATTCCCTCAAAATGCACTTCTGGGCAGTGTGTAAGGCTACTACTGAGGCAGATTTTCATGCAAAGATGGAGGAGCTAAAGTTGGAGAATCCTAAGGCTTTTGAATGGTTAAGTGCAAGGGATCCAAAACACTACTCTAGGGCATTTTTCAGCACATTCCCAAAGTCAGATTTGCTACTTAATAATCTTTGTGAATCTTGGAACAGTTGCATTCTAAATTTCAGGGATAAGCCAATACAAACAATGGTTGATAAGATAAGGTTATATTTGATGATTAGGATGCAAAAGAATAGGGAAAAAATGAGTTGTCATCCCTTCAAGGTCTGTCCAAAAATTCAGAAAATCCTAGAAGAAGGAAAAGAGAGATGTTGTAGATTCAATGCATATAAATCTGTTGGTGATATTTATCAAGTTGATGATGACAATTTCAAGCCTTTTTTCAAGATTGATCTAGGTGCTAGGCAGTGTAGTTGCAGGAGATGGGACCTCACTGGCATACCATGTACACATGTCATTGCAGCTATAAGGAAAAAGGGTGATATTCCAGAAGATTATGTCCATCAATGTTATACAGTGGAGCAGTACAAGAGAGCATATGGCCCTGCAATATTGCCTATCCGAGCCCCAGAATTATGGCACAAAACTAGTGAACCACCCCCAATCCCACCAAAGCATAAGCCACAACCTGGGAGTCCAAAGAAGAAGAGGAAGATAGATCCAATTGTTGAAAAGCAAGATCAAACAAAATCTACTAAACAAGGTGAAGTTAAAAAGTGTAGGTTGTGTGGCATGAGAGGTCATAATAGGACTACTTGCAAGACAAAAGGCAAACAGGTAAGTGGATGTCTGGTTATTGTTAACTGGTTTGTGTGGCATGATGGTTTTGTTAACTTGTTTTATTGCTTGAAGGTACAAGAACCAGTGGTAAATGAAGTAAATGCAGAGCTGCAGGAACCTGAACATCATTTCCATCAAGAGCAATGCCATGATGTGGTGGTTGAGACACAAGTTCCAGACTTTGTGCTAAATGAAATGGTTAGTTGGATTTAACACTTGGCAGTGCATATAAACTTTGACACAAGTCCCAGACTTTGTTATTTATAATTTTTTGTTAACTGGTTTTCAGGAAGCAATGACATCCCAACCATCACAAGCCATTGAAGGAAAAAATGTGATCCCAAGCATGTCGAACTTTATCTCTTCACACATATCATCTCAAGCTGTAGATCATGGGATTACCACTAGAAGGAAGAAATATGTAACTGTTGGAGGACTTAAAGGCATGAAGAAAAAGTGATCTTTCTGTGTAGGTTGCGAAACTATTTTGTAGGAGTATTTTGTAAGCTTAAATGTAATTGTGAATTGGTGAACTTGGTGTAAGTTTGAAAACTTTTTTGTAAGATGGTGAATTGGTTAATACCATGTAGTAATACTACTTTTTGTAAGATTCAAGAATTGGTTCTGTTAATGCCAATATTGGAGCAGTTTATGTGAATTAGTTATGTGCACTGTCTTGATTGGAGCAGTTTTTGTGGAGCAGGTTTTGTGTAAGTTGGTTATGTGAATTAGTTAAAGCCAATATTGGAGCAGGTTTTGTGTAAGTTGTCAAAATGAATCTAACCATCCACTACCAAAATAAAGCTAACCATCCACTGTCAAAATGAAGCTAACAAACAATGTCATTAACCATCACAAGCCAATTCATTACACCATCCACTGGAAGACATTGCTGTTGCAAGACATTGCGTGGAGTTTTCAATCTCTTCAAATCTGCTCTCTGTTCAATCTCTTCAAAACTGCTCTCTGCTCAATCCCTTCAAATCTGCTCTCTGTGAAGATCTCTTGTATCGTTGAAGAAGAAGAAGACTAAACCAATTAAATAGGGCAAAAAGAATATGACCAAATTGTGAAATGACAAACTTACCCATGCCAAATCGGAGCATTCGCCGGATTCTCAACGGGGAACGGTCGGAGGGGGCAAATCGACTAAAAACAGTTATTTCCAGGGACTAAATCGATGATTTCGTGATTAAAGGACTACATTGATATTTCGCTAACAATTGAGGGACCAAATCATTGATTTTCCCTTTACAGAAATATATATCTGACTAAAAATATGGAAAAATAGCCTCACTTAGTTACAAGTTGACCTCTGAACCCTTTCAAGCTTTAAAAGTATTACACAATGATGCTAGTAGTCTACACTTAGCTCATATTGCTCGTGAAAAATAAAAAGTGTGAGATTTATGTTGAACATGGAGTAGATGAGCCTGAAGTGGTGGGTTTAAGTTTACCGGGGCATAAAGGGCGTGAAGTTGAAGCTGAGGATGTGGTTGAGTCAGATTTAGGGGGTGAGCATGAGGGTAGTGAAGTTGAGGGAGATGCTGAAATTGGGAGTGAAGAAGGGAGTGAAACTGAAAGTGAAAGTGATAATAACAGTGTGCAAGGTACTAAAAGTGATAGTGACCAAGAGAGGGATCAAAACACTACTCCAAATCAGGGTATGGATAAGAGAAAAAGAAGAGCAAGGGTAGATGATGAAACTATACCTCAATATGTGCCACCATCAGATATTCCTTTAGATGATGCCCAAGATTCTGAGTATTATGATTCAGAAGATCCACCTACAGTTGAAGAAGAAACACAGAATGATGAAGGGAATGAAGTGCAATCTAAGTACAATGATAAGTACCCTAAGTATAATCCTAAATGTGATCCATCCATTGTTGAATTAGGTATGTATTTTGATGATAATGTGCAATTCAAGCTTGCTATGATAAGTTATGTTGTACACACAAAGAGGGATTTATTCTGAAAAAAAAAAAATGGATTAAAGTATGTTAGGGTAGAATGTCTTGGAAAGGGATGTGCATTTCATGTTAGTGCGGGTTGGGAAGAAAGAACTAGGTGTTTTCAAGTGAAATCAATTATGTTGGAGCATAGATGCAACTCTCAATTCACCTTAGGGGATTGTTAGTTAGAAATGGTTAGAATGGAAATATGAAGAAAAGTTAAGGCAAAATCCTACTATTGGTTATTCAGAGTTGAGTAGGGTCATTAAAGCTGAGTTGAACATCAATATCACAATGAGTATGTGTAGAAGGGCAATAATGAGGATTCTAAAGAAGTTGGATATAGGGTATGAGAGTCAGTTCAAGAGGCATAGAGACTATGCTCAAGAGTGTCTAAATTCAAATCCAGGTTCTACTGTGAAGATAAAAACTACAACAATTGTCCCTACTTCACCCTTGATGTTTAAGAGAATTTATGTATGCTTTAATGCCATGAAGAAGGGATTCTTAGCGGGATGTAGGAAGTTTATTGGAGTTGATGGATGCTTTTCAAAGGGCAAATTGAAGGGTGAAATCCTCACAGTTGTTGGTAGGGACGGGAATAATCAAATGTACCCAATTGCTTAGGCTGTAGTTGAGATCGAAAATAGCTCTTCATGGAGATGGTTTTTGAAGCTTTTGAAGGCGGACTTAGACATTACAGACATCAGTGAATGGACTCTAATGAGTGATCAACAAAAGGTAAATTATCCAAACTTATTTAATAAGATTTTTATAAGATTTTCAATTGGTTCTAAGTACTAACAATATAATCCTGACTTCTTGACTTAAATTCAGGCGTTCAGATCCCTAAAAGGAAATATATTGATTAGTATACGGTTTTCTCCCTGACTCCTGGCCTGTATAGAGGATAATTCATCCTTTAGGAATTTCTTTTCTTTATTATTGTAATTTGACAAAAACTTGTGTGATATATGAGACAAGTCGGGTGAAGATGAAATGTAACACTTATACTGAAAAAGTTAATATTAAATTAGGAATAAAATGGTTATTACTTATATGGGAAAATGTAATGCTTTTGAAGAAAATGTAATATTTTTACATTTTGATTTAAAAGTATTACATTTTTCCTCAAAAGTATTACATTTGTCATTACAAGTAACAAACACTTGCGACCATTATTTATAAGGATATTTGTAATGCTTTTGATGAAAAAAAGTACTCCGTAATACTTTTATATCAAAATGTAAAAGTAATACATTTGGCCTCAAAAGTGTTATGTTTTCTCTTATAAGTCACAAACATTTTATTCAATTCCTAATTAGTATTACATTTTTCGGTATAAGTATTACATTTTCATATTGACTCAACCCACTCCGATCCATGAGACGGTCTCACAGAAATGTGTCCCTTGCATGGTTGCAAAAATCGCGCCTAGGCGCCCGGCCGCCACCGCGAGGAAGGCCGAAATCGGCCTCCTCCCGGCCAGCCGGCTGAACCGGCGCTGATTTTTTTTTTTTCCTTTTTTTTTGCATTGTAAAGTGGGAAAAGTTCGGGAAGGCATAACTTTTGACTCGGTTGTCCGTTTTGCACAATTTTATTTTCAAATCGCGTATTTTTTCGAGATCTATCCACCGCAAACGGCCAAAGACGGTTTGGTCCACTAATTTCTCCAAAAAATGCTTCTTTTGCTTTTAATTTTAGTTTTTTATGTATTTAGATGATTTCAACAATCTTTTGAACACTTTTATAGTTTGTAAGAAATAACTATGGAAACTTTATGTTTTATTACTAAATTTTGAAAATTTTTAATTTTTAATTTTTTTAATTAAAAAAAAATCGGCGCCTAGGCGCTCGGCGCCCCCTTGGCGCCTCGCCTAACGTGTTTTGCAACATTGGTCCCTTGTAATTTTAATTAGAATTTTATAATTCCACTTGATGGAATTAATTAATCGGGAGCCCGAATTAATTAAATCTAATTAATTAAAGGGAAAATAACGACAACATATGAGCTTTGGAGGAGAAAAAAGTGTCTTATATGTTATCTCTTCTATAAGGAGATTAAAATATGTGTAATAACAAGACAAGATTCGTTTTATACTAACTTCCTCTGTAACCGTCCCGCATAAAATGAGCAGGCAGTTACGATCTTCTTTTGACAAAACCTTAGCTGGCTTGGTCAAGTCGAGGCCCCCATCCACCGACCTCCCGACCTCGGCCGGCTTGTTTTAATCGGCCTTGGGGAACCTGAGGCCTACTACAGGGCCAGCCTTGGGTGCCAAGGACTAACCAATGTCGCTTTGGGGCCCGAGACCGACTACGGAATCGATTCGATTCGATTTGGCCCACCTCCTCAAGTCGGTTTGTTTTGAATCATCTCTAATATATCTGTCACTACTTATTAAATATTCATTAGTTGTAATTAAGTTACATTACCTTTTGGAATAAAAAATAAATACACAATTTTCCTAATCGTAGAACTATACAAGACAAGATGTGTGAGGGAGAGGCATGATTTGTGTTAGGTATATTATAGAGTTAATACCCAAAATGGTCCTTCGACTATGTCATAATTACCAATTTGGTCCTCAACTACTATTCTTACCCAATTAAGTCATCAACTATGTAACTTTTACTCAATTAAGTCCTCAACTATACAATTCTTACCCAATTTAGTCCTCAACTATACAATTCTTACCTAATTTAGTCCTCTGTATTAATTTGACTGTTTGTTGACTGTCAAAAGTCGGTATTATTTACAAGATTTCTCCTTCCTCTCCATTTAGCAGCGCCAAACCATGCAGCAATACACTCCGATCAGATTTCGATCGTCAAAAAATCGTTGGAAATCAAATTCATGGGCTATCCGATGCATAACCACTACTTCGATACTGACAGGTTTAGAACCCAGCCGGAGCTTATTGCTACATGGTTTGGCGCTGCTAAATGAGGAGGAAGGAGAAAACTTGTAAAATTACAACTTTATTTCCACTTTTGACAGTCAACAAACAGTCAAATTGACAAAGGACTAAATTGGGTAAAAAATTGTATAGTTGAGGACTTAATTAGGTAAGAATGATAGTCGAGGACCAAATTGGTAATTACGACATAGTCGAGGGACTATTTTGGGTATTAACTCTATATTATATATGCGCGTAATCTCCATGTCCATGGTTCATGCTAGCGGCCTGATGACTTGTTTTAAAATGATTGTTATTTGTGTCATGTTGTCTTCGATTTGAATTTAAAAAAATTCGGGTGATTTTAAAAATTAAAGTAAAAAATTTGTGAAAATTCGTAACACGGGTCAGATCAATTTAATATATATATATATATATAAAAGAGCTCGCATATGTGGCCATGTCATTAGGTGTGGTCGTATCTGTGTTGTTGAATCAGTTTAATCTAACGACAGTGGTAATTCTGAGGATTTTCGCGCATTTTAAATTCTGAGGATTTTTGCGCGTTTTGGTAAATAGGGGTGTTATAGTAATTACAGTGACCATTTATAGCAGGCGGATTCCAGAATACATCAACAGTGTTGACAACATACACAAATAGTGTAATAAAACACACCATAGTGAAACACACCAATGGTGTATTCCCGTGTTATGGTAATTACAGTGGCCATTTATAGCGGTCGGGTTCCAGAATACTGTATACACCAACAATGTTGACAATATGCACCAATAGTGTAATAAAACACACAACAATGTGATTTTCCCTATTCTAATGTTTTATAACGAGTTTACCCTTGCAGTTCGCTGGTAGGAGAATATGCGCAAAAATACTAGAAAAATCTTGATTAATATGATTCATTGGATCTATCTAATCTAATTGCCTATAATTGACCATATGACCACACCTAACAACATGGCCACATGTGATCAGCCCCGCCCCGCCCCACCCCACACCCTCTCTCTCTCTCTCTCTTTCTATATATATATATATATATATATATATATATATATATATATATATATATATATATATATACACATATACGAAGTTATTTTAAAAATAAATATTATGACTCTGTTTAGTAACATAGTTAGCTTATCAGTTAATTTCCGCTTATTTGATAAGGTTCAAATTGGCCACTGAACGTAACCTGAAAATGCAATTAGGCCACTGAACGAAAAAAAAAAAAAAAAAAAAAAAAAAAAGTGCCATTAGGCCACTTAACACTCCAAAAACGTGCAATTAGGCCACTGAACACTCCAAATGTATACAATTTAACCGGATAGCAGATTACCAACAATTTTAGCAGGTTACCTGCTTACATGGCAGCTGAGTTGGCATTTTTAATAATTTTTAAAAAATTTTTTTTAATAAATTTTAATAGTTACCTTTAAAAAAAAAGTTGAAAAAATTAAATAAAAAATAATTAAACGGCAGCCACCCCGTCGTTTTATTTTATTTTATTTTTTAAAAACATATTACTAAAATTATTAAAAATGCCAACTCAGCTGCCACGTAAGCGGGTAACCTGCTAAAATTGATGGTAACCTGCTATCAGGTGAAATTGCATACATTTGGAGCGTTCAGTGGCCCAATTGCACATTTTTTTCGTTTAGTGACCTAATTGCATTTTCAGGTTACGTTCAGTGGCTAATTTAAACTTTATTCCGTTACTTTTTGTAAGAGTTTATTGCTCTAAAATGTTAAAATTCAAAAAGCTGCTTAAATGAATTTTTTTTTTTATAAACTTTTTGATAAAGTAATTTTGCATGTAATCAATTATCTAATTTACCAAACATTCTTCTATTATCAACTAATGCTATCAACTAGTCAAACTCACTAACCCAATACGCTAACAATTATTTACTAAACATCCTTATTGTTGTTAGCTGATTGGATTAGTAAAGATCTCTTCTTTAAAAAAAAAAATAATAATAATCAGTAGATCTATTTGAACTATATTTATTTTATAATAAAACTTATCTTATTAACTTTTATTAAACTTTTAATAAAGTTGGTCCAATGATTAATAAGAAATATAAATGTGTATACAGTAACGCCATTGAAATTCGATCAAAACTCAACTGAATTTATTTCGTAATATACAAAAATCAATGCAACATCAAAATAAAACATAATACTAAAATGCTATTTTTAATAATTTGTTTCGATATACTGTTAATAAATGCATTAAGATTTCAGGATTTTCAGGGGATGGAAGACTAATAAGTTGGCAGGATAACGTGACGGTTGAATCCCAGAGTCACGATTGGAAAGGATAAAAAACTTTAGGCATAAAAAACATGGAATCTTTCTATAAAGGTGTTCAAATAATGAGCTAGCAGAAAGACAAACTTTATCACTACATTTGGATGATGTTGGACCGACAAAATCAATTTGGCATCTCTCTTCCATGATAGAATCAATTTGGCATATCTCTTGACCTTTTACATGTTTCACACTTCACATTTTGTGCATGGAACCTTTAGAACTAAAGAGATTAGATTAGCTAAAGTCAAGTTTAATTATACTCCATAGTAATAGTGAAAAGAATTTCATCTACAATAGATTAACTACTTTTAATCATCAATTAATTATTTACATTAATCGAATTTATTTCAAAATACATCTTAACTATAATATAGCCATATGGTTTGGTGATTGCTCACCAAACCATATGGTTATATTATAGCGATATGGTTATATTATAGTTATTAAGATTTATTTATTTATTTATTCATGGTGCATAAAAATTTAAATTAACCTTAATTCATTTTCATCTCTCTTGCCTCATCCAATCCATCCAAAAACTCACAAATAAACTTCAATTGAGATTATTCTAATGAGGCCAATCTTAAAAATTTATTACATAGTATTTAATATTACAAATTTTTAAAAACTTAGTAAACTACAATAGTAATTGAATTTCAATTTTCAGAGTCATCACGGATCAAAATTTTTAGACCTTTGAGATTTCTAACAATTTTTAGAGTCACCACGGATCAAAATTTTTAGACCTTTGAGATTTCTAACTCTAGAAATCTCAAAGGTCTACAAATTTTGATCCGTGGTGACTCTGAAAATTGTAATTCAATTACTGTTGTAGTTTACTAAATTCTTAAAAATTTGTAATGTTAAATATTATGTACTAAATTTTTAATACAGTTTAAGATTTGTAGTAATCACCCACCTTAAGTACCAATTCTTATTTAAATTGTAAATATATTTGTATTCATACTTATATTTTATCATAGCAATTCACACATAATTATTAAATAACAAAATTTTTATATATGAATAAACCTCATATAGCGTATATTTTTATAACATATTTGCCGTGCATCGCACGGGACAAATAGTAGTACTAATTATAACTATACACAACATATCACTCACATTCCCCTGCCATGTTGAAAATAAATAAAATTTCCACAAACTTTGTATAATGAAAATGGATATGAAAGATTTTTCCTTTTTTTTTTTTTTTTTTTATATGCTAAGGTCAGGGAAACCCGTCACATTAAGTACGACCAAAAGTGTACACTTAGGCTCTGTTTGCCAGAGCTTATTTAGTAACTTATACCTTATTTTAAGTTAGTAATAAGTTTTAAGCTCTATTTGATAATGTTCGCAAAATAAGTTTCTAGCTTAAAATAATAGCTTATTTTGGAACACTACATAGGTAGCGTTTCAAAATAAACTCCTAACTTCCTAACTTTTTTTCTATCTTTATCCTTATTATTTTAAAAAAAAATGACATAATTTACCCTTCCCAATTAAAATCATTTTCTCTTCTCCCTTATCCGTAACTTTCACCTTTCACCGCAAATAATAATAATAATAATAATAATAATAATAATAATAATAATAATAATAATATTATTATTATTATTATTATTATTATTATTATTAGATTTGCAACAATATTGCTACTTCATTATGAGATGCTAGATCATGATTACGCTAATAGTTTTATTTCAAAATGTTAAATTTTTTTTAAGACAAAATGTTAAATTTTAATATGTAAACAAACTAATTTAAATTTTATAAAGATGTATTTTTTAGTCCTTTTACATTAATCAACTTATCAAAAAATTAATTTTATCAAACACTTTCAATCATAACAGCTCTCGTGTTTTCAACTCCGAGCTTATAGCTTTTCAGCTTTCAGCTCCTTTTCAGCTTTCAGCTCCTAGCTTATAGCTTTTCAGCTAGGTTTGTCAAACAGAACCTTAGAAAATTTTCTTCTTATATAATAGTTTGTAAACCACACAAGATATGATGCAAGTATAGGGTGGGTGCAGGAGGAGGTATCCCCATCCTGCCCCCACATACTATATATATATATATATATATATATATATATATATATATATATATATATATATAGTATTCCATATATAATATAAATATAATATCACACTTTTTCTTCATTATTTTGCCCCAAATTACACTTAAGGTGCGTCATTCCAACATTTAAGGTGTGTCTTTGTAACAACAATGTGAGTCATTTTTACACTTAAATTCTGTCTTCGAGGACGTATGTTTTTCTTTTTAAAAATTTGCATTTATTTGAGCCGTTAATCTAGATTTGATCAACGGCTCATATCACACCACATGCATATTTCACATGGGAGACACTTCGCAGGAGATCTCATCCCTATATAGAATACACACACATGCATATATATATATATATATATATATATATATATATATATATATATATATATATATATAGAATTAGGTTCTTTAGGGTGCCCAGGTGCGTTGTGCGGTTTAATCTCGACCATTCATCTAGCTTAAATCAACGTTTAGGATTATCAAAATTAAAAAAAAAATGCGCTGGCAATTTTATAATTTTTGCATCTAGGTCAAAATTAAGGTGAGCGGATCTGTGATTAATGTGTGTGAGTTTTGTATATAAGATGCGTGAGTTTTGTGCGTGAGGTTTGTGCTTAATGTGCGTGTGGTTGTGCTTAATGTGAGTAGTTGTTAAAACTTAAAGTCTGTGAGTTAATACTTAAAGTGCGTGGGTTATGTGCTTAATGTGCGTGAGGTTGTGCTTAATGTGCGTGGATTTTGTACTTAATGTGCGTGAGTTTGTGCTTAAAGTCAGTAGTTGTTGAAACTTAAAGTCTGTGAGTTAATATTTAAAGTGCTTGGATTTTGTGCTTAATGTGCGTGGGATTGTGCTTAATGTGTGTGGGTTTATACTTAATGTGCGTGAGTTTGTGCTTAAGATCTAACACTTAAGGTGCGTGTTTCTATCACCTAAGGTGCGCTATTTTTAGCTTATGCTTCTTTCTTCTAGACACGTGTTTTTGTTTTATAAAATTTTCATTGATTTAAGCCGTTGATCTAAATTTGATCAACACCTCATCAGATCTAACCGCACAACCGCACGGGAAACTATACCCGCACCTGAACCCTTCCCTATATATATATATATATATATATATATATATATATATATATATATATATATATATATATATATATATATATATATATATATATATATATATATATATATATATATATATATTTGTGAGTTCAGGTGCGGCGGTGTCTTACGGTGCGGCATCACCAATAGCTCAACAAATATGCACCATCAACGTTAGGAAAATACACCACAAAAAAAAGAGTAAACAGAGCCCCGCATCACCAAACACACACCATTAGGTGTGAGTAAAAACACCATACACTATTTGGAAATACACCATTGGGGGTGGTGAGTTATATGGTGTATTTTTTTTGAGTCTGTTGTGTATTTTGTGATGTTTTATTGCATTTCATTGTGGTGTGTTTTTCTTACACTGTTGGTGCATATTGTTAACACTGTTGGTGTATTCTAAAATTCCGTCGCACCGCCGCACAAGAAGACCCTGCCGCATTTGAACTTTATTCTATATATATATATATATATATATATATATATATATATATATATATATATATATATATATATATATATATATATATATATATATATATATATATATATTTATGATTCTATTCAAATACAAACGGATCTTAAAATACAAACGTGCGGATTCATCAGGGGCATTGGATTTTAGGTGTGAATGGCCAGGATTTAATTAATTATTTAGGGTGGGTTTTAATAAATTAGTGTGCTATTTTACGGTATGGGGGGTATTTTGGGGGTTTTGATTTATTTTAATCGGTTCAAATCCTATAGGGATTGAATCATCATCGTGACACATCGATTTTCCCGGACTCTCTCTCCTTCTCTGCTTTCCCGGACGCTCTCTTCTTCTCTGTCGTGACCGTGCATCTGCTTTCTCGCTAGCGATTCGAGTCTTCATCAGCAGCTTGGCAATGGGCGTAGAGGGGGACCGCAGTGGAGCAAGCGGAAAAAGCCAGGTATGTCTTGCCCCCTTGCGCAGTGTTTGGCTTCGGGTGTTTGTCGTTGATAAAGGGTCATTATGCATGTGTGTTCTCAGCATCAGGCGAGTTGTGTGTGAGTGGGGGGGGGGGGGGGTGGCAGACGGTGGTTAACAGCGGGTATTGACGGCGGATTTAGAGTCGGGTTTTATTGGGTTTCTTTTTTTTTTGTTTTTGTTTTTGTTTTTTTTTTTTTTTTGTTTTCATGTACCGATTGTTCAATTGTTGTTAGCTAAATGTAAGTTTTTATAATTTCACTCCTATTTTTTAGATTTTTAATCTGTAATTATTTCCATCGTTAGGTGAGTTGTGTGTGATTGGGGGGGGGGGGGGTGGTGCGGACAGTGGTTCCCGGATAGTAGCTTGTTGCTGTGTGATTTTAAGACACTGCAAGGGAATAGAATTACATATTTCAGAAGTTTAAAGTCTAAATAAAAATGAAAACACAGTGATGCCTCTTCTCTTGAAAGCTGTCCTAAAACCATCAACCTTCTCAGTGTTGGTTGTGCATTTTAATGTTTAATAATGATGCGGATAGGGACCTTGTTTGGTTTGCCCATGTTTAATTAATATATTGAAGAAGCCTGGAATTGAATGTGTTAGGATTGTAGCAGATCCAAGAGGGGAAATCATGGACTTTTGGCTCAAAATCCAGTGAACATGACAGTAGGAAAATTGACTGCATGAGTTTAATTTTTTTTTTTTGTATAAATAAATAAAATTAATATTACAGAATATATTATTAAGCATATTTGAATGAGATTTTTTGAACGGTACTCATATTAATATGTATTGAATCTTAGTTATTTATTAATGGACTAGTAGTATTAATAAAGTGAACTTTTTACATGGTGTAAGTGAACCTCCGCTATTTTCTTAATGAACATTTTTAAGTTCATCAATATTATTGCGTAGTTGTATTATTATTATAAAATGAGGCACCAATATTGTGAAAATAAACCTGTAGCGTTTCAGTAATGAATTTATTTGGCATACATAATGTCATTATAATGTAATTGCATACTTGCAAATACATAAATGGGTGCATGTATAGGGGCGTTTGTGTGCACAGTTTTTTTTTTTTAGTGTCATTTGTATGTTCATTTTTAGAGTTGGCTAGTTGCATTGTTGTGCTATAAAGCAATGGTTTTGATGCGTGGGGTGGTGTGAATAAGTGGATGCACTTGGTGGTATTTTTTGTGTGCGTAGTTTTAGTAAGTGGGTTATGTTTATTGAATTCAAGGGTTGGTTAGGTGCAAGTTTGTGGTTTGGAGTGGTGGGGTTTTTGTTTGTATGTTCGTGGTTAAATGGGTGCGTTTGCTATGCTTTATGCGTGCATAGTGTTGTTTAAATGTTACTTCACGTGCTTGTGCGTGTTTGTTGTTTGTGCAGCTAAAAATTCTAAGCGTGCGCAGTCAGATGCGGGTCCTTCGGGGATATCTGAGGATGATAGTGACTTTGTGTCGCCGCCTAGGCCAGTCTGCCCGAGGATTCCGGTAGAGCTGTCACAGGAGAATGCCCCTGATTGTGAACTCACCCCTGAGGAGGATGATATGTATCCTATAGTGAAGATGATGGCGCAGTCGGTGGTGTTGGTTAATGCCCTGAAAGACTTGAGCATTCAGTAGAAGTCTGACATTCGGGAGCTTGGGTTTGGGGCTTTGTTGGACTTTGAGGTTGAGGATCTTCCTCCGCGGCTTCTGCGGTGGCTACTGTATAATTTTGATAGCCAATCGAAGTCGTTTGATCTTGGTGGCGGGAGATCGTTGGTGGTAGATGAGAGTGATGTGGAGTTGATTTTAGGGTTTCCGCGTGGTCGTATTGATATGGTTCAGCGGGATAGACGTAAGATCAGCAACACTTTGAAACACTGGAGGGGGTTATTCGAGAAGTCCAGGCACAGGGTTACCCCTTCGGAGATTAGTGTTAGGATGGTTGGTGCGGTGGATGGTGGTGTTTGGTTTAAGCGTCATTTTCTTATTTTGGTGCTCTCCACATTGGTTTCTTGTATATGTAGCGGCTATGCAAACCAGATGTATTGGCATCATTTTGACGATGTGTCTAGCGTGCGTGACTTAAATTGGTGCAAGCTGGTGGTCGACACGTTGGTTGAGACGCATTCTGCCTGGAGTTCGGGTCGGCAAAAGTTCTTTATTGGGCCGGCTGAGTTTGTTACGGTATTCTTGGTGTAATTTTTTCTGTTTGGTGATTTCTGTTTTGTTCTTTCCCACTATGTCGGTACAATTAATTTTGTCATTATTTTTTGTTCTTTTTTCAGTTGTTTTATGTGGATCGTGTTGTGCATGGTGCGCGCTCTGTCCCCCGGTGTATTCCTGGTCTGCGTGGTTGGTCTTCACGTCTACTTCATGAACGGGAATTTCTGAGATTCGAGGTGGCGGGTTTGGCCATGGTGTAGTTTACTATTAGCTTATAGGGTTTACTAATTAAAAACACGTGTGAGCAATGGCGGTTCTAAGTGGGCATGTCTGTTCGTAATACATTGGGTTTCGTGGGTAAAGTTAAAAACAGTCCATTTAAATTTAATTGTATACGGTTATTGTTAAATATGTGTGTGCACCTTGGCGTTAATTATTGTGCGTTCGCAACGGATTACATGTCAAAAATGTGTTGTGAGTTTAATAAATTTCTTCGTAGTGAGTGTTTTGCTGTTAACTTATAGGCTTACTAATAGAACTGGTGGGTGCACAGTGGTGGGAGACCGGGTGCATAGTGGAACAAATTAACTAGTTGACTATTAGCGTGTAGGCTTAGTGCACAACTATTTAATTATAAAGCCATGTGTGAAAATGGTATGAAATTAAACTCACCTAAGTAGTTTTCTATTAGCTTGTAGGGTTTTCTAATTGAAAGCGTGTGTGTGCGCTGGCGGTTCGAAGTGTGCATGGCTGTTCGTAGTACATTGGTTTTCATGGGTAAAATTAAAAACAGTCCAGTTGAATTTAATTATATACGGTTATTGTTAAATATGTGGGTGCACATTGGGGTTAAATACTGTGCAGTCGCAACTGAAAGCGTGGCAAAGATGGGTGTGAATTTAATAAATTTCACCGTGGTGAGTATTTGGCCGTTAACTCATAGGCATAGTAATAAAACTTGTGGGTGCACAATGATGGTGGACCGGGTGCACAATGATGGTGGACCGGGTGCACAGCTGAAGAAATTAAATAGTTTACTATTAGCGTATGGGCGTAGTGGTAAAACTGTGTGTACACGTTGATGGTACATAGTGTGCATAGTTGAGTGATTTAAGTAGCTGACTATTACACTGTAGGCTTAGAAATAAAAACTGTGTGCACATTGATGGTAGTCAGTGTGCATAGCTGAACAAACGAACTAGTGATGGATAAAATTCTAAAATTTGACAAGTATCTAATTCAACTTTAAATTGTGCTAGAATTCGTAGTCTTTTAAACCACGGGAGACTACTCGTCTAATATGTCTTTTCTTTCTGGACAATTCCGGCTGTCGTGGCTCGGTTGGTCACATGTCCTCACCTTTTTCTTCGTTCTTTCCATTGCTTTCTCTTTATTGCTCTTTAATTGTTTCCCGTTGCCCTTGTTTTTTTGCAATATTGGGTGGCTTGATTTGGATCTCGGTAGGTGCAGTAGCGTTGACTATTGATTCAATCACTGATTGGTGGCTGGTGTTTGGGTTGGCTTGTTGCTTAGCACTCTTTAACTTCCCGTTTAGCTGCTGCATTGTTGTCAACATTAGAGCCATTTCATTTTCACTTCCATTAGCCAATCCTAAGCAGTTGTAGAATTCATTCCAGAGTTGGTTCGCAATTGATTTGAACACAACGCTACAGCCCCTTCCATCACCCCCCTGTAATCAGCCCATGATTTCTAATACATACATGGTTAAATTATTGATGCAATTCCATCACATCTGCTACGAGTACATACAGGGTTAAATTATTTACTACTTGTGACTCCCAAAGTTTTATTCCAGTGCATCCAACTTTTTTTTTCACTGATGAATCGATATGTACAATAATAGGGGTTCAACTATATGGTGTACTTACCTGGATTGGCGTTATCCATGGAGTCCAAGTTGGCATCATAATTTCGTAGGTCTTCGTCGGCCATGGTGTCTCCTCGCGCGTCCATGGAGTCTGTTTCTCACGTCGATGGGTGCACGGGGGATCGGTTCCGGTTGGTTGGTGTGTTTGTCGTTGCTGATTGACTATTGCATTCCTCGTAGTATTTGAATTCCTTAATTATAGGGTGGCATACGGTTTAGAAGTCGTTTCAGATTAGGAGGTGTGTGTGCATTGTCACTATTACCCTTATTAATAATAATTAGTAGTCTGCGTCTCCCATCATAGGTTACATCTCATCCATTCATCTTATCGCATCCTATGGCTAGTTCTTGTCCAAACGTTTGTATTTTAAGGGTGTTTGCATTAGAATGGCTCCCTATATATATATATATATATATATATATATATATATATATATATATAACATAGGCTAAAGTGTCATCCCGCACCATGAACTACAACAGATTGTTCATGCCGCACCCTGATCTTTCATAAGTGATATTTAGATCCATGAACCATTAAATTTTTTTTACCTAGAATTTTTAACAGGTTTTCCTGTTACCATGATGACATGGCACCAGTAATGTGCTGATGTGGATCTTTTTTTTTTTAAGTAATGTGCTGATGTGTTTTAAAGTCAATCCCCCTTTTAAATAAAATAACCTCTTCCTGATATTTCTCTGTAAAACTGTGGCGTAAACTAACCCGCCGTTTCTTAGACATTAGTTACCGCCATGAGTGCTCTTCAGGCGTCGATTCCCTACAATCTTGGATTTGGCATTCCGTCCACTGCTGCTACTACTCCCCGTAGCTGGCCTCCCTACGTTTAGCGCCGCATGTCGTATTGCTAAAGTTGAACGTGAACCATCCATCCGAGCAATCTGTTGAGATAATTAGGAAGTTCTCAGAGCAGTACGCTCGGAAGTCTGGAACCTACTTCTGTATGGGCAAAGGGGTCACTGTTGTTGTCATATTAAGGGACTGGCAGAACACAAGGATTCATTGGGTGCACCGCTCTGTAGGCACTATGATGATAAACCTGCAGAAGTGCAGCAGGGTTTTTGCCCCTGTGTACCTATATGGGAGAGAGGAAGGAGTGTCACTGCATGCTCTTTCTCACCCTGCCCTGATAATGACTTTGCTGGGCAAGAGCAGGCTATTTCTTTGGAGGAGATCAGAGAAGCAACTTCAAATTTGTGATGCTTCATCATCATCATCTTGTATTCATTCCTTTAAAATGACCATATGTAGATGTGTATGTTGGGTGGTTAACCACCACAATTTCTTAACTTCTGAACGTACACAAGCACAGAAAGCAAGAAGAGTTGTCTTGCTTGTTAACGCATAATTCCCCCTGTAATTTTCAGGGATCAAGACCATTTGTATTCTGGCTATGTAATATGCCGCTACAAACACTAATCTGAAAGAATGTTGCTTACTATTGTATTTGAAAGGACTACCATGACGGTAAGTGGCCTTTTGACAAAAATAAAAAAATAAAAACTCCATATGTGAATTATCCTGATAACAAATCTATGGCCATTGTTGGGAAAGCTGGTGGTGAGAAATGGAATGCAATGTCTGACTCTGAGAAAGCTGCATATGTGGCAAAGGCATCACAACTGAAGTCTGAGTACGGGAATGCTATGCAAGAGTTCAAGAAAAATGTCTCTAAGAGTAGCTGCTTAGAAACACTGAAGAAGCTGAGCAACCTTCTGACGTGAAAGAGTTCACCCAGACAACCTCGGACTCCCCTGTCCAGCTCCACCTCTACGACAATGCCAATCTTGTTCTCCAATACCAGACAACAATGTTGTGGCAGAGTTTCGATTCACCCACATACACGCTTCTTCCTCAACAACCCATAACCGGAGCTTCAAATCTAGTCTCGGCGAAAGCTAGCTTAACGAATCATTCCTTCGGCTTCTACAAACTTAATTTAATTTTGTTCGACGCCGATAACGTCCTCCGCCTTCTCAGCAATCTGATTAAACCTCCCTCTAATCTCTCTAATCTTATGGGTAGTCTTGAATTGATATATAAGGACATCTGGGCGTGTAAACAATTTGCATACCTTTGTCAGAATATCGCTGCAAGAACGCAACTTTAGCAGTAAAATCGCTAACAAGCAGGTTGAGACAGAGAAAAGTCAAGCTGAAAGGGCTGACATGTCATACTTTTATTTCATATTTAATTATTTAAATAAGTCAATAAGAAAATACCTCCACATCAGCATATTATAACCTATAACTTGAAAGAAACCTGTAAAAAGTTCTAGGTGAAAAAAATTTATTGGTTCATGGATCGAAATATCAATTATGAAAGATTAAGGTGCAGGATGAAGAATCTACCACTTTAGTCGTCTCTCACATTTTTTTTTTTTTTTGAAAGTTACTGGCTCTATTATATTGTAGTATCTGTTCATACTTAAACACAAAGAACCAATAACGCCTCCACTGAGGCTCGAACTCATAATCTTCCAAATGGAAGTCCAACCCGGGTACCATTGGACCACATAGTCCTGGTTGTCTCTCACATTTAGTTTCCTATAAATTTTAAAAAAGATGTTGTCCCGTTTCTATTTCCGTGCTACATAGCTAATATGGTCATTGAGAAGGTGAGATAAGGAGAGCAGGGTATGGAGCCCCATTTGCACTTAATAAGAGCCATTAATAAATTCCCATTGAGAGAGTGTAATTGTAATATAAGATATGTACATATGAAACAAATTTTTGTACATATTGAATGGCTTTTCACACTAATCTGTAACAGTAGGGTCTTTTCATAGTTGACACTTTATCAATGATATGATTCAAGTAGATAATGGAACAAATAAGATTAGCTTGGGACGTTCTTAATTCAATAGTACACAGTAAATTACATGAAATCTCCCTTTAGTTTCGAATCGGATTTGGTCTCCGATCTGATGCGATCCATGACAGCTTCAAGAATACACAAGCAATCTTCAACGTAGCGTATCTTGTTATGCCCCTTAGGAAGATTACGAGATCGAACTCCAAATAATAATTATAAAGAATTGAAGAATCTAAGAAATTAATTAAGGATTAACACATATACTTTGGGTATAAAGGTGATGCTTGAAAATAATTCAAATGAATTTCATTAAATCAATACCGAAAAATAAAGGGGGTGGCCAAACCTTAATTTTAGGAGTAGGGTTGGGGTTTGGTCATACACACTTTCTTAAGGGGCAAGATACATAATTTCCTAATCTATTTCTAAATAATTTGAAAAGCAAGAAAAGTAATTAGTTTAGGAAACGAAATTGAAGATCCCTTCATTTCTATGAATATAATTACCCAAAATCAACACAAATACAATTAAAATAATCTTTAAGCTTTTGGTTTTCATTTGGGCTTGGACTTCCATTTAAATTCCACTATCTTTGCACGACAAATTTTACTGTGGACCGCGGTCCACAATGCATTGCGGTCTAGGCTTCAAAACGGTGTCAATTCTGTTAATAAAAAGAAACGGCACCCGTTCCGCATAAAATAGCTCTGTTTGTATAACATATTCACTTTAATTTTATATACACTGCATTTTCATTTCAACACAACTATAGTTTCAGTTCGATATAACTACAGTTTCATTTGACATTATAAACTCAAAGATGTGAAACTGTTATTCAGTTTCATTTTATATACACTATAGTTTCATTAAAACACAACTACAATATCATTTCAGTATAACTAGAGTTTCATTGGACAATATACACTCAAATATGTGAAACTGTTATTCAGTTTCATTTTATATACACTGTAGTTTCATTTCAACACAACTACAGTTTCATTTCGATATAACTACAGTTTCATTCGACATTATACACTCAAATATGTAAAACTGTTATTCGGTTTCATTTTATATACATTGTAGTTTCATTACAACACAACTACAGTATCATTTCGATTTAACTACAGTTCTATCATTGGACAATATACACTTAAATATGTGAAACTAATATTCAGTTTCATTTTATATACATTGCAGTTTAATTTCAATACAACTACAGTTTCATTTCAATTCAATTACAGTTTCATTTGATAATATAAATACAATATGTGAGACAGTTTCATTTTAGATGCATTGTAGTTTCATTTTGTAATTAACAAACCAAAAATACGGGCTCCGTTAAGATGTACCTGCGGCCATTTCTTTACTTAAATAAACGACGCTGTTTTTTGACCATAGTCTACAAAGCTTTGTGGACCACGGTCCACGATATAATTGTTGTCTTTGCACATGCCCAATAAAAAATTGTCATAGACGATTTCTGAACTTGAATCTTGTTATGGGCCCAATTGACACTTGTAATTGATCCGTAGGTTGATTCATATCAACCAATGGGTATACGCCTATTATTGAGAACGAACTGTATTGTTGTGGACTATGTAAATGTATTAAGTTTTCCTTCCCTAAGTATCTAAAAGAATTAGTTTTTGTCCAAAAAAAATTGACATTTTAAATAATCATTTTGAGGTATTAATTTGACTGCGGTCCAATTTCAATTTGAATTAAGTCAAAATGTATGCAGATTCTCCTTGTTGAGAGATTGAGTTTGATATATTATATACTCAAAATGGATAATCGGTGAATATAAAAATAATTATGATTGTGTATCATTTGAGTTAGAAAAAAATGTAATTTGAAAAAACTAACATTTGTTCCACAATGAAAAAGCATGTGAATTTGCACTTATATAAATATATTTTAACTTTTTAAGGAATTGAAATTGTATTATATAGAGGTTCCACCTTAATCACGTTATACGTAATTTGTATTAAATTTTCCTTTATTTGGGTTTATAAAAAAAATCAAAAAACAAAAACAAAAAATAAAAAACAAAAAAAAAATCAAAAAATCAAAAAAAATCAAAAAACAAAAAAAAACAAAAACAAAAAACAAAAACAAAAACAAAAACAAAAAAAAACAAAAAAAAAAAACAAAAAAAAAAAAAAAACCAAACAAAAACAAACAAAAAAAACAAAAAAAAAAAAAACAAAAAAAAAAACTTTCTAATATCACTATAATTACTTCATCATTTGAGTCTTCCAATACGAAAAAATGCGAAAGTTAGAAACTTTTGTACTTCTCTCAATTCTTTAATAAATTGCCTACAAATTTACAATTAGTTTTTTTAATCTTTTTTTTTTTTTGAGGTAAACTAAGGAGATTGGAAGTTGTCAACTAATATATAGTGTGATGACATATCTCTTACGTACCATTTCAAAAGGGTAGTCATAAGATTAAATTTCAGTGGTGGGGACATTGATTCTTTAGATTAAGAAAGATCAAGAAAATTTAAAACAGATACTATATTTTAAAAAATCATGCGTATTTCAGAAAAGGAGATTATTGGAAGTTCAATGGTTAATATCCTAACTTATAGTCAAAGGGTAGT
Organism: Ipomoea nil; assembly: GCF_001879475.1. Lineage (NCBI taxonomy): Eukaryota > Viridiplantae > Streptophyta > Magnoliopsida > Solanales > Convolvulaceae > Ipomoea > Ipomoea nil. The sequence goes on from NW_017617665.1 coordinate 38,918, forward strand.
GACTATTAGGACTCTATGTATATGAGTCTGTTTAGAACTTCTTATCCTTGTCACACTGTGACTCTCTACTTCTTATCATTGTCACACTGTGACTCTCTATTCTATATATTCACATCATCTGATCTCATTGTAATCAAGTTCAGAAAATATAATACAATCAGTTCTCATCTGGTATCAGTTAGCTAGGGTTTTGTGATTCATAAAATTAAGAAGATGCAGCGCTGCGATGGAAACCTTAATTACCGTGGAGGTCAGCAACGTGGCTTCGATGATCCGTGTCAAATCTATAAAGGTTTCGGCCACACAGGAGTCAATTGTTTTTGGCGCTATGATGATCCGTGTCAAATTTGTAAACGTTTTGGTCACACGGGAGCCAATTGTTTTTGGCGCTATGATGATCCGTGTCAAATTTGTAAACGTTTTGGTCACACGGGAGCCAATTGTTTTTGGCGCTATAATGATCCGTGTCAAATTTGCAAAAGTTTCGGTCACACGGGAGTCAACTGTTTTCGGCGATATTCAGGGGCTCCGGGTTCTCAGGCTAATTTGGTGTTTCAGAATGGTTTAGTTGCTAAAACCTCGTCAAATTCTCATACTTGGGTTCCGGACACTGGAGCCACAAATCATGCAACTCCGAACATCGCTGCCCTTTCTACATCGGAGAAGTACACTGGTAATGACACTTTACGTGTCGGTGACGGTATGGGTTTATCTATTAGTCATGTTGGCCATGCCTCTTTTAATACCCCTTCTAGATCATTTACATTGTCTGATATACTTCACGTTCCGCGTTTGTCTAATTCTTTATTATCTGTTCAGAAGTTTGCATCCGATAATAAAGTCTTTTTTGAGTTTCACCCCTCCTTTTTTGTTGTAAAAGATATCAATACCAAGGAAATACTTCTTCGGGGCAATAGTTCGGGGGGACTATACACACTTTCATTACCTAGTTCGTCTCCGTCAGCGTTTATTTCCGCTCGTGCCTCAGCTTCCACTTGGCACAATCGTCTAGGTCATCCTCATAACCGTGTTCTTAGCCATATACTTCGTTCTTGTTTGGTTAGTGGGTCTCGTGATAATATTCGTTGTCATAATTCTTTATGCAATGCGTGTCAATTAGGCAAATCTGCCCGTTTTCCCCTCCCCCGTGTTGCTTCCTCTAGTTCTCAAGTCCAAGATCTTATTTACACAGACATTTGGGGTCCTGCGCCCACTTTATCTACTTCTGGCTTCCGTTATTTTGTGATCTTTGTGGATGACTAATCCCGTTATACATGGTTCTTTCCTATGAAATTAAAGTCTGATCTTTATGTCATCTTTGATAAATTTCGTACTCTTGTTGAACGGTCCTTTAATTGCAAAATAAAGGCCATTCAGTCTGATTTAGGTGCTGAGTACAAAAAGTTGCATTCTTTGTTTGTTCAATTAGGAATTCAACATAGACAATCCTGTGCCTATACACATGAACAGAATGGTCGTGTTGAACGAAAACATCGTCACATTGTTGAAACTGGTCTGGCTCTTCTAGCTCATGCTCTGTTCCTTTGAAATTTTGGGATTTTGCCTTTGAGACTGATGTCTATTTAATTAACAGAATGCCATCTTCTGTATTAAATAACTCCAGTCCTCATCTCCTGTTACATAAATCCCCTCCTTCCTATCTTTTTCTTCGTGTCTTTGGGTGTTTATGCTACCCTCATCTTCGACCATATAATCGTCATAAGATGTCATACAGGTCTTCTCCATGTGTCTTCCTAGGTTATCCTGAGTCCTTTAGGGGGTACAGATGCATGGACTTACATACTAATAAGATTTACACATGCAGGCATGTCAGATTTGATGAAGAAGTTTTCCCCTTTGCTACTAAAACTTCTTTGCAGGATCTATCTACTCCGTTTTCTGGACCTTGGGTGGAATCTGTTCTCAGTCACAGCACACCTATTCCTGCCGTGTCCAATGATGAGCTGCCAGAACCGCCGCTACCTGCTTCATTCGAACCAGCCATGGATCCTGGACAGGCTGCCTCGTCGGGTGATCCTGTGGAGCCTGTTGCTCGCCGGCGAGGCCGTCCACGTGGGCGGTCCATCAGGTCCAATGTCCGTACTCACTCTATGGCCACTCGCAGCAACGCAGATGCTCATCTTTTTGCTCTAGCAGCTCAAGTGCATCCAACGGAACCCACATGTTACTCTCAAGCTGTCAAATATCCTGAGTGGCGTGAAGCCATGGACCAAGAATTCAATGCTCTCCTGCATAACCACACATGGTCTCTAGTTCCACCCACTGCAGGTATGAATATTATTGGCTGTAAATGGGTGTTTCGTACGAAGAGAAAGACTGATGGTGCTATTGAAAGGCATAAAGCCAGGCTGGTTGCGAAAGGTTTTAATCAGGTTCCAGGTCAGGACTTCTTCGACACTTTTAGTCCAGTGGTAAAGCCTACGACTGTAAGACTCCTTCTATCTCTAGCTTTATCATCTGGGTGGTCTATCAAACAGCTAGATGTTCATAATGCTTTTCTGAATGGTAATCTGGCTGAAACAGTTTATATGAAGCAACCCCCTGGTTATATTGATGCTAACTTCCCGAATCATGTTTGTTTGTTAAAAAGATCTCTGTATGGGTTAAAACAAGCTCCCAGAGCTTGGTTTAATCGACTACATACGTTCTTACTATCGGTTGGCTTTCAAGCATCCAAGACAGATGTCTCTCTGTTCTATTACTCTAAAGACTCTGCTTTGGTTTATCTATTGGTGTACGTGGATGACATTCTTGTAATGGGAAGTGATCAGGGTATTATGTCTCAGCTCTTGTCCAAACTGTCTGCTACATTCAAAATCAGAGATCTTGGTGAACCAAATTTTTTTCTGGGTATTGAAACAGTTAAGAGTGACAATGGGATTATTTTATCTCAACAACGGTATATGAATGATATTTTAAAACGGGCTGGAATGTCTGAATGCAAACCCCTTTCTACACCTATCTCTGTCTCGAAAACAGTCCCCTTCAATTTAGATCTATATGATGATCCCACACAGTACAGGAGTCTAGCTGGAGCACTGCAATATCTCACTGTCACACGACCTGACCTATCCTTTGCAGTTAATCAGTTATGCCAGCATATGCATGCCCCCACCATATCACACTGGGAGCAGCTCAAACGGGTACTCAGGTATGTTAAGGGAACAGTTGATCATGGTTTACGCATACGGCGGTGCTCATCTAGAGACATTCATGCTTTCTCTGATTCTGATTGGGCTGGTTGTCCTAACGATCGAAAATCCACGAGTGGTTTTGCTGTTTTCTTGGGGAGTAATCTTATATCGTGGGTTTGCAAGAAACAGAGAACTGTTGCCAGGTCATCCACTGAGGCTGAATACAAAGCTCTTGCAGATGTTTGTGCTGAGGTTCTATGGATTATGTCATTATTGCGTGAGATACAGATTCCGGGTATTTCCATTCCAAAATTATGGTGTGATAATCTAGGAGCTACATATATGAGTGCCAATCCAATCTTTCATGCGCGCACCAAGCATGTGGAGATTGATTATCATTTTGTTCGTGATCGAGTAGCTTCGGGCGATATCCAAGTCAACTTCATCTCCACAAAGGATCAACTTGCTGATATCTTCACCAAAGCTCTTCCTGGACCTAGATTTTCTTCCTTAAGGGACAAGCTACAGGTTACTAGTATACACTGTGCTTGAGGGGGAGTATTAGGACTCTATGTATATGAGTCTGTTTAGAACTTCTTATCCTTGTCACACTGTGACTCTCTACTTATCATTGTCACACTGTGACTCTCTATTCTATATATTCACATCATCTGATCTCATTGTAATCAAGTTCAGAAAATATAATACAATCAGTTCTCATCGTGACATTAGAAAACAAGATTTAAGGTAATTTCCCATAATTATAAAACCAAAAAAAAAAAAAAAAAACAGTAATACCAATTTTTTTTTTTTAAGCAGTAATACCAATTTAGTTATTATATTATTTACATATCAATTTTTTTGTTTTGTTTTACTAAGTAAACCACTCGAATTTAGCACATTACGAGACCTCTCAAAAGTATGACAGGTCTCATGACATCTTTAACTTACTTTTTGAAGTTTCTTCCCACGAAATTCCTCTTGTGCATGATAGTCAACATGAAAGTCTTAAGAGACGAGGACCTTTACTTACGTGATATCTTTCATGATAGCATAATTTCCTTTATGAAGTTGTGTCTCACACCACCCTTCACAGGCGTAAAAAACTTCATGAGAACATCTCCTCATCTTGCTTCTTCCTATACTACCAATCACACAATTGATCTATTCAAGGAATATTAAAGCAATTCGTACCCAAATTTGATCAAAATATACATCACAAATTAGTACAAATGAACACCTATCGCATATTATCATTTATCAGCTCTTAAACTTATTTGCAAGCTAGCTTAGTCCACTACATTTTTTTTGCACCTAATAGAATTACATTTTTTTTTTTTTCAGTTTTATATTAATAGGTTGCTTGTTAAAATGATTACATTCACTAGAAAACAACACAATATTAATAGATTTAATTTTACAAATTATCAAATAACTACAATATAATTTAAATAGCTGCAGATTTCAATATTTAATGTGAGTAGTTCTTGAAATTTTTATACGTGGTTTTCCTTTTTAAGGTGCGTGATTTTGTATGCTTAAGGTGTGTCAGTTGTGTGAAACTTAAGGTGAGACATTTTAAAATCTTAGGTGCGTGGTTTGTGTTCTTAAGGTGGTTTGTTGTGCTTAATTAAGGTGCGTGATTTGTGTTCTTATAGGTACTTTGTGTGCTTAAGTTGCGTGGTTTGTGTACTTAAGGTGCGTCAATCGCATAACCGCACAACCACACAATCGCCATTTTATATATATGTTGGTTTGATAAACTTGAAAATTTAGGATGTGAATTTTAAAATATCAAAAATTTAATTGAACTTGATCAACAAATCCGATAGCTTGAGATTTCAAGGTTAGGGCAAACAATGTTTAACTTGATAAAAAAAAATATTAATCTGATTAATCTAAAATTGACGTCCAATGATCCGAGTGAATTGGCTCGAAATAGAGTGACATTTGTACATTTTCAACTCAACTAAACCATTGAAATTTGTAAACTTTCAACTGAATTACCTAAACCATTGAAATTTGTACATTTTCAACTCAACTAGTGCACACATCACATTTTAATTTCTTTTTCCTAGTTCTGTTCACTTATTATTGTTGTGTTTAAAATTAAGTATTTATGGATCAAAAAAAGTCAAAGCCACAGAGATTCAAATATTTTACTCAAATAATTGTTTTAACAATAAATTAAGAGTCTGATCCGAATTCGTGGCCTTCAATCATCTTAATTGTTTAATTTTTCTTTTTTTTTTTTTTTTTTTGGAAATCGTTTTCTTGATATCCTAATTATTTAGAGTTGCCCAATATGGTATTTAGCATGGAATGAGGGAGAAAGGTTAGTTATAGTTAAAGCATTAAGTGCTTACCACCAAAAGGTATAGTTAAAAATAAAGGCATAACTTTATTTCTTATATTTACATAACAGTTAATGTTATATTTCGGTGGCAGGAAACTAGAGTCGGTTCTCCAAACCTCCGCCTAACATATGCATAATTAATTTATTCAATAAGGAAACCTCAACTACAAGTTATAATATGCTTCATTTTCCATCCAACACTTCATGTGATGAGGTTGCATGGACTTAAGATTTTGTATATAATGACAAGTAGGCACCAACTTGAAATGTAATTCTTTTTTAATATATGTATTGAATGAGTAAGAATGGCCTAAACATTATTTTATGTTAGGTCAAAGGGTCATATATTATCCCATGTTGTCTTGCCCCCAAAAATAGCAAGAAGGGCTCTAACTCTCTAAGGATTTGAGCCTACTTCTAGAAAAAAAAAAATGAAAATTGTTTATATTTTCGCATTTTTTCAACCCTAGTATCCTTTCTTGATTTTTTTATTTATCTTTTTTTTTTTGAAATGAAAGAAAATTCATTAAAGCAGAGATGAAATACAACCAGGGGATAGGAGGTCCACACCCCAAGAACAGAAGAAGAACTCGTAGCCTGTGCAAGTACGTGAGCCACTCAATTCGATGGCCAGCCTGGCCTCTTAACATGACGTACTAAAACGTTCTCAATGTCTCTAACAATGACATGACATTGCTCAATAAGTAACCCACAATAAGAGAAATTTTTACTACGAGAATTAAAACTATTGCAGAAATATAAATAATCTGACTCCACTATGTAGGCTGTTTCCGTGTGATTTTTGATCCATGATAATGCTTCTCCATGATACTAAGTTAAAAAGACTCCCTAAATTAAAAAATATTTAATAGTCAAAAAATTGTTATGGGTGAAAATCTGTTAACATGACGTTCAAAATATCAGCAGCATACTTCTTCTGTGAAATAAAGATTCCACCATCCATCTGAATAACCTCAAGGCCAAGAAAGTAAGACATAAGGCCCATATCGGTCATTTCAAACCTCTTAATGAGTGCCTCCCTGAATTCTGAGATTAGCTTCAAGTTGTTTCCAGTAAAAACCAGATCATCAACATACAGACAGATTAAAACAATATCACCAGAATCCGTGCATTTGACATACAAAGTGTGTTCATGAGGACATCTCACAAAACCACTTTCAACAAAATATGAGTCAATGCAACCATACCACGCCCTAGGCGCTTGCTTTAAGCCATACAAGGCTTTTCTCAACCTGTACACTTTATTTTCCTCCCCTTTCTTCAGAAATCCTGCAGGTTGCTCAACATATATTTCTTCTTCAAGAAAACCATTCAAAAAAGCAGACTTGACATCCATTTGATGCAATTTCCAATCATTTTGAGCAGCAAGAGAAATAACCATTTGAACTGTATCAAGTCTACTTACAGGAGCAAAAACCTCAAAATAATCAATACCTGGTTTCTGCTTGTAACCCTTTGCTACTAACCGTGCCTTAAAACGGTCAATTTCTCCATTTGACTTGTACTTCGTTCTGTAAACCCACTTCACTCCAATTGGCTTCTTTCCAGGAGGTAAATCTGTTAACTCCCAGGTACCATTCTTTTCAATGGCACGGATCTCCTCATCCATCGCCTTAAGCCAATGAGTTTCTGTAGCAGCCTCCTCAAAAGTTAAAGGATCACAATCTGCAAAGAGAGCAAATTGAACAATTTCTTCATCAGACAGGTCATTATCATGACCCAAAACATAATCTTGCAAGCGAGCTGGTAAGTGGCGCTCGCGCTAAGATCGTCGAACTGACGACTCTGGCTGTGAAGGAGACTGGACATTATCTGGAATCGGTTGCTCTTCAACAATATTTTCAACAGCAGGAATAACAACTGAACTTTCATCTTTAGCTAACCAATCCCAGGCACCATATTCATCAAAAGTGACATCACGACTTATAACAACCTTTTTAGTTTCAGGATTGTATAGTTTATAAGCCTTTGAAGCGTCACTATAACCAATGAATATGCACTTCTCACCTTTATCATCCAACTTCTTTCTCAATGGATTCGGCACGTGGGCATATGCCAAACATCTAAAAACCTTGAGATATTTGATAGAGGGTTTTCTCCCACTCCAAGCTTCTTCGGGCGTCTTATCACGGACACTCTTAGTTGGACACCTATTCAACACATAGACAGCACAAGCAACAGCTTCTGCCCAAAAAGGCTTAGGCAGATCCTTAGATTTCAACATGCACCTCACCATATCCATGATTGACCTATTCTTCCTCTCAGCCACTCCGTTTTGTTGTGGAGTGTATCTAGCTGTCATTTGGTGCTGAATACCCTTTTCTTTCAGAAAATTATCACAAGCAATATATTCTGTACCTCTATCAGTTCTCAAGATTTTAACTTCATAACCACTTTGCTTTTCAACAAAAGCCTTAAATTGTTTGAAAACATCACATGCTTCAGACTTTTGCTTCAGAAAGTAAACCCATGTTTTCCTACTGAAATCATCAATGAAAGTAATAAGTACTTACAACCTCCATATGAGGGAACCTCCAACGAACACAGGTCTGAGTGAACAATCTCCAACTGTTTTGTGGCTCTCCTTGACTTGCCCACGGGAAAGGGATCTCTATGCTTCTTCCCAATCACACAAATCTCACAGATACGATTAGGGACATTCACAACAGGTAAATCAGAAACAAGTTCCTTTCTCGCAAGATAGTTTAACCCAGAAAAATGAAAATGCCCAAACCGCATATGCCATAACCAATTATCATCACAAACTTCAGAATTAAAGCAAGCAAGGAGAGTATGCTTAATTTTCAAAGGAAATAGTCGATTTTGGGACATATTTACCTTTGCAATCAAAACTCCTTTAGCATCTGCAATGGTACAACACCCCTGAGCAATATGTATCTTATATCCTTTTTCTGACAACTGACCCATACTCAACAAATTTTGGTGTAGTTCAGGAACATAGAACACATCGGATATAAAATTGTGAGTACCATCCTTCAACTGAATAGAGATTTTACCTTTTCCCAAAATTGGCACCTTTAACTTATTGCCAAACGTTACTTCAGACCGGACTGATTCATCTAGTTCGGAAAACAATTCTTTCTTCCCACACATATGGTTACTACACCCAGTATCCAAGAACCATATGTTCTTATCTGCAGAAAAACTATCGCTGGCCAAAAGTAAAGTTTCAGAACTCTCACCAGACTTTTCAGCAATGTTTGCTTGATTTCCACGATTGTTGTCCTCATTATACCAACAATCTGCAATCTTGTGCCCATACTTGCCACAATTGTAGCAATGAAATGGAAATTTACCTTGTTTGGTATTACCTCCACCTCTTCCTTGGTTGGAGTTACCACGTCCTCCTCCTTGGTTGAAGTTACCACGACCTCTTCCACTAGAACCTCCTCTTCCTCTTCCACGACCTCTACCAGATCCTCCACCTCTTTGATTAGTGCCAGTCACATTAAGGGTGACTTGACTCTTCAAAGCTTCTTCTGCTAGTGGTTCCGATTTTGACGCAATCCTGTCAATATGACTTTCTACCATACCTTTCAGCTCTGCAATTAATAAGAGCTCGGTTTTGTGTGACTCTGTTATTGAAGCCACCACATGGTCATACTTCATCGGCATAGTTCGAAGAACTTTTTCAACCACTGCACCATCTTCAATCGTATCTCCATATAGCCTCATCTTATTCACCATATCAATAAGACGAGTGAAATACGCATCTACTGTTTCTGTAGAGGTCATCTCACAATTATCGTACAACCTTCTCAACGACTGCAACTTAGACTTCTGCGCCCGATCGACTCCTTTGTGTGACACCTTTAAGATGTCCCAAGCTTGTTTTGCTGTTTGAGCACGAGCTAATTGCCCAAAAATGGAATAATGAACACCTTGGTGAATCTGACCCAAGGCCAATTTATCTCGCCGTATAGCGCCTGCATCAGCTCCTTCGGGTAGACCGGGATCAACAAAGCTCCAAAGATTTTGAGCTTGCAAATGTGTGGACATCATAATTTGCCAATAATTGTAATCGAGGTTCCCGTCCAATTTGGGACCCGACCATACAATATTGAAATTTGTGGCCATAATTCACTATGAAAAATACCTCGGGGTTGAAAGGTTAACCTGGCTCTGATACCAAATGTTAGATATATTAAATATAATATATTTAATATAATGTATATTAAATATAATATAATATATCTATAATATATATTAAATATAATATATCAATATATTATATTTATATATTGAGAGAGAAGAGAGAGGAATGAATAATGTTAATTGAAGGGATGATTAACAAATGAATACAAACCACATATTTATACTAAATGAAAGCTACTAATCAGGAAGCTAATGCTCCATGTACTAATGCTATAATTTAGGCCACTCTTCACATACAATGCATGACCCACACCCATTACTTTCATTATTTCCAACAAATTAACTAATTATTAATTACTTGCTTGGTTTAATAATTATAATAATAATATTATTATAACATTCTTGAGTCGGCAAATCCGCATAAAACATATAATGAAAAATGAATGAGAGTCTAGCAAGCTTTTTTTTTTTTTTTTTTTTTTTTTTTTTTTTTTTTTTTCTTTTTCTTTTTAAGTAATGTGTTCATCTTTAAACAAAAAAAGTCTGCATTTATTCCGTATTTATTTTTACTTCTTTGTTCTAGTTTTTTTTTTAAAACACTCGTGTGTGTGTATATATATATATATATATATATATATATATATATATATATATATAGAATAAGGCTCATATGCGGCAGTGGCTTTAGGTGCGGCGGTGCGGTCATATCAGCGTCGTCCATTCTGCTTAATCTAACGGCAGCGGCTAATTTCTGAAAATTTAAAGATTTAAGCGCGTTCTGGTAAGTGGGGGGTGTTATGGTAATTGTAGTGGTTATTTATATCAGTCGCTTGTCAGTATACACCAACAATGTTAACAAAAGACACCAATAGTGTTAGGAAAAAGCACCACAATGAAATGCACAAATACACCAAAAAACACACAACACACCCAAAAAATATACCATATAACTCACCACCCCAATGGTGTATTCTGAACACTGTGTGATGCTTTTAGTCATACCTAGTGGTGCGTTCTGGTGATGCGTATCTAATTTGTGCATGTTTTTTTGGTGTGCATTTTCTAACATGGATGGTGTATATTTGTATAACTATTTGTGCAGTCGCACTGACCGCTCGAGAAGGCACCAACACGAATTCTCAAGTACACCACAGTAAGGTTAATAATGCACCAATAATGAACATAAAACACACAACACTATGATTTGATATATTCTGGTGCCCAATGACGATTTTAACCTTGCAGTTCGCGTACTGTGAGAACGCGCGCGAAAATATCGGAAAAGCCTTGATGAATGTGATTCGTTGGATTTATCTAATCTAATAGCCTACAATTAACCGCATCGCCGCACCTAAGTGCACAGCCGCACTTGAACCTTCCTCTATATATATATATATATATTCTAAACTTTCTCAAACATTTTCAGCACAAAAAATAATGCTTTCCACCACCAAAGTTCGATCCTGTGACCACCATTTGGAATGATAACACTGGCGTCATTACACTACATAATAGTTAGTTTTTTCTAATTTTTTTATTTCTCAAATAAAACGAAGAATTTTTCGCATCAGTAAATGCACTGGTTATTTTTCCTTCTTAGAAGGTAATGTTCACTTCCTAATGTGACATTTTCTATGAGTTGAAAAGAGAAACTACTTATATTGAGTGGGTATCCATTTGAATTAGTCAGCTACACTACGAACTAATTAACCAGATAAGCAAATGTTATATAAAAAGGATTCACATAATATAATCAAATATATATATATATATATATATATATATATATATATATATATATATATATATATATATATATATTAAAGAGTATGTCCACCCACTACCATGAAGACGTACTCAGGGCCGGTCCTATCATTTTATAGGCACGGGGTAAAATAAAAACAAGAGCCCTTAATATATAAAGTTAAAATGTCTATATATATAATCAAGGACTTTGTGGTTCAATGGTACCAAGTTGTTCCCTTATGTGGGAGGTGATGGGTTTGAACCTTAGTGGAGGCGTAGTAGCTTGTATATGTGGGTATATCACTATATCCCCTATTTCTCTTATAATAAAATAAATGTTTATATATAGTTCAAAAGATTGTGTTAATTGAAAATAATTCAAGGATAACTTTGAATTATATCGACATATAATTTTTTAAAAACTTTATTTTAAAAAAAAATCAGTTGGACTAATAATCCCGGAAAAAAAATCAGTTGGACTAATCCCGGAATAGTGCTCATTCAAACTTTGGGCCCCTATATGAAGTTTAATAATAAATTAATTTAAAATTCTCTAATATATACGGATCGGAGTATCTATTAATTGAATTATTATATTAAATGATTGTAATGGTTAAGTGGATTTAATGTTAAATAATAATTTGAAGTTATAAGTTCAAATCTCTGCTCATGCAAGAAATTTTTTTTTTTCTCTTAACTTTATCAAAAAATAAAAATCCAAATTAGGGGGCTCCTTTCAACACTGGGCCCTGGGCAGGTGCCCATGTTGCCCGCCCCTCTGGGCCGGCCCTGGACGTACTATGTGCGACAGGTTCACCCGAATGTGTGTTTGTAAGAATTGAACATGTATCCTTCTGATATGATAATTATGTTTCATTCACTCAACTATCTCTATTAGGACTCATTCAAAAATTATTGACTAATATATCGGTATATTAGACATAAATGTTTTAAGGTGCTGAGTTTTATATTCAAATGTAAGAATCGGGTCGTGCCTGGCTCGGGGCATGACCCTTCCTTCTATCCAAAAGAAAAAAAAATTAACAAAAACTAACAATTTATAAACAATTCGACTAATAACCATATAAAAAATTATTGCCACTTAATATCCTAATATTAATAAATATACATAAATAAATAAATAAAATTCAGGGTCAACCAATTAGATCAAGACATCATGGAAAAATAAATTAGGACTTGCAGAAACAACAAAGTACATCAGCCAACATCCCTCCCTTCATAAGCTACTATATTATCTCTCATTTATATTCCCAAATATTGTGATGTAGTCATGCTAAAATAGGAATAAGTGCTCCATCAGCACAAGACTATAATATACACACTCACATCCATATGCATATATAGTCAATGAATGTAACTCAACTTCGTTACCCAAAAAAAAAAAAAAAAAAAACAAAAAAAAACTCCTTCAAAATTTTATAATGTTATATGATATAATTGTGTGACTTCATAGTTCATACTCTAAATTTAGAAAGAGATGATAAATCACCGCTTCAGTATAAAAAGTTTTCATTTCTTTTTATGTATACAGTGTGTGAGTAGTTAATATATATGGTTTTTTTTTATTATTATGGTTTTTTTTATTATTATGGTTTTTTTTTTATGGATTTTTTTTTTTTTGGGTGGTATAGAGCATTCAATATTGAAGGCTAATTCGAATTCAAGTTATTCAACTCACAATAATTAAGAGATGATAGACATGTATTTTTCACTTGGTAATTTATTTAAAAATAAAAATTTTAGACTTATTAAAAGTGGACAAAAGATCATATATAATATATGGGATTTGCAAAAGTCAACATTTTTATTATATTTTTTCAACACAAAAATTTGTGTGAGACCGTTTCACGGATCTTTATTCGCGAGATGGGACGGGTCAATATGCAAATGTAATATTGTAATGCTAATTATGAATAAAGTGTTTGTTATTTATAAGAGAAAACGTAATATTTTTGAAGAAAAATGTAATACTTTTCTTTTACATTTTGATGTAAAATGATTACTTTTTTTCGTCAAAAGTACCTTATATATGTCTTAAATGGCTAGTGACCTTCAAATTTTTGTACTCCAATATTTACAACAAAGTCAAATTCATACTCAAATGCTTAACTTGTGACTGCTAACAAAATAAATTTTACAAACTTATTTTTAGTTAGTTGACCAATTGAACTATTTTCACGTAAAATTGTTTAAAGAGCTAGGATATTGCTGGTCGGTGTGAGAATAATCCAATAATGGAAAGCATGTAGATGTGCCCGCAGTTGACTAATTTTGGGTATGGTACTGTTGATCATACATTTATTGCACATTACCTGCCCTATCCATTTGAATTTAATTTATTTGGGATCCAATCTCAATATTTGAATATTTTCTTGCCATCTATCTCGTTGACTTAATAATGTGGACGGTGCCAGTAAATATTTTGTACAAGTTACTAAGGTCTGGGACCACATGATATATGAAATCTTGATTGCATTGACAATAATTCCACAACAATGTCAGATGCTAAAAATTATTTAAATATTTTTACAAAAATTGATATTTAAATTAGTTATTTTAAGACAATGTTTTGAATGAAATTCAGTCCCAATATAATTTTGATTGAATCAAAGTAATTTGGATTTTCTCAAGTGAATAGACAAGTTTGATATATTATACACTCAAAAGTCAAAACAGATATCGATTAAATAATAAATTGATTAAAAAATTATACCTATAAAGTTGGAAATGTTTAAAAATAGTCTTTTGTAGTGTTTGGTAAATATCTGTTAGTTGATAACTGCTAACTGATTGGATTAGTGGATTTGGCTAGTCGATAGCATTAGCTTATTGTAGAAAGATGTTTTGCAAATGAGATGTTAGCTGATAGCTTATTAAATGCAAAATAATTTTTTCAAAAAGCTCACCGAAAAAGCTACTTTGAGCAGCTTTTTGAATTTTAGCATTTTAGAGTAATAAGCTATTACAAAAAATCTAATTAATCAAGCACTTATATTGACTGTTTAATGAAATGAAACAGTTAATAGTGGTAAAATAAATAAAAATTGACTAATAAGCTAAGTATATTACCAAACAAGGCCTTTGTCTCGCATTGAAAATAAATGTGTGTTTGCACTAGTGTAAATATATTTAAACTTTTTTTTTTTTTTTTTTTTTGCTTTTTCAAAAAAAGTATTTAAATTTTTTAAAAAGTTTAAAATATATTGCAAAAATTCTCTCTATGTTGGTATGATTTGTTCAGTTTGTAAAAATTGATGGTATCGGTATTGAGGAATTTATTATTATTATTATTATTATTATTATTATTATTATTATTATTATTATTATTATTATAAGATGGGGTGAGTGATGAATGTAAACCTCCCCAACCTATCCCGATCCATTGTCATCCCTGTTTATGGGTCCATTCTGAATCTTTTGGAAGCTTGCAGGAGGACTTATGAATGACATCAAGAGATTAAACTTATGTGTGTTTTTAGGGAACAAAATGAGGCTGTTGATTTCATAATTAACTTGACATTCATAATAACGTTTGCATATTTTGTGTGTGAAAGATCATTTGTAGGTCGTAACTAGGTTGGTTTGGCATTTTTAGGGTGTGTTTGGTTGGTGGGTTTTGCCCATAGGAATGAGTATGAAAGTGATTGTTGTTGTTTGGTTGATATATAGGTTTTTAGAACACTATTATGGGTTTCGAATACCCCATCAATTAAAAAACTCATACCCAAATACAATAAGGGTTTCATTCCCTTATTCATTTTCAAGCACTACTATTAGTAATCATTCTCATTCCACCCTACTACCAAACATGTTAAATACTTTCACCAAAACTCATTACCATTACCAAGTATTTGATACCAATTCCGATTCTGATTCCTATGTGCGAACCAAACACACCCTTAGTGTATTATGTCTTTTTAATTCCAAATGAAATGTGATGGGTTCAAACTTCAATAGAGACATTATTGACTTTTTGTGGTTCAATAGATTGAAAAAGTATATATGAATAGATACTATATTGTAACAGAGTAAGTAATACTCAAATATATATATATATATATATATATATATATATATATATATATATATATATATAAACTAACATCTCATTATAAGTTAAAGATGTTTATCAAGTACACATATTGACTAGTCAATCCGCTAAAACCACTGAATCCACAGATTATGTTTCAAGGATCTAAAGACTTTTCCAAGATTTCATTGTCAAACAGCACGGACATTATTCATTATAAATTAATATTAGAAATTTTACAATTGTCAAAATGATACTCCGTACTTCTTTTTCTATTATAAATATAATATGCGATGATTTTTAAAAATAAAAAATAAAAAGTGATGTTATATTCTTGAGGATGCAGATAAGTTACCATACTCGACTTGGACCCTATGAACTAGAGCATAATAATAATGACAGTCAAATAGTAACGGTCAGGAACTGTGAAGAGCACACATAATGGTTGTACTAAGCTAGAGATGAGGCACTTATTAGAGCACACCTCATTAAGGACCAACAGTTATGGGGTCAACACACTTATAAAGAAGAGACACAATTATTAGTAAGTTGTTGTGCTCATTATTGTAACAATTATATATACTTAGTAACTATTGTATAGTATAAAAGTTGAGCCCTTGTGACCGAAGGGGGACATGCTCACAAACTTGTAATTAGAGTGAGGGGTAATACCACTTACACTTAATTGTAACTTACTCGTAAGTACTCTTCGGTAACGTTTTTATCATCATTGGTGCTTTCATTCAGAGTCTGAGATCACTCTCAACACACTACAACATATGTCCTTTCTCATCAACAAGAGCAATGGTTGGATTAGGCAACTCCCATAGTTCCACAGCATGAACCTTATTGGCAGCGCTAGTGGACACGCCCGATCGACAAACTCACATGACCTCCACAACCAACTCCATAACAACCGTTGCAGAGGACAACAAGGGCTCGAAGCACCAACTCCTCTTGTGGACCTCTAAGCAAGTCTCCACGCCATACAGTAAATAGCAACAGCATTGACCCACTTGGTGCAGTGACAAGGGTGCAGAATATGGTTCCCCAACCGCCACCCAAGATAAAGTTGAGGTGACGTCACCCCAGGTATGTCTTGGAGCAGTTAGGCGAAAGGGTGCCAGTATGAGAGAGGATATGGCTATATCTAAGGGTCGAGGGGTCATCGACTAGGGGATCAACCAGAACCAAGCTAGAGAGGCTGCAGTTAGGGGCGAACATTCCCAACACTAAAAAAGGGTAAGTGACTCGAGAGGGCTAGCTCCACGCAAATTCACCTTGCAAAGACCTACCTTGCATAGGCAAGATGATGTGATTAGGCAGCAGTATAAAAAGATAGAATAATTAGAGAAGAGGGTGGAGACCAAGGAGCAATCACTTTAACCTAAAGTGAGGATAACAACGCTATTTACTTTGAGTATAATGGACGCTCCTGTCCCCAAAGACTTTAGGCTTCCGACCTTCAAGCCCTACATCGAGACCTCTAACTCGCATGTGCACATGACAAGATATAAGGCGGCTATGGTGATGATTGGGGCAGATGGCGCGATAATATGCATGGCATTCTTATCCACTTTAGATGGAATTGCCTAGGATTTGTTCAACACAATCCTGGATGGTTCGCGAAAAATAATTGAGGCCCGGCCTTAGCCAAGTCTCGAGTCTAAAAAAACGTGACGGATGCTCTGCCCTCGACCATGCTCAACAATATATATATATATATATATATATATATATATATATATATATATATATATATATATATATATATATATATATATTTATTTATTTATTTATTTATTTGTTTATTTATCATGTCCTAAGAGTGTTGGAGGTCAGACCTTGCCCATTCGACGGAAGTTGTGGTACATTAGCTAAAAGAACACTGAAAAGTGTTTGTTGGACATTCACTATTGCGCACAACTCTAGCGGGACCATAGGGTCTGACCCTACGACACCCAACGAGCAGTGAATCCTTCCCTGAGAAACACTTAGGGGTTTGCTCGATTGGATCAATGATGCACATGTACCCAAGTCTAAAATCATGACAACACGAGTTAGAATTATGTGATTTGTCTTGGCGTGAACCATAGAGCAGGTTGGAAAAAGGGAAAATGAAGGGGAGAGGGGTTGGGAATTTGTCTATGTCCGAGGCTCGGTCTACTTGAATCTCGAATCTTATATGTACAACAAATACAATAAAAATAAATAAATAAGCAAAAACAAAATTTAAAGGGGTAGGGTGGGGTGGGGTGGGGGGGGGGGGGAAATTGTAGCATTGCGTAGGTGGTGCCCGAGACTCATCCTCGACCGTGGCCGAGGGCATTGTGTTGGCGGTGGCCAAGGCATCCTCAGCCATGCATGGCCAGGGAATTGTGTAGGTGGTGGCCGATGCCTATCCTTAGCCATGCATGGCCGAGGCCAGTCCTCGGCTAAGCATGGTTGATGCCTATCCTCGACTACGCATAACTATGGCTAAGGCTTCTCCTCCGCCACCATGGCTATGGTCGGATGAGGTCTGTCCTCGACCATGGTCGGTTAAGGACGATCCTCGGCTATGCCGTAGCGCCAAGGTCTTTCCATGGTCTCGATCGTCTCGGAACCCATTTTTTGTGACTTCGATTGCGAGTTTTTCAATTTTCAAGTTAGGCATGTGTTAGTTTTATTGCATAAGGGTCAAATTTAACTTTAAAGGGCAACTGTAGTTGTTGTTACTCTCTAGCCAACTTTGCTACACTCACAGGCTGATGATGAGATAATTGGATAAGATACCATACTCAACCCTGACCCAAGGAACCAGAGCACAATAATAAAGGCAGTCAAATAGTAATGGTTAGGCGCTGAGCAGAGCACGAAGCGGTTGTACTAAGTGTAGAGACAAGACACTTATTAGAGCACGCCTCATTAAGGAGCAAGCGTTAGGGAGGCCAACACACTTATAAAGGAGAGACAATTATTTGTATGACATTGTGCATATTATTGTAACCGGTATACCAAGTAGTCATTGTATAGTATAAAAGTTAAGCCTTTTGTGATAACAAGGGGACACACTCACAAACTTGTACTCATAGTGATAACAATACCACTTGTCTGTTTACTTACTTGTAACTTATTCGTAATTACTCTACGGTAACATTCTTAACGTCACTTGATTTTGCCGCATAATATTCATCTCATCATTACATTACAATATATGATTAGTTTTTTGTATTCATTTCATAAATAATTTGTTCTTAATGCCATGTAGGCTTAATCAATTCATGGTAATCAATGAATACAAATAATTTTATTGCCACATTAAGAAGTGAATAATAGGAGATAAAAATTGAAAGGAAAAACATTATTCTTTTATAAATAATTATTAGCAATATTGTAGAATTTTCTTTATAGAAAACTTCAAGGATGCGAAAAAATCATCTTATTTACTACGTGATGAGCATACCAGCAGAACACATAGCAGATCAACCAACTTAAGGAGCTTGAAGTCTCTTCATCTTTAAGGGCAATTTTGTCATTTCACCATCAGTTAGTTATAACTGATTTTTCTCCCCAGCTCCCTTAGTTTAAATAGCTGCTTTTCCATCCTTTTCTTTTTTGTAACAAACATACTGTATTGCCTTCTGAAATCAAAAGCTCTTCTCTCCTTCTTTTGATGTGATGAGGGATCCGTAGCTCAACATGGTATTAGAGCTTCGCCGGACGTATGCAGCAGCTGTGGTGATGAACACAGACGGCGGCGGCAATCAAACTCAGGCGGAGCATGTGGGAACTTCTTCCAATCAAACTTCAACAAATCAGATGCAGCGGAGTGATGAATTTGATGATCCATTGTATCTGCACGTCGCTGAAAATCCTAATCTGAATCTCGTCTCACCACCCTTGTCTGAAGTTAACTTTGCATCATGGAGTAGATCCATGAAGATTGCTTTAGAAGTGAAGAACAAGTTCGGTTTTGTTGACGGAACTGTTCCTTGTCCAGAGGCTGGTGATCCGAGGCTAGCATCGTGGAGGAGGTGTAATCGGATCGTGTGTTCGTGGATGCTTAGATCCATCAACCCTAGCATTGCTGAAAGCGTGATGTACCTTGATAATGCATCAGACATATAGAGCGTGCTGCAAAAGAGGTACTCACAGTTTGATCCTCACAAAATTTCTGAAATACAGAATGAGATTTTTAAGATTACTCAAGGAAGAATGACTGTTAATGAGTACTTTACTAAAAGCAATACTCTATGGCAACAAACGAATGTATTGAGACCTTTATTGTTGTGTGAGTGTGTGCCTAGATGTTCATGTACTCTCATTAAAAGAATGCTAAAACAGAGAGAAGAAGACTATGTAATCAGGTTTTTGGATGGGTTGAATGAAGAGTATGAGACTGTTAAATCTGGAATTTTAGTTATGGATCCTATTCCAGACATGGAAAAGGTGTTGAATATGACTCTAAAGCTTGAAAGGAAAATCAGAGGATCAATGATGTCCAAATACAATGAGATCAGCCAGTCCAATGCAGTGCTTAATAGTCAGAATCAAAATCAAGTGGAATCAGAAGAATCTGTTGTGGCAGTCACAGCATCAAACAACAGAAGAAAATTCACTAACAATGGAGGCAAGAATGTCCCTAAGTGCACCTACTGTGGCATGCTTGGTCATACAATAGAGAAATGCTATAAGAAGAATGGATACCCCCAGGATGGGTTGCAGGCTACAAGTCCAAGAATAAACAGCTCCAAGAAATACAACAGTCATCCAATGCCTCTGTGAGTCAGATAAATGAGATAGGTATGTCCACTGATCAATTCCAAAAGCTGTTGTCCCTCTTGCAGAATCAAAGTCATGGAAATCAAGGCTCAAGCAGTGCAGCTGTGACCATCACCAATCCTGGGATCATGTCAGACTTCAAAACCTCTGCAGAAGTACATGATGCAGGTAACTTTAGTCCTGAAATCCTTATTAATACAGTTCATCATTCACATATGACATGGATACTGGACTCAGGGGCAACAGACCATATAGTTTGTTCCTTGGATTATTTTGAGAAGTATTCTGAGGTCCATGGCTTATCTGTTAAATTACCAAATGGTGAAACTGTGGATGTGACTCACATAGGGCAAATCAGGCTTGACAGAGATATGTTGTTGACAAATGTATTGTATATTCCATCATTTGCTTTCAATATTATTTCTGCTAGCAAATTGACCAGGCAATCAGGATGCAAACTCATTATGGAAGCTGACTATTGTACCATTCAGGGACCTCTTGGAACAGTGGCTGGTTTTGCTAGTGAAAAGAATGGCCTATACCTAATCACTCATCCTCCTGCCAAGAGAAGAAATCAATCAATGACTGGGAATAGTATTCAATGTAACAATTTCACTATGGAACTTTGGCACAATAGATTAGGACATTATCCTAGCAATAAGATTCCTATGTTGAGTGGAATGAAGATTGATTCTAATCAGAAACATTGTGATTTTATATGTGATGCTTGCCATTTTGCCAAGCATAAAAGGTCCCCCTTCCCAGTTAGCATTTCCAGAACTGATCACTGTTTTGAATTAATACACATGGATGTTTGGGGCCCCTTTGCTGTGCCATCTCTTCAAGGTGAACATTATTTCTTAACTATTTTTGATGATCACAGTAGATTTACTTGGTTACATATGATGAAAAGTAAGTAAGAAGTGAAGTCTATCTTCCAGAATTTCTACAATTTTGTGTATACTCAATTTTTTGCTAAGATCAAAACAGTGAGGACTGATAATGAAACTGGGTTCCTAATGCATTCCTTTTATAATGAGAAGGGAATTGTACATCAGAGATCTTGCATCTACACACCCCAGCAAAATGGAGTGGTGGAAAGGAAACATCAACATATCCTAAATGTGGCTAGGGCTTTGAGATTTCAATCTGGTGTACCTATGGAGTTCTGGGGCCATTGTGTACTGCATGCATCATATCTTATCAACTAGTTTTTTACGCGCATTGCGCGATTGGGATAATGCCCAATTTTTTTAAAAAAATAAGTACTTTAAAGTATATTAAGGCAGAATTATATTGAAATTGTTCATGCATAGATAATTGAAGGTTGAATTTGCGTATTTAAATAGGTAATTCTTCTCCCAAAGGTTGAGTCTCCAACCCCAAGGGCCCCCCACACTCCGACCCGACAGAGCATTGTGGGAGGTTGTAAATGCTGATACGCACAAGGAATCTGCCTACTTTGGACATAATTCCCGCACTGCCACCGCCGAGGTTCAAACCTTGGTCTCTTCTCCCAAATACTACCCACTAAAACATTGAGCTAAGCCGGTGCGGGTTAAATAGGTAATTCTAAGTTTACAAATGCAAGATAATATAGTCAAGATTGATTATAATTGTCAATAAAATAATTGTATAGGTATGGTTGAAACCAAATACGGAACATAAGGGAGAACAAATAAAAATTAGGGCATAAAATATTAAATATATACTAATATTGTTTGAGGAGATTCCGACATTAGGATTTGTGGTTAAGTTCTATTAAGACTTTAATATTAGAATTAGATTAATGGTGTAGTTATAATTCTATATTAGACTTTAATATTAGAATTAGACTAACGGTGAATTAACAGAAAAATTAAATGGATAATCATATAATTAAGGATAAATTAGAAAATCTTAAAAGAAAAAAGTTAAAACCTGAACAATATGAACCATTCATTTGATTTAATAATTTGGCGGTCATTTTTTCTACCCAATTTTAATAATTAAATAAATTCGCTGGTCAAATCCGCTAGTATAATCCGCTAACGCTAACCCGTAACTGCTGATTGTCAAACAAGGACATTGCGAGGTAGTGCTCACTTCAATTTGTTGTGTGATTTGAATACTCTCTTTGTCACAAAATCTCTCAAGTAGTTAATATGGTTGGCTTTATTAATTATATTTTTTTAATTTTTTCATGGTATTAATAAAATACTTGGTAAATAAATATATAGCATTATTTTGTATTATAACTTTGATATTTAATTAGAAAAATAGTGCACAAAAAAGATAATAGATAATGTAGTGAATATAATCAATTGATGAATTTGAATGTAAAAATTTTTACATTTGAGAAAAATAAAGACAATATAACTAATGAAAATATTTCTTTTAATTAATTTATTGATAATTAATAATTTTTTTTTCACTGAATAAAGACATTGTAAGGATAATGTAGCGAATATAATCAATTAATAAATTTGAATATAAAAAAATTTTTACATTGAAGAAAAAATAAAGACAATATAACTAATCAAATTATTTCTCTTAGTTAATTTATTGATAATGAATAATTTTTTTTTTGAATAAAGGCATTGTGGACACATAATTATAAATTAAAGAAATGCATATGTATTATTTTTTGTTGTAACTACTAAATTATTATTTATATAATTTAATAAGAGTAAAATAGAGTACTAATAATGCCAACTTTGATTGGGATGAGATTCGAACCTAAGACCTTTTTCTATTGAAATCAATGAGTAAGTTAACGGTGAACTAACGACAATTCTTAAAATTTTAACGGAATTAGTAACGGTGTGTGGGTATTTTAGGAAATTTTAGTGTAAAATTTAAATCTGATCAATCTTTCAATCAATTTGAGCCATTCATTTGATTAAAATCTGTGACCGCCATTTTTTCTACCCATTATAGGCCTAACTCTCTTGGACTCTTATTAGTATAGTAGATAGATTGCCCACTGAAGTACTCAATGGAGATACTCCCCTCAAGATGTTGACAGGAAACAATGTTGATTATGGCCTACTAAGGACTTTTGGATGTTTAAGTTTTGGAACCACTATCTCAAAGGGAAGAAATAAAATGCAGTCCAGAGCAAGAAAGTGTATTTTCTTGGGGTTTCCCTCAAATGTAAAAGGTTTTATCTTATATGACATTGATGATAAAACTACTTTTGTGTCTAGGGATGTTAAGTTCTATGAGCATGTCTACGCTTTCAAAGATTCAGTGAATACTTCTGATAGCAATGATGAGCTCAATCAATCCCTTCCAATGATTCCCATTTCTGCTGATGTTGATTTTGTTTCTTGGCAGAATATGAGAAGGGCTGCAACTCCTAGAATATTAACAAATGAGCATAGCAGCAGAACAGATGAGAATGAGGATTCTCATGAAAGGCATTTTGAATATAATGCTGCACCCTTTGGCCAGCCATCCACTGATAGAGATGAAACAGGAAATGATATTGATATCGCAAAAAATCTCCACATAGACATCAACATTTCACAACAACATGTCATGCAACCAGAACCTAGAAGGTCAGCCAGGGTGAGAGCTATCCCTTCTAAGCTAGGTGACTACTATTGTCATTCTATGGTGGGAAGTGAGTCTACTTTGAAGACCTCTCCCCACCCTATAAGGAATTTCATTTCCTTTGATAGCCTGCCTCACAGCCAAAGGTCCCAAGTTCTATCTGTTACTGCCACTCATGAACCACAGTCTTACAACCAAGCTGTCCAACATAATGAATGGAAAGAGGCCATGCAATCTGAAATAGATGCATTGATTCAGAATAATACATGGACTTTGACAGATCTTCCTAAAGGGAAAACTCCTATTGGTTGTAGATGGGTGTACAAGGTGAAACATAAGGCAGATGGCACCATAGAGAGGTATAAAGCCAGATTGGTTGCTAAGGGGTACACACAGCAGTTAGGTGTTGATTACATTGATACTTTTTCCCCTGTAGCAAGAATGACAACTATCAAGACTTTCCTAGCTATGGCTGTGGCACAGGGCTGGGACATTCAGCAACTTGACATCAACAATGCTTTTTTACATGGTGACTTGAATGAGGAAGTTTATATGGTTTTGCCCCCAGGATTCAAGAGTGAAAAGCCCAATCAAGTGTGTAAGCTATTAAGATCCCTATATGGTCTAAAACAGGCTAGCAGGCAATGGAATGCCAAGCTAACCAAAGCTTTGCAGGCTCATGGCTTTAATCAATCCACAGCTGATCCATCTTTATTCACTAAATCCTCAGATCACTCTTTTATTGCCCTACTTGTATATGTTGATGACATATTAGTGGCAGGAACAGACCCTAATCAAATCAAAGGGTTAAAGCATATGCTAGATACTTCATTCAAGATCAAAGATCTTGGCAGCCTAAACTATTTTCTGGGAATTGAGGCATTCAGAAATCCTAAGGGAATTAGCCTTCATCAAAGGAAATATACTTTGGAGATCTTAAAAGAGAATGGTTTCCTAGATGCTAAGCCTGCTAAGACTCCTTGCACTCCAGGTTCAAAACTCAACAATACTGAAGGCATACTTCTGGACAATCCTGAAATTTTTAGAAGGTTAGTTGGGAAATTGCTTTACTTAACCAACACCAGGCCTGACATTTCTTATAGTGTTCAACAACTCAGCTAGTTTGTTGACAAGCCAAGAGACTCCCACCTCACAGCAGCACACAGAGTATTAAGGTATCTTAAGGGTACTACTGGACAAGGACTTTTCTATTCCTCAAAATCCAGCCTTAAGCTTCAAGGCTTCTCTGATTCAGATTGGGCTACTTGCTCAGAAACTAGGAAGTCCATCACAGGCCACTGCATCTACCTTGGGGAGTCCCTTATATCTTGGAAAGCCAAGAAGCAAGCCACTGTCTCTAGGTCTTCCTCTGAAGCAGAATATAGGGCATTGGCTTCTACTGTCTGTGAGCTTCAGTGGTTACTCTACTTGTTGGCAGATTTGCAAACTAAGACCAAGGACTCTATTTCTTTATTCTGTGATAACAAGTTAGCTGTGGCAATAGGGGAAAACTATGTGTTCCATGAACGCACTAAGCACATTGACATTGACTGCCATGTAGTGAGGCAGAAAGTGCAAGAAGGACTGGTGAAATTGGTGAGCATTCCTTCAAATAAACAAATAGCATATGGATTCACTAAGGCTTTATCCATTCCTTTGTTTAGTACCTTTCATGCTAAGCTGGGCCTTCAGGATCTTCATGCTCCATCTTACGGGGGGTGGGGGGGGGGGGTGATGAGCATAGCAGCAGAACACACAACAGATCAGCCAACTTAAGGAGTTTGAAGTCTCTTCATCTTTAAGGGCAATTTTGTCCTTTCACCATCAGTTAGTTATAACTGATTTTTCTCCCCAGCTCTCTTAGTTTAAATAGCTGCTTTTCCCTCCTTTTCTTTTTTGTAACAAACATACTGTATTGCCTTCTGAAATCAAAAGCTCTTCTCTCCTTCTTTTGATGTGATGATCCGTAGCTCAACACTACGATAAATAAAAAGGAGCAGCGACACTTTTGTAAATATAATGATGAGAGGGAGTTTATCCTTGCAATTCGAGTCCTTCACTGTGACATGAATCAACAACCACAGTTTTTTTTTTAAATGAAATCTCAAGTGGAATAAAAGACTCGCATTTTTTCAAGCCTTTCAATATTTCATTATGACAATTTACTAGAGCATTATTGGATGAAACATGGTCCACAGAACTGTATGGATCACAAATAAAAAGTATATTATTTGTATGCATAAATTATATTATTTAAAGTATATTATTTGAATTAAATATTTGACATGCTAGTAAAATATAAGATACTCCGTATTAGGGTTTCTCTAATTCACTCTCGTCTCTGATTTTCGACCGCTCAAATTTCTACATGGTCGCCGCCTCCGTGAAGCAAGCGGATTGGAGGCGGCGTCTGATCATCTTCCCCTGCCGCCATCTCCACCCTAGACACAGTTCGCTTTCATTGTCTTCTCTGCCTTCACTGTCTTCGCCACCGGTTACGCCTTGCCCCACTCCTCCATCTCCACTGCTAAAGGTCATTACTCCCTTATTTTTACATTGTTGTTTCCCTTTGCATTGTTTTACTGGTTTAATTTTGTTTGCAGTTTCTATGTTTTTCCTCTTGTTGTTTTGATGAGTTTCTTCCTCTCGTTTACTTTGGCGAGTTCTTTTTCATAAAGCGTAAAACGATAAAACTGGTCATGGCGCATGTGAATCTCATCCTGGGTGACAAACATGACAATGAAAAAGAGACTCCTCTGAACTATGATATGCAGTTCAGCCCAATGAAAATATTGTTAATGGATAGAAGAATGAGGATAGATACTCAGTGATGTGCAAGACTATTCAACCAGTGTCAGTTTTGGTTACGTTTACCAAATTATTAAAGAAGCTTTAAGTTCCTCTAAAGAATTCAGCTTCAAATTTGTGAAACAATCCGCGAATCAAGTTTTCGCATTACTAAGAGAGTTATTTCTATGTCTGACTGTAATGAATGTTTGACCATTCCATTGATCTTTATTGTAAACGTTTCAGCTTATAATTAATAAATTAGCTTCTTTATTTTTCAAAAGAAAAAGTATATTATTTGAATATTGAAAGTACATCATTTTGTATACTATCATAGTATCAAATAATGTATATTCACTATATAAAAAAATGTACTTTTCATATATAACAGATACACCTTATATTTTAAAAAATATATACATTATTTAAGTACTAAAAGTGTATTATTTTGTATAATGTACTTAGTACACAAATTATATACTCTTAAATTTGCCAAATTTACTGCTTTTGGCCGCAGAATTTACAGCCCACCTTGCAATTTGCCCATTGGTAAGGTTTTTTATCTTTTAAAATTATTAATTAATTATCTATTATTATATTATTATACTATTAGTCTATTATTGAAAGTGTCATGAAATTTTAAAGATATTTAAAAAAAAAAAGTAAAAGAGATATAAATAAATAGGATAATAAGATGAGTAAGATTTACTTTTTAAAGTAAAAGAGTATTATAAGAATAAATAGTCCGATTATTTACAAAAAAAATATCCAGACTTTTCTCAATTTTATAGTAATAGACAAGATGCCTTTTTGCTATTGTAGAAATTTTCAAATAATTAATTTGCAGGGCAAAATTTTCATGGTCTAGAGATGTAGCTCCCAATTGTGGCCGTCGGCAAATTGTCAAAGTCCCAAAGAGCATGTCAAAGCAATAGTATGTGACTACGTGTTGCTAGAATTAGTACTCGTGCTAACAAGAGTGAATAGGCATGCATGTGATATGTCAAGCTTTAATTGGTCTAATCACATTATTAGTTGTTAGAGGTTACGTGTTTGGTAAGTTTCACGAGGGATTACTTTCTCCTCACCAACTAACAAAACTAAGGGTGCGTTTTCGTGGTAGGTTTAGCTCTAAGGAATGAGTATTAAAGTGATTAGTATTTTGTTTGGTTGATAGGTTTTTAAAATATTATTATGGGTTTTAAATATTTCATTAATTGAAAAAACTCATACCTAAATAAAATAAGGGTATCATTCTTTTTCATTGCCTTATTCCTTCTCATTCCCTTTGATTAATGATTTTATATTTTTGTTTTTATTTTTTTTTTGTTCATATTAGTGTTTTGGATATGTTTATATTAGAATCAATTGTCTTGATTTTGTGTTCTTGTATTTTTAAAATTTATATTCACATTATAAGATCATACATAACCAAACAACATTATTAATAATATAATCATTCTCATTCCACTCTACTACCAAACATGCAAAATACTTTCACTAAAACTCATTACCGTTATCAATACCAAGTATTTGATATCCATTCTCATTCTGATTTTCATGTGCGAACTAAACACACTCTAAATCTTGCTCATGAGTGTAGATAAAATTACGTGAATTTTTTTTAGTTTAATTAAAATTTTTTAGCTCGAGCTCTAAAAATACTGTTGCTTAAAAACTCTGAGGGAGTATGTTGTCACGAATAAAGTTTATTTAATTTACTAGTTTTTTACGCGCATTGCGCGATTGGGATAATGCCCAATACTTTTTTGTTAAATAAGTACTTTAAAGTATATTAAGGTAGGATTATATTGAAATTGTTCATGCATAGATAATTGAAGGTTGAATTTGTGTATTTAAATAGGTAATTTTTCTCCCAAAGGTTGAGTCCCCAACCCCAAGGGCCCCACACACTCCGACCCGACAGAGCATTGTGGGAAGTTGTAAATCACGGTGACTCAATGGTTCAGCAGACAGGGCCAAATGCTGATACGCACAAGGAATCTGCCTACTTTGGGCATAATTCCCGCACTGCCGCCGCCGAGGTTCAAACCTTGGTCTCTTCTCCCAAATACTACCCACTAAACCATTGAGCTAAGCCCGTGCGAGTTAAATAGGTAATTCTAAGTTTACAAATGCAAGATAATATAGTCAAGATTGATTATAATTGTCAATAAAATAATTGTATAGGTATAGTTGAAACCAAATACGGGACATAAGGGAGAACAAATAAAAATTAGGGCATAAAATATTAAATATATACTAATATTGTTTGAGGAGATTCCGACATTAGGATTTGTGGTTAAATTCTATTAAGAATTTAATATTAGAATTAGATTAATGGTGTAGTTATAATTCTATATTAGACTTTAATATTAGAATTAGACTAACGGTGAATTAACGGAAAAGTTAAATGGATAATCATATAATTAAGGATAAATTAGAAAATCTTAAAAGAAAAAAAAATTAAAACCTGAACAATATGAACCATTCATTTGATTTAATAATTTGGCGGTCATTTTTTCTACCCAATGTTAATAATTAAATAAATTCGCTGGTCAAATCCGCTAGTATAATCCGCTAATGCTAACCGCTAACTGCTGATTGTCAAACAAGGACATTGCGAGGTAGTTCTCACTTCAATTTGTTGTGTGATTTGAATACTCTCTTTGTCACAAAATCTCTCAAGTAGTTAATATGGTTGGCTTTATTAATTATATTTTTTTTTAATTTTTTCATGGTATTAATAAAATACTTGGTAAATAAATATATAGCATTATTTTGTATTATAACTTTGATATTTAGTTAGAAAAATAGTGCACAAAAAAGATAATATAGATAATGTAGTGAATATAATCAATTGATGAATTTGAATGTAAAAATTTTTACATTTGAGAAAAATAAAGACAATATAACTAATGAAAATATTTCTTTTAATTAATTTATTGATAATTAATAATTTTTTTTCACTAAATAAAGACATTGTAAGGACAATGTAGCGAATATAATGAATTAATAAATTTGAATATAAAAAATTTTTATATTGAAGAAAAATAAAGACAATATAACTAATAAAATTATTTCTCTTATTTAATTTATTGATAATGAATATTTTTTTTTGAATAAAGGCATTGTGGACACATAATTCTAAATTAAAGAAATGCATATGTATTATTTTTTGTTGTAACTACTAAATTATTATTTATATATATAATTTAATAAGAGTAAAATAGAGTACTAGTTATGCCAACTTTGATTGGGATGAGGTTCGAACCTAAGACTTTTTTTTTATTGAAATCAATGAGTAAGTTAACGGTGAACTAACGGTTATTCTTAAAATTTTAACGGAATTAGTAACGATGTGTGGGTATTTTAGGAAATTTTAGTGTAAAATTTAAATCTGGTCAATCTTTTAATCAATCTGAGCCATTCATTTGATTAAAATCTGTGACCGCCATTTTTTCTACCCATTATAGGCCTAACTCTCTTGGGCTTTTATTAGTATATATATATATATATAGTATAGTAGATAGATAGATAGAAATAGGATTAATTTGGGAGTATAATTGCTAGTCCACGGAGGGAAACACCTTTAGTCAAACAAAAATAAAACTAAAACCAAACCCTTTGTCAATGTTTGTGGGAGAAAGATTAGTAGCAATAACAGAAAGCATTTCTCTCTCTCTCTCTCCCTTCCTCCCTCCCCCTTTCTCTCTCACACATACACATATATATAGGAGCGCGATCTCAGGAGAAAAATAAAAATGCATATCAGCCATTCACGTGTCTAGATCAACGAATCAGATGTAATTTTAAAAAAACGGCGCGGTGGCATTTTTGTAAATAACTCAAACTTTGGTACAAGTATATGTGTTATAAATTCAAGTAGCTGGTGCATCTTTACAAGTAAAAAGTGCAAGTAAAAATCACTTACAAGTGCACCTATTTTCACTGCCAGTAATTTTACTTTGTTAACATTCGTGCACTTAGGTGCAACTACTTATAACTATATATATATATATATATATATATATATATATATATATATATATATATATATATATATATATATATATATATATATATATATATATATAGGGATGCACTCAGGTGCGAATAAGTGCCCAGGAGGGAAATGCGAACGAATCAGCGCGCGATACGTGTCCAGATCTAATAATTTAAAAAAAAAATACGGTGGCATTTACGTAAATAATTGAACATCAAAGTGCAAGTAAAATCACTTACAAGTGCACCTACTTTCACCTATAAGTGCATGTAATTTTGCCTTGTTAGCATTCACTTTCCGCAAACATTCATGCACCTGGTGTGCTTATAACTATATGTGCAACTATTTATAACTATAGATGCAACTACTTATAACTATAGGTGCAACTACTTTCACCTATAAGTGCATGTAATTTTGCCTTGTTAGCATTCACTTTCCGCAAACATTCATGCACCTGGGTGTGCTTATAACTATTTGTGCAACTATTTATAACTATAGGTGCAACTACTTATAATTATAGGTGCACCTACTTTCACCTATAAGTGCATGTAATTTTGCCTTGTTAACATTCATTGATCTGAGTTCAGCGGGTAGTAATACCCCTGAAAATCACTCGCAAACATTCATACACCTAGGTGCAACTACTTATAACTATGTGTGCAACTACTTAGAACTATTGGTGCAATTACTTATAACTATAGGTGCAACTAAGTATTGATGCTCAGTGTAAATTTTTACTTGCACCGATAATACATTTTACATGCACTTGTAATACATTTTACTTGCACTTCAATGTTCAATTATTTACGAAAATACCACCGCGTTTTTTTAAAAAATTAGTGTTTCTCATCCATTAGATCTGGACAAGTGGATGGACAGAATCCATTCCTATTTCGCGCCTGGGCGAAGCATTTGCACCTGAGTGCGATTATATATATATATATATATATATATATATATATATATATATATATATATATATATATATATATATATATATATATATAAAATCTTATGATCCCAAGAGAACACACCTCAAAAGAAAACTGATAATCAATCTCAGCTTTACATTTCTAAAAATAGAACGAATCATATCAGATTTTCAGTGACATTTACATAATTATCGTCAAGTTCATTTTGTAAACTTGAACAATTAAATATACAATTTGTAACAACTAAATATACAAATTAACCTCGATAAAGTTTAAAATCAATGAAAAAATTATACTTTAAATTGAAACTATAAATCCTAGAGGTTAAGCAGTAAAAAGTGAATTTCTAAACCAAATATAAACAAATTAAATTGATCTTTCTAGATCACTGCACATAGCCACATAAGAAACCTTTCAACTATATGTTATCAACACTGCGCGTGGAGGGTGCAAAAAAAGGGAGCGTTATGCTGTGCAACCGTGTGTACCATGCATGGTGCACACGTTTACAAAAACGACGTCGTTTTGACGTTTCGATTTAAAAAAAAAAATTAAAAAATTTAGAATTGTATAACTACACATCCATAACTTCATAACTATATACCTCCAGAATTGCATAACTACACATCCATAACTTCATAAATATATATCCAGAATTGCATAACTACACATACCTAACTTATTAACTTCATAACTATACATCCAGAATTGCATAACTACACATCCATAACTTCATAACTATAAGTTCAGAATTGCATAACTACACATCCATAACTTCATAACTATACATTTAGAATTGCATAACTACACATCATAACTTCATAACTATACATTCAGAACTGCAAAACTACACATCCATAACTTCATAACTATACATTCAGAATGTGAAATTATAACTTCATAAATATACACTCAGAATTGCATGCATAATTACACATCCATAATTTCATAACTATAAATCCAGAATTGCATAACTACACATCCATAATTTCATAACTATAAATCTAAAATGTGAAATTATAAAATTATGAACATATGTTTACGTAACTAACGGCAATCAAAAATGATTTATTTTTTTATTAAAGTAAAACGACGCCGTTTTTGCATCTGTGTGCACCATGTACATAATTTGCCGCAAAAAGTGCTTTTTATCTTCCACAAATTTCTCAAAGCACCTACAACAAGCCCCAAATTTTCTATTTTTATCCTTTGAAAGTTTCCTATTTTAAAATTTCTTTTTTTTAAAAAAAAAAAAAAACTATTTTCTCCAGCTAACTTTATCTCATAATATTAATCTACAGACATATATTAATAAACAATCATTGACTGTTTGACTATTGGTAAATGAGCCAATCTCACCCCGCATTAAAACAATTATGTTACTTATTAATCAATTAAAAAAACAATCAAGTATTGATGTGTAAAAAGTGAATATTAGATGATAAATATAAAATTACTCCAATGTAATTTGTGTTACAATGTATTATATTCATCAATTATTAATAAATTAATTAAACTTTCCTCAAATTAATCATATATTTAGAAGTGTTTGTTTCTATTCTCTTGATTTGCTCCATGAATAAATGATCTGAAACAATGGAAAAAATGTGTATTATTACACTTTTATCTTAAATTTATGTCTAAATTAGTAAATTTTCAAATTTGGACATGTAATTATTGATGTAATGATTCAAAACTAAATTAGTAAAACAAAATGTAACAATAACACAATAGTTTATTTTCAAAAATTAAATTTGTTTAACAATATGTAACAATATCACAATAATCTATTTTAAAGATTAAATTTGTTCATTTTTTTTTATTTAGTTCAAGTCAATTGCATTTCTTGAGGTGATAAGCGACTCTATTTTACCTTTATCTTTAAAATTTATTTATTAATATTAAACTAATTAATATAAAAATTTAAACTATAAACAAATTAGAGTTACGTTAATTCTATTTTTGGACATGTAACTATCTTTCACATTTGGACATGTAATCATTGACGTAATGATTCAAAACTAAAATAGTAGAACAAAATATAACTATGCCACGATAGTCTATGTTAAAACTTAAAAGTTAAATTTGTTCTTTTTTTTTTTTTTTTTTTTTTTTTTTTTTTAGTTCAAGTCAATTGCATTATATTTGTTAAGGTGATAAGCCACTCTATTTTACCCTTATGTTTAAAATTTATTTATTAATATAAAAATTTAAACTATAAACAAATTAGAGTTAATTCTATTTTTTGTCGTAAATTTATAGGTGATTGACAATCCACTTTAAGTCTTTTATCATAATATTTACTTTTGGTTATAGTATTATAATATTATTGCGACATGACAATTTTTGATCATTATTAACAAAATAGTTTAAATATCATTAAATACAAGGACATTTATGTCATCAATTATGAATGTCTTTTTTGTCAAAAAAGTAAACATAAAAAATATAATGGGTCAACCTACTTTGTATAAAAAAAAGATCAAAATGTTTTTGTATTTAATGATAATTCAACAATTTTATTAACAGATAAGTAAAAATGATTATGTCATAATAATATCGGAACCAAATAATTCTAATAAAAATAGACTAAAAATAAATGTTCCATTTGAAAGAGTGATAGAAGAACGGAAGAACCATTGAGCTACAAGTTATTAATAGTACTCTGCGTCAAGGGTGCGAAAAAGTATTCTTGATTAGCTTCTACAACTTTCTCAAAGCACAGAAACCCAAAAATTTCTATTTTTATCCTTTGAAAGTTCCTATTAAAACATTTCTGTTTAGAAAATATTATTTTCTACCTCTAACTTCATCTCATATATTTATCTACACTACTACACACGTAATAATAAATAGTCATTGACTATAGGTAAATGGAGAATCCCACCCCGCTAAACAAATTACTTATTAATCAAATAAAAAATAGGGAAAATCAATGATTTGGTCCCTCAATTGTTAGAGAAATATCAATGTAGTTCCTTAATCGCGTAATCATCGATTTAGTCTCTGAAAATAACTATTTTTAGTTGATTTAGCCCCTCTGACCGTAGTCCGTCCAAAATTCGGCGATAGCTCCGATTTGCCACATGTAATTTTGTCATTTCGCTTCTTTAAAAATAATGACAAACAACTACGGCCGGAGAGGATCGGAGTTTTAATTTTTGTGGATTCCGACAAATTGTACTGTAGTTATGGGCAATGGAGATGGCGGCGAGGCGCGGCCCGCAATTGCAGCGGAAGATGGAAACGTCAAGCGTTGGTGGATGGGTGGGTGGAGGAATGCGGTGACTGGAATTGACGGCGACGCCCGGAGAGTTTGGACGCCGCTCCATTGGCGGGTTTTGAGGTTAAAGGATGAGATGAAACAGGAATGGATCCTTAAGACGAAGAATTTTTGGTTGAAGAGAGTTGAGCATAGGGATTGGGATGAATTCCGTGTGTTGAACTCCGGCGGCAATGGCGGACAGAGCTCCCATGAATCTGAGCACGGATTGTAGATTTCAACTACGAGACATTCCTCGATGTCCACCAGGCTGCCGACGAATTTCACCCCGCCGACGACGATGAACCTCGGAAGCTTCGAACCGCCGTCGTTGAACATGCCAACGAGATGACTAGACCGTGAGAATCTCAGCGCGCGCACCTGCCCTGGTAAGAAGAAGACTAAAGAAGCGAAATGACAAAATTACCCATGGAAAATCGGAGCTATCGCCGGGTTTTGGACGGACTACGGTTGGAGGGCTAAATCAACTAAAAAAAAGTTATTTTCAGGGATTAAATCGATGATTGCGTGATTAAGGGACTACATTGATATTTCGCTAACAATTGAGGTATCAAATCATTGATTTTCCCTAAAAAATATCAATCAAGTATTGATACGTAAAAAGTGAACATTAGATAAAAAATATAGCATTGCTCTAATGTAATTTGTGTTACAATTACAAGGTAGTATATGTTTTATACTTTTTCAATTTTTTTAATTCAAAAAATAATGTCTCCACTATCGAGTTTGATCTTATATGTGACCACTCATTTAGGATGGTAATAAATATGTCATCACAATTCATGATAGTTGGCTATTCATAGTTATCCATAACCTAATGTAACTTGCCACAAATTAATCATATATTTTAAAAGTTTTTGTTGCTATTCTCTTGAGTTTCTCCATAATAATTGATCTTTGCACAAAGAGAAGTAAATGTGTATTATTACACTTTTATCTTAAATTTATCTCTAGATTTTCACTTTTGGACATGTTATTGTATTAGACTTTTTTCTTCTTCTTTTTTTTTTTAAAATTTTTTTTTTTTGTAATTTTTTAAAAAACATATCTTATCCATATTAAGTTGTTATGGTATACATAACTTTACATAATTAACTTGAGGTAGAATATAGTTGATGAATTTACGGGGCGTTTGGTTGGAGGGAGAGAATTAGGTGGGAAATGAATTGCAATTCTATGGGGGATGAATTACTCGGAATAAAGTAGGAATTTAAATTCTAAGTGTTTGGTTTACAGGAATAAAATTATTAGAAATTACAATTCCAATGTTTGGTATACATGAGAATTGAAAGGGAATAAGTAGTATAAAATCCAAAATGCACATTGTTGTTGTCCAGCATCAATTTTAGGTAAAAAAAAAATGGGAGGGATAATTTTGTCTCATTATTTTTTTTTTCTTCCTAAAATCCATGGAATTAAAATCCCAAGGGGGGCATGGGATTTTAATTCCATGAAAATGAGAGAATGGCAATTCCGTGAAATTGCAATTCCTTCCAACCAAACTAAGAAATTTAGTCTTCGCTTCGCCGTCGGCAATAATAAATTTCAATTCACTCTGTATTAAAAAAAATATATTTATTAATTAAATACAAATCATATATTATCATGAGATCATATGGTAAAATATTTGATAAAAAATTAGTTTACATAGAAATTTCCCATCCTTACAATTAGGGAATTATTTACTTTATTGCACATTTGGTAAAATATTTGATAAAAAATTAGTTTACATAGAATTTCCCATCCTTACAATTAGGGAATTATTACTTTATTTCATATTACATCATTTGGTAAAATATTTGATAAAAATTTAGTTTACATAGAAATTTCCCATCCTTACAATTAGGGAATTATTTACTTTCTAAAACAAAACTAATTACTCTCCAATCAAAAGAAACTGGTTATTATTATTAGGACTCTGTTATTCATATTAGACTAGGACTATATTATTCGTGTTAGACTAGGATTCTATCTAGCATCTCTATATATTCGCTCCATGTACTCTCAGACATCATTCATTAAATACAGAAAATATATTCTCATCTGGTATCATCTAGGTTTTTCCAAGAAAAATATCGGTGTTAATGACGGCTCTGTTCTTGGTTCCTCTAAACGGACTGTTACCGAGATTCCTACGATGCCTGCGAGTGGTAGCCTCTCATCGGCTCATCACTTTGTTTCGTTAAAGTTGACCTCCCGAAATTATCTATTCTGGCGAACTCAGATGCTTCCATTTTTGAAGGCCAAGGGCTTCTAGGGTTTATTGATGGTTCTACACCCTTTCGACGGCATCGCAGGCGCTGGCATCAACCGCGGACAGCGCCCCGGCGGTGGTTTCTGATCTCCTGACACAGCAGCTCGCGTGGCGCCAGCAAGACAAAGCCATCCTCTCTATGCTCATCTCCTCTTTATCCGAGGACACTCTTCGCTTCGCCATCGGTAAGGGCACCTCGCGGCAGCTTTGGCAGGTAATCGAACAAACCCTAGGTTCGTCTACCCGCTCTCGTGCACTCCGGCTTCTCGGCGAACTTCAGGGGCTCCGTTAAGGTGATTCCTCCATATCTGATTACCTTGGTCGTGCCCAGATGTTGATTAATGAATTGGCTCTCGCCGGTCATCATGTTGAGTTGGATGATCAGAACTTATACATGTTTCGCGGTTTACGCCCGGAGTTCCGACCATTGGTGGCAACCCTAGCCCGCGGTGCTCCCGTTCCCCTCCCAGAGGTTGCGGATTTTCTTGTTTTGCAGGAATGGATCTGTTCGGATGACGGCGCGGCTCTCGGTGCACCGGCAGCCTTGGCCGTGAGCCGCGGAGGACGCGGTGGTCGCGATGGCAGTCTGCAGAACCGAGGAGGTGGCGACTGCGGCAGAGGACACGGTGGCCGTGGCGGGGCGGTCCAACTCAGGCCCTCGGTGTCAACTTTGCAACAAGTAAGGGCATATAGCTACGACATGTTGGCATCGTTTCACTCCTGATCCGGATCCTCAGGCGAATGTCGCCGTTTCTGGTGTTGAAGGTTCTATGGATGACTCTCATCAGTAGTTTCCCAACACTGGGGCCACAAATCATGCCACTCCTGATCCCACCTTATTGACGTCCTCTACTACGTATGATGGTCCGGAGACACTTCGGGTCGGCAATGGTACAGGTTTGCCTATTGTTACTGTTGGTTCTACTTCGTTAGCCACTGATTCTAGGTCGTTTCGTATATCTGATGTCTTGCATGTTCCTGGTTTATCTTCTTCGTTATTATCTGTTAAACGTTTTGCTAAAGAAAATAATGTCTTTTTTGAGTTTCACCCTTCGTGTTTCTTTGTGAAGGACATTACAACCAGGAACGCTCTGTTTAAGAGGCATGTGTCTGGGGGCTTATATGCCTGGCCTACCTCGCGTCCGGCTCCCGCCGCTTTTGTTGCTGCACGATCCTCTTTCGTTTGGCATATGCGGCTTGGGCATCCACACTCTCGGTTCTTGCGTCAAATTTTAGGCTCGTCTAGTCTTAGTTCTTTTAATCCCAGTGATCTGCCCAATATTTGTTCCTCTTGTCAATTGGGCAAGTCGTCTCGTTTTCCTTTATCGCGTGTTGAATCTACTAGTTCGCACCCTTTATAATTAATATATTCGGATATTTGGGGCCCTGCGCCAATACTTTCTGCAAATGGCTTTAAATATTTTGTACTATTTGTGGATGATTACACTCGTTACATGTGGTATTATCCTATGCAGGCTAAGTCTGATTTGTATGCGATATTTGATAAGTTTCAGTCACTTGTAAAATTCATTCTCTCGTAAAATTCTATCTTTTCAGTCTGATTTAGGGGGAGAATACAAAAAGCTTGGTTCTACTCTCGGGTCGTTGGGTATTCGTCACAGGCAGTCTTGTGCGTATACTCATGAACAAAACGGCAGAGTAGAACGCAAGCATCGCCATGTTGTTGAAACAGGACTGGCGCTAGTGGCCCAGTCCTCTGTTCCGTCACGTTTCTGGGATTATGCCTTATCTCATTAATAAAATGCCCACTCGTGTCTTATATGATAAATCTCCTCATTATTTCTTGCATCGGTCTCCTCCCTCTTATTCATACTTGCGTGTTTTTGGGTGTTTATGTTTTCCTAACCTGCGTCCCTATAATCGCAACAAACTACAATTTCGGTCGTCTCCTTATGTCTTTTTAGGATATCCCCCATCTTTTCGTGGCTATCGTTTTTTAGACACTAATACTAACAAGATTTTTATCTGTCGCCATGTGCGATTCGATGAGACTGTCTTTTCTTTTGTTGCTTCTATTGACTCGTAGGTACCCGCACCACGCCCGGAGCCATGGGGTGTTGCGTCGGTTGTGTCTCGTGGTAAGCCGAGTACTGTCTCGGCCTTTGATGATCAACCTGCCGTGCCCGTAGCCAGGTCCGACCAGCACTGCGATCAGCCCGCCTCTGCCGAGCTTTCCGTGACCGAGTCCGAGTGGACAGTCACGGACTAGCCACCTGCTCGGCCGAGAGGTCGACCCCGTGGTCGATCTCGTCCCGTTACCTCACCTGTTCGGTCTCACGGGATGAATACGCAGAGCTCGGGGCTGCATGATCATGTTGCTCTATCCACTGATGTCACTACTGAGCCTACATGTTTTACTCAAGCGATCAAATTTACCGAATGGCGGGATGTAATGGATTTGGAATTCAATGCCTTGGTGCACAACAATACATGGCGGCTCGTTCCTTTTAAATCAGGTATGAATGTGGTTGGCTACAAGTGGGTATTTAGAACCAAGAGAAAAGCTGATGGTTCGGTTGAGCGTTACAAGGCTTGATTAGTTGCCAAGGGATTCAATCAGGTTGCCGGTGAGGATTTCTTTGAGACTTTTAGTCCCGTGGTTAAACCGACTACATTACGACTTCTCTTATCCTTAGCGATTTCTCGTGGGTGGACTATTCAACAGTTAGACATTCACAATGCTTTCCTAAATGGCAACCTTGCTGAGACGGTTTATATGCGCCAGCCTCCTTGTAACACCCCACTTTTCTAACTCTTAACTACAACTCTAAACAGACATTAACATCACTAAGCAGCGGAAATAACCAAAAGATAAATTGTGGGAGTGTCACCGCCACAACCACCACTCCGTGGTGATTGCACAGGCTAAAGGGTAAAACTAAAAATAAATTATTTTACTCAATCTCGTGCAATAATATACTCATACTCATATGCAATCTCATGCAATAATATACTCATGCTCATATGTAATCTCGTGCAATACTATACATCATTCAAATAAGCAATCTTGTGCAATTCAATAATCTTACTCATATGCAATCTCGTGTAATGCTATAATCATACTTCTTATGCAATCTCATGCAATACTATATACATACTCATATGCAATCTCGTGCAATACTATAATCATACTCTTATGCAATCTCGTGCAATAATATACTCATGCTCATATGCAATCTCGTGCAATAATATACTCATGCTCATATGCAATCTCGTGCAATACTATACATCATACTCATATGCATTCTCGTGCAACTATATTCTCATACTTATATGCAATCTCGTGCATTAATATACATCTTACCCATGTTCATTCTCGTGCAACTATATACTCATACTTATGTGCAATCTCGAGCAATAATATACTCATGCTCATATGAAATCTCGTGCAATGCTAATAACATACTACTATGAAATCTCATGCCATACTATGATCATACTCATATGAAATCTCGTGCAATACTATATATATAAATACTCATACACTCTTTATAAAAATAAAGTATTTTATGTAGAGGTCTCTTTATTACTTTCTTGAGTCTCTCTTGACTCTCTTTCTCTTGAGTCTCTTTTGACTCTCTTTCTTTCTCTTGAGTCTCTTTTGACTTTCTTTCTTGAGTCTCTTTTGACTCTCTTCTTTCTCTATAGTCGTAGACGGCTTAGGGTTTCACCGAAGCGTGAATTACCCCATCGAGAATGGCATAAATCCGACCCAATATCTCCTACCGTCTACGGAACCAATCTCGTGGTTCAAACTCTATGGAATGAGATATCGAAATATTAGTGTGCACACCCCCTAACCAAGATTCCAAGCCTGGCGGGAAGTTTCCAACCTCGTAACGTGGGAATACGCCGCGTTACATATACTGGGACCGCAATGTCCACAAATATCTCCCGAGAGGACATAGTCCAAACGATATCCTCCAAAACCTCACCGATATAGATACTACATAAATATATCTCTCATGCATCAATCTCATGCATACAACAACTCTACTACTTCTCAATGCATCAAAGAATGATATATCACATGCTTATGGTTTTTGAAAGTATTCTTGG
This sequence comes from Ipomoea nil, assembly GCF_001879475.1. Taxonomy (NCBI): domain Eukaryota; kingdom Viridiplantae; phylum Streptophyta; class Magnoliopsida; order Solanales; family Convolvulaceae; genus Ipomoea; species Ipomoea nil. The sequence continues at coordinate 80,006 of NW_017617665.1, forward strand.
GCTCACGTTGGCCCTTATGCATTTTTGAAATATGACACATGTGAAATGTCAAAATTCTCTATAACATGCTTCTAAACCATGTATAAAATAACATGAAGTACTCAAGAATATAATAATATTATGCTCGGTTTGCAACATAGCAAATTCTATATATTCTAGTAACAAAATATGATTCATTTCTTATTGACCAAAAATCACAATGTAGTCATGCTTTCATAATAAATCATATTCTTAAATGATCATGTTTCTTTACTCAATAAAAACATCATCAGATCACATAGTCAAATAATTCTTCATACACATTAACTTAGAAAATATATACTTTGTGTAGCAATTCTTCAATAAAACCTTCTTAACATACTCGTTTTTAATCCAAATTCAACGAAATCAAAGCCAAAACGTGCGTCGAGACGGTCCTGAAGAGCCGAGCCACAAGGGCCCGTAACATTCGGCCCGAAACGACACGTAGCTGAGCCACAAGGGCCAGCCACTGCACAGATTCTTCTCAGAATCAAAGTCAGGGGCCTGGGGCGGGACTCCTCATGGTCCGCCCCTTATACCCCGTCACTTCACCGGGACTAGGCGGCGGCCTCCTCTAGGGCCGTGCCCTAGTCCCGTGCACACACGGCTCTAGCCGGCGGCCCTCCTGATGGGCCGCGACTAGGGCCGTTCATCTGATCTGGTGCACATTGTGTTGTGCAGCAGAAGGTTTTTCATCTGCAAAAATCCAATCCAAACAAGTCCAAAACAATCTCAACAACTCACAAACAAATACTAAACCACTTCTAAGCATAAACACAACAAAATCTCATAGTTTCTACTCATTTCTACTCAATACTAAGACTTCACAGAGCCAAATTTTAAAGAGGAATCCATGGGGTTATACCTCTTGTAGTCTTTCTTCTAGCTTGGATCTCTTCTTCCTCTCTATCTAGCTTGAGCCTCCTTCACCACCTATACTTCCCAAACACACCATACAACCTTAGCCTAAAACCTCAAAGATTAAAAGGAACTAGAAGAGAAATGATGGCTAGGATTGAAGAATGAAATAAGCTTACTGGCTAGGACACAATATTTTGGAGAGGCAAAGAAAGAGGTCAGGGAATCAAGATGAAATGGTGGAGTTTATATAGGGTCCAAAACCCTAGGTAGAAGGCCAGTGATTGGTTGGGGGCAAAATGGTAAAAGCTTACATACAAAGTGTTTCTCATCAAAGTCTTTTGGCGTGGAATGGTTCACCTTGTATCATGGACCAAGGCTAGAAATGCTAACTTTAAATACTTTGGGGTTGGAAATGAATTTTCCCAAAAAGCTATTTGGATGAACACTTGTTTAAAATCTTTTTGAATTCACCCGGTCTCACTCAGATAAATTTCTCGATTTAAATCTTGGTACACGAAGTACCCGAAAACTTAGAAATTTCGAATAGAATCCATTTTTGGTGTCGAATTAATTTAAAATGTGACGAAAATATTTTACAATCGATTGCAATTTTTTTTTAATAGAGTGAAAATGGCTATTTTGGAACTTCTTAATACCAGATTTATAAAATGAAATTTTGGGTTGTTACACTCCTGGGTATGAAGACAAAACGATGCCCGAGCACGTTTGTCTCTTTCAACGTTCTTTGTATGGGCCTAAACAAGCTCCCCGCGCCTGGTTCACGCGTTTGCATGATTTTCTGATTTCTGTTGGTTTCTCACCTTCCAAAACTGATGTCTCTTTATTTATATATTCACGTGGCAACTCGTCTATATTTTTTGGTCTATGTGGATGATATTTTAGTCATGGGTTCTGATTCGGCTCTTGTGACTGATCTTATTGGCAAGCTGGCTCTTGAATTTAAAGTTCGTGATATTGGAGTGTCCTCGTTTTTTCTAGGTATTGAGACTATTCCGTTATCTGGTGGCATGCTTCTGTCTCAACAACGGTACATGAAGGATATTTTAAAACGAGCTGGTATGGTTGATTGCAAGCCTGTGGCCACCCCAGTTTCAACCGCGAAGGCCGAGACCGGTGCCGTGGTGCCATATGCTGATCCCACTCAGTATCGCAACTTTTGCAGGTGCTCTGCAATATCTTACGGTAATTCGTCTTGATATCTCCTATGCAGTCAATCGTTTGTGTCAGCATATGCACTTTCCCTCTACTGCGGATTGGGCGGTTCTCAAGAGGGTGTTACGGTATGTAAATGGGACATACATCTCGGTCTTAAAATACTCCTTCTTCCTCTCTAGATATTCATGCATATTCTGATTCGGATTGGGTTGGCAATCCTGATGATCGAAAATCTACTAGTGGTTTTGCTGTGTTTTTGGGGACCAATCTTGTCTCATGGGTTTGTCGAAAGCAGTGTACTGTGGCTCGTTCCTCAACTGAGGCAGAATACAAAGGACTCGCTGATGTTTCTGCAGAGGTTACTTGGCTTGTCTCTTTGATGAAGGAACTCGGGTTTGCGCCACCTTCTGCGCCCAAACTCTGGTGTGATAATCTGGGTGCTATGTATCTATGTGCTAATCTGGTGTTTCATGCTCGCAGCAAACACATTGAGATCGACTACCACTTTGTTCGTGATAAAGTAGCAAAGAAGGAATTACAAGTCAATTTTATTTCTACCAAAGATCATATAGCGGATATTTTTTACTAAGTCTCTTTCGTCTGTACGTTTTAATTTACTCCGTTCCAAGCTCAATGTTTTGGCTGACCAAACTTGTGCTTGAGGGGGAGTATTAAGACTCTGTTATTCATATTAGACTAGGACTATATTATTCGTGTTAGACTAGGATTCTATCTAGCATCTCTATATATTCGCTCCCTTTACTCTCAGACATCATTCATTAAATATAGAAAACATATTCTCATCATTATGAAACTAGATACTCGTTTACTACACAAACAAGTATCTAGAAATGGCAGGTAATTAATTTAAGTGACACTCCCTCAGCTTAAGTAATAGATTCATCTCTATTTTTACCAATCTTTACTTATTTATGATAATTTTGCCTTCTCTATCATCTCAAAAAAATAATAATAAAATTAACTAGCTATTTTCTAAAATTATGACTTATACAAGTTGAACACGAGTATTAGGCATTGACTATTTACCGAACTAAAATGTTAATTTGAGTGCGCAATACTTGGAAAATTATTCAAGATGGACCTATGTTCAAAATACATAATTTACTCACAATTTTTTTATAAATAAATTGTGAACATTCAATAAAAAGGTTTAAATTTTTCCCGCGATATTTGATCGATGATTTAGCCGGGAAGACTAAATGTGTTAAAAATTGCATAGTTACGGAACTAAATTGTTAGTTTTTAAAGTGGAGTACTGAAATTAACAAGACCTCTATAGTCATAGGACCAAAAGTGTAATTTTCTCAAATATCAAATTTGCAAACTAAAAAACAAATTGTAATAGTAAAAAACGAGCCACATTTCTTATGTCTTAATTGTTCTCATCAAAATAAGTTTTTTTTCATTTGTCTCAACTCTCAATTAGTAATTGTTGTTTATTTGTAATTAAATTCTACAATAGACGAACAAATACATAAATCAAGTTACAAACTCAACTTAACCTTTTTCACTTTATATCTAAATGTGTGGCCTTTAAGAGTTTACATATTATAAAACAAAAAAAATATAAAAATAAAAAACAAAACAAAAGACAAAAACAAAAACAAAACAAAAGCTTATTATAGTTATAGAGTTTCAATAAAAAAAATAGATATAAAAAAATAACTTAGCGAAGACAATTCTTTACTAATGAAAATTGATGAAAATTTTTATAGAAAAGAAGATTGACAGATTGGATTATTATGACATACAAAGTTTGAGTTTTGATGAGTATATACTATTCGATCATTGGCTAAAGTATGGATCAGCCTCAAATCTCTAGGCCAGCTGTCCTACCTATTAGATGTGCCTACAATTCAATGAGATGATTAATCACTGTGTTCGACGGTAGAAACTATAAGTAAATCCAAAAAAATTATTGCAAGATGTTGCAATTGTTTCTGATAGTGATTAAAGTTGTAATTAAATTTAGGAGTTTATATAGATATAAGAAATAGATAGTTTTTGTTAATTAAAATTAAAGAATTTTTAAAATTATAAAAAATAATAATTTAGAAAGTAATATATTTTACAAATATAATAATTTAGAAATTAATATAGATTGAATAAAATAGATATAAAGTAATGCTTCTAGTCTAGATGATAAATGCTAATCAATTCATTCATTGTACTAGAAATAATGTTTATGGTTGATAATTTTTGGTATATGAGAGCATCTACAAGTGTGGATATTTGATGAATTTTTGCAAAAGAAATAACTGATGTTAGGGCTCAATCGGCGAGGGCTCGCTACAGGGTCGGTCGGCTCACTCTACCCAGAGTAATTTCTACGGCGGTTTTGTCAACGAACGCGTCTTGGGCTAGATTCAAACAGATGTGGAGGGTTGGTTTTTTCACTTTTGTTCTCTTGGCAAGAGATGCATATTTGTGGGGTCCATAATATGAGAAAGAAAAAACAAAAAGACAGCAGGTAAAGAGAGTGCCGAAAGCAACAGGCGCCCAGTGGGCGCGTCAGGTGCGTTGACGGCGCGCCTGCCAAGGACCCTTTTATTTATTTATTTATTATTTTTTAATCAGTTTTGTTTTATTGTTTTTCTCCCCTCCCATTTTCTCTTTACTAATCACACTTACAAAAACTATTCAAAAATCACAAAATATCTCCATCATGAACGGTTTAAATAAATATTATATAAGTAATAAAAAATATGTTTTGAAAATTAGACAGGTAATAAGTACTCGTAATAAATATGTTTAAGAAATTAGATAGGTTTTATTAATTAGAAATAAAGAGTTATTAATAGAATATAATATATAATAATTTAGAAAATAATAAATATTTTGTTGACACCATCAATATTATTTTTTTTATTTTTTAATAATATAACATCTTCTCTTTTTCCACTTATCTCTACACTAGCGGTGGATCAAATATTAATCTATAAATTAATTAGTTTACAGCAAACAATGAATATAATTCAACGGGCACAAAAAATTTGGTAAAAAAATTCTAAACAATATTTTCCTTGGATTATTATTATATATAGTATATAGTAATAGTAATAGTAATAATATATATCGGTCGTGCCATATTTATTTCTTCTCCACTCTTTATAAAGCGCAGCATTCAAAGGGAGAGAAAGAGAACGATGAGGCGATGAGCTAAAACAAGAAAGAAAGGAAGAAAGAAAGAAAGAAAGAAAGAGAGAGAGAGAAGCAAGGTTTTGGCAATGGCGGATATTCTTAGCAACAGGAGAGGCGTTTTGGGAGTTTCTATGTGCGGCGCCGCCGAGGAAATCGAGCAATTATCGAGAGACGGCAGCCAGTTCAGCCTCTCCACCGGAATCCTCCCCTCCCTCGGCGCTCGGAGCAACCGCAGAGTCAAGCTCCGCAAATTCATAATCTCCCCCTACGACCACCGCTACAGGTATGTAGGTTCCTCCTCATCCGCCGCCGCCGGTTTCTCTATAGTCAATTTGCATACAAATAAAACACGTGTCTTTTGATTGTTTCGAAAACAGTTCTGGATTACGAGTTCAGATTCACTCATCAATTATCTCTTCATATCTTGCTAATTTGGAAAAATTCGTTTTTTTTTTCCTTAGTTGAAAACCGAAAATTATACTCTTAAAAAAAATATTATAACTACTAAAAATTCGTTTTTCTTTTCGTAGTTGAAAACCGAAAATTATACTCTTTTTAAAAAAAATTATTATTACAAGTTTTTTTTAGTACCTCTGTTACATTGTAGTGGTTGTTTATATATATATATATACTTTCTCAATTTAATGAAGCAAACCCCGTTGACCTTTCTCACTTCAGGCCACTTAGTTATTAAAATAATACTTACTCTATCTCATTTTATTTATCATATTTATTATTAAACTGAATTATTTTTTCACATTTTTAAATTTAATTTTTTTATTTAATCGTTTTTAATATAATTTATATATATATATATATATATATATATATATATATATATATATATATAATATTATTTAATATTATAAAAATTGAATTAAAAACAATTTTAATTGAATAGACAAATAAAATGAAACAGAAGAAATATTATAATAATTAATATTTTTTTTTGGGATCGTATAATTTTTTTTTAGTAATATTTAGTTGTAGTTGCACGGGGTATTGTGCAGCTGTGCTGTGCTGCTCGAGGTGTTGGGTGGTAACTTCTGGGAGCAAACTTTTTGTATTTTTCGTATTTTTAAATTGGAAAATTTGATTTTTGGCTGTTTCTTGATGCATGTTACTCTATGATTGATTGCAAAAATGCAAAATAAAGAAGTTTTAACAGGAATTTTACATTATAAGTTTGACTTTTTGTTTAAAGAATGATATTGTTCTGGATCGTATAGAAAATGACGCCGCAACAATTCTCTTAGCTTTGGTTTTAACTTTTAGATTTTTATTTACGAGATAATGTTATAGAGAAATGTCACGTTCTACATACGTAAAGTTTTTAAAATATCATATTCGTGACGTTTTTTACAGTATGGTAAAAGTAGAATTAGCTACACATAATTAGTCTCGTAAATTAAAATTCTTGGATCAAAATTATTGACTTATTTTGCTGGGGTCCCAACCCGGTCCAACATGATGGTGGACCGGTAAATCATTGATTATCTTGTATAGTTGTATGAAAGGACTAGTATTTGGTGCCTACCATAAATTCATTATATTATTAGGTACAACTCTCACTTTGACACTTTGACTACTAGGTACCTGAGGGTGTGAACTGAGTAAATCCTAACTAGTATCTAGTGCCTACTTTGAATTCATCATATTATTGGATATAACTCTCACTTCGACACTGTGGCTACTAGGTACCCGAGGGTGTACACTAAGTAAATCTCGCCTTGTAACCTTAGCTTGCAAAGGACCATAAGGGAGTAAACCAACTTAGGTTGTCCATAGTTGATCGGTAGAGGGTTAGGAATTGAACTCGTGACCTTGTGATTACAAGTTTGTATCCTTAGCTATCTTGGCTGGGGTGACCCCCAATTATTGAGTTTATTTTGTTTTTGGTGGTTGCAGGTGGGGAGGGAAGCGGGGGGTGGGGGGGGGTGGGGGTGGGGGGTGGGGGAGGATTTCAGTTACAGTGTTAGATTTTTGTTTAGTACATTTTTTGTTTTCTTTTGACTAGTTGAATCTTTTTGTTATAGGGTACATTTCTGGGAGGCTTCTGTTTTGTTTTCTTAGCAGATTCTTAGCAGACAGCAGCAGTATCTTGACTAAAATTTTGTGGCCCTCCTTAACGTGTCTTTTTGTTTGTATTCCATAATGCAAAGAGCCACCAACCTCCCGTCAACTGTTGGTACTTTTTACCACAGTTCCATGATATCTTTTTGTTTTTGTTTTTTAATGTAAAATTTTCCATTAGGGAAAAACATATTACCTGTTGGTATAGAGTAGCCTGAACTTGTGTTATGGTCGGGTGGGTTTAATCGTTTGATATTTGACTTGACATGTTAAGGAGTGGGAGTGCAAGAGAGAGCGAAATGTCGTTAAGTAGAAAATTTGTTTAATGAACTGCAAAGATAAAGTTTTGCATGTTTGGTAGCTGGAATGTTGGGCTTAACATGGATAAAATGCACAAATTATCGTGGAACATTAGGAAATGAACTAATTTGGATTAATGTTTTCAGGATATGGGAGACCTTTCTGGTGGTTCTGGTCGTCTATACTGCTTGGGTGTCTCCTTTCGAGTTCGGTTTTCTTAAAAAACCAGAAGGACCACTGTCGATTGCCGATAACGTTGTGAATGGATTCTTTGCGATTGATATTGTGCTCACCTTCTTTGTAGCATACCTGGATAGAGCCACATACCTTCTGATTGATAACCCGAGACAGATTGCTTGGAGATATGCAAGTACTTGGTTGGCATTTGATGTAATATCGACAATCCCTTCAGAATTGGCTAGGAAAATTTCTCCAAAACCTCTACGCTCGTATGGCTTCTTCAATATGCTTCGCCTATGGCGTCTCCGTAGGGTCAGTGCTTTATTTGCCAGGTAAGTTCTGTTGGCTGTAACCATAATCTGCTCTCAGATCACTCGAGTATCCCCTCGAGAATGCTAATCCGCCTGCTTTCTGTTGTTATACAGATTGGAGAAAGATAGGAACTTCAACTATTTCTGGGTTCGCTGTGCAAAGCTTATTTGTGTAAGTAGACACAACCCTTTCGAGTGTGAGTAAACCCCGCCTTGTGACCCTAGCTGGCAAAGGACCACAAGGAAGTAAACCAGCCTAGGTTACCCATAGCTGACTGACTCAAACCAATGGGGCAAGGATTTGAACTGGTGACCTTGTAGTTACGTGAAAATTTACATTTATATAACATTATATCTTACTCGTTTTCCAGGTCACTCTTTTTGCTGTTCATTGCGCGGGCTGCTTCTATTATCTACTTGCTGCTAGCTATCGTGACCCGAAGAAGACATGGATAGGGGCATCCATGGAAGACTTCCTTCACCGGAGCCTATGGATTCGTTATGTTACTTCTATATATTGGTCTATCACGACTCTCACCACTGTTGGTTATGGTGACTTGCATGCCGAAAATACTAGGGAGATGATATTTGACATTTTCTATATGCTTTTCAACTTGGGGCTCACGGCTTACTTAATAGGTAACATGACTAATTTGGTCGTCCATGGTACGAGCAAGACAAGGCGATTTGTGAGTAAAATCTATCTCATTAGAATCGAAGTTTCTTAATTGTATAGGCTGCTGGTGTTAACAAAATGTTTGTTTTTACACAGAGAGATACGATTCAAGCTGCCTCGAGTTTTGCCCAAAGGAATCGTTTACCTGTTCGCCTTCAAGATCAGATGCTCGCGCACTTGTGCTTAAAGTTTAGGACAGACTCCGAGGGGCTCCAGCAGCAAGAGACTCTCGATTCTCTTCCCAAAGCCATCAGGTCAAGCATATCGCACTTTCTCTTCTATTCCATGGTTGACAAGGTCTATCTTTTTCGGGGAGTATCCAACGATTTACTCTTCCAGCTGGTAAGTTCAGTTATGAGATTATCCCGTTATTCGTCACTTTTATGGATCTTGATGTTCACAATCAACTACTTTTAAGGTCTCGGAGATGAAAGCAGAGTATTTCCCCCCAAAAGAAGATGTAATTCTGCAAAATGAAGCACCCACAGACTTCTATATCCTTGTGACTGGAGCTGTGGTAAGTTTAAATGTTCCTTTTCATACCATAAACACACAAAAAGAGTGAGCTTTGAAGTGTTTTCTGTTTTTTTCCTATAAGTTCGTCGATGAATTTAGTCTAACCTGGAAATTACTTGGCAGGACCTTCTGGTTTATAAAAATGGCGGTGAACAGGCAAGTCTGATGTAAAATGTTCACTATTAAACATATTACTTCATGAAACTGCTTACTCAAATCCTTTTTCTTTTTGTTTTGTACACTAAAGAACTTGAACTAAAACTGCCGTTGATATTGCAGAATGTTGGGGAGGCAAAAGCGGGTGATCTCTGTGGCGAGATTGGGGTGCTTTGTTATAGGCCTCAGCTATTCACAGTCCGTACAAAGCGATTGAGTCAGCTTCTGCGTATGAACCGCACTGCATTTCTGAATATTATTCAGGCTAATGTTGCCGACGGAACCATAATCATGAACAATCTGCTTCAGGTCTAAAGTCTGCAGTTCATTTGTTTTTTGTTTGATAAAATGTAGGATATAATCTTAAAACCAAATAATGTTATGTTGATCTGAGCAGCATCTGAAGGACACGAGGGATCCAATTATGGAAGGAGTTCTCTTAGAGACAGAGAACATGTTAGCCCGCGGAAGAATGGACCTTCCTCTTACCCTCTGCTTCGCGACGCTCAGAGGAGACGATCTGCTATTGCATCATTTGTTGAAGCGTGGCCTCGATCCAAATGAATCCGACAACAACGGGAGAACAGCTCTTGTGTGTTAACTCAACTCGATCTGTGAATTGCTTTTCTTTAAAACACATTGTTTTTTTTTTTTAATCTCATTTTCTGCTTTTTTTGGCCTTTTCGTTTCGCCCATATCAGCATATAGCAGCTGCTAAAGGATATGAAAACTGTGTTCTTCTTCTTCTGGACTTTGGAGCTGATATTAACAGCAGAGGTATATATTTTAACTTTCTTTACTTATCTTATAATCTAAGACAATCGGGTGGACCGAACAGACTCTGATGTCGGGCTATAATGCACATGGGTCAAAACCACACTAAATGACTAAATCCAATCAATTATCTAGTCTGACCAATAGCCTTATAAACCTATATATGTTCTTTCTTATATTTTCAATGTGAGACTCTTAACAGTTTAAAATGTGTTTATTCTGCAATTTAAACCATTTTTTTTCGTCTTTCAACATCTGCAGATTCTGAAGGGAGTGTGCCATTGTGGGAAGCCATCTTGGGAAAACATGAATCAGTGACCAGGCTATTGGCAGATAACGGCGCTCAATTATCCTTAGGTGATGTAGGTCAGTTCGCGTGCACTGCAGCCGAGCAGAACAACCTGGAACTACTCAGAGAGATTCTTCATCACGGTGGGGATGTAACGCTCCCCAGAAGCACCGGCTCGACAGCCCTCCATGTCGCTGTATGTGAAGGCAACGTCGAGATAGTCAAGTACTTGTTGGGCCACAGGGCTGATATCTACAAAGCAGATAGCTATGGGTGGACTCCAAGGGACCTAGCTGAGCAGCAAGGCCATGAAGAAATCACAGCACTGTTTGAATCCCATAAAGAGGCCAAGGTTCAACTCCATGCAACAGTTCCTGAAGACCGGCCTGGGGTTCGCTTTCTTGGGAGGTTCAAAAGCGAGCCAATGATCCTCCCGGCCTCACAATCGTCCCCTTTTCCAACAACAGACGGATCCTGGGGCCGATCATCGCGCCCTAGGCGCAGGACTAGCAACTTCCACAACTCTTTGTTTGGAATAATGTCAGCTGCTCAAAACGGGGACCAGCCCGCACTTTATTCTGTGAAAGAGGATGCACCTGCTGCCACTAATCAGACTTATGCTGCAAGAGTGACGGTTAGTTGCCCCGAGAGAGGAGATGTCGCGGGGAAGGTTATATTGCTCCCTAAAACCTTCCATGAGCTGCTCCAGATTGGTGTTAAGAAGTATGGATTCTTGCCTGCCAAAGTTGTGAGCAAAGAGGGAGCAGAAATAGAAGATATAGAGTTGATCAGAGATGATGATCATATAGTTTTTGTTAGTGATAATAGAACTACAGAAGACAGTCACTAAACTGGTGAATTGTGAGAGAAATGTGAGAGAAATGTAGATTTTGAGAGTAAAATTTTTGTGCTCTCCTCTTTTAAAAGTTATAGCTTCAAAGGCCCCAATTCATATAGAAGTTAGTGTTTTATAGGAAAGCTGCCTAACAAAAAGTTCCATCAACATCTCACTTTCTAATGCTACTAATTAAAAGCGAACAAAAATGTCAGTTTAAACGGATATTTAATGGATTGAGTTAGGGGTACCTTTACTCCCTCGAGCATCTTACCGATTCTTGAGAATGATGTCATGGGCATTCCTCTATCACGACACGTGACTACTAGGCCTAATGTCCTTTCATTATGGAGTCCTCCCTCTTTCTTGATCTAAAAAATGGATATTTAATCAAAATTTGCATCATATTAAATTATAATACGTTACTTTATTTCCTTATTGCTCTAATTGCTCACTTGTTGATTCTGATGGAATGATCTTTCCATGCCCCCTACTAAGACACATAGGACTTTGATTGATCAACAAACTCCCACATGCATTTTCAAAGGCACGGAAACATCAATTCATCATATGCAAGGAAGAAAACAGTTAGAACAAAAGAATAAGATATGCAATACAAACAAAGACCTCTAGTTGGTGAAGGAGGTGTCAATACAGGTCGGTTTGCGGACCGACTAAAATATTTTTAAAAAAGTAACTTATATTACCAACCATGCATTTTGTGCCTAGTTGGTATTAAAAAAAAATACTTATATTACCATTACATTATATAAGCCCGACCTACGAAGACTCTTGGTATTGGAAGGGAGATCCAAATGGGGTTTATACGGTTAAAAACACCTATAGGAGTATTATGGGGGACTTTTATGATAGCCCAGGTGCCTTTGATAAATGGGCAAAAATGTGAAAGTTAAAAGTCCCACCAAAATGGAAGACCTTTTTATGGAGAGTTATATGTGATATTCTCCCCACCACTGATAATGTAATAGTGAAGAGAGTAGAAGTGGATCTTGTGTGCCCAATGTGTGGTTTAGATCGTGAAGATGTGTTGCATGCTCTAGTGCTATGTGAATATTCTAGGCTTGTTTGGAATGTTACACAATTACCTATTACAAATATTGTTACAAATTCCTTTCCAATATGGCTAATGGGTGCTTTGGCAGTATTAACGGAGGACCAATGCGGTCTCATGGTCGCTGTGCTATACCACTTATGGAGGAGTCGAAATACAGCCGTATGGGAGGGTCCCCTATCGCGCCCGGACGTCGTTTGGAGATGGGTGTCCGCTGCCATGCTGTCGTGCCGCCAGGTTCACCAGCGCTAACTGCACCAACCGGCCGCGGCACCGAATATGGCAGCAGACCACGGTACACCACAGTGCTTTATAGACGCCGGCTTCCAGCAGGAAACCGGGGAGGCCACATACGGTCTTGTGCTGCTCTGATCGGAGGGTTTATTCATGGCAGCAAAAAATGGCAAGCTACCTTTTTGTTTCTCGCCACTTATGGCGGAGGCACTAGCTTGTAAGGAGGCTCTATCTTGGTTGTTGGAGAGGAATATCACAACGGTCTGCCTTCTCCCGGACTGCATGGTGCTACGAAGTGCTTTACACCAACAAACAACATCTACCTTTTCTTATGTTGGGGTCGTGATTGATTAGTGCAAGACTACTATGTCCCTATTTAAGCAGCTTACGCTATGTTATGGTTCTAGACAAGTTAATTTGCATGCTCATACTTTAGCTTCTTTAGCATTCGCTCAGGAACATTCTATGTATTGGGATTCTATTCCCCCTGACGTTATTACTGCGTTCATTCATTAATACAATCGTCTGATTGGCTTTCAAAAAAAATATAAATAACAAATATATATATTTTTAAATCATAATTTTTTTTGAGCATAGTAGCTATTCGTTCAAGGATATCTCTGTGGCTTTTCTAAATTGGAGGTCATGTGTTTGAACCCGAATGGGATATTAACTTTGTAGTTCTAAAAAAAAACCCATAATTATAACTTGTACTAATTCCTTTATAAGAAAGTAATAATTTATATTTATACGCAGTACTAGATATAGTTTGAACCTTACCAAGACTATGTGGTCTAATGGTATCCGGGTTGGGTTTTCATTTGGAAGGTTACGAGTTCGAGCCTCAGTGGAGGCGTTATTGGTTCTTTGTGTTTAAGTTGGTTGAGAAAGTATATGAACAGATACTACAATGTAATAGGGCCAGTAACATAAAAAAAAATATATATATAGTTTGAACCTTGAGGTCTAAGGCATGGGTCTCACTTATGTTAGTTTGAAATGTAGTACTATTTATACGGTGATGTAGTTAAAGAATTGGACTCACCAAGTCTAAGGCATATATGGGTCTCATCAGTTATGTTAGTTTCGATTTCAATCAATGAGAGAGATTGAGATTCCTTTAAAAAAAAAAAAAAAAGATTGAGATTATTACTCTAAAAAGAGTTTTCAATTTTGGTGTTTAGGTGTCCAATTAATTTTAAGTTATTGGGTAAAGAGAAGCGTTAAGATTCAAAGAATCAAAGTTCAATTTTAGCGCGCCTAGTATGTTTGGATTTTGTGAAGCAGTGACAAATTCGGATTTTGTGAAGCAGTGACAAATTCGGATTTTGTGAAGCAGTGAGAAATTCAATTGAACAGTTTCTAGTTTGGTTAATGAGTGCATTAAAATATGGATAAAGTTGCCAATTAGTTTAAGTGACTAACAAATCAACATATAAAAAAATACAGTGGCATTTTGATAATTTTGTGTAAGTTTCAGTGCACATTTTTCTTTTATACAAAACACATTGTTGTGTCTTACCGTGCACATTGTTGTGTGGTATAGTGCACATTTTTGTGTCTTCAACCTCTAACCTCTAGGGGGCGTTTGGTTCAGGTTAATATAACATAACCAAGGGAATGTAACATTCCCCAGGAATGTACTAGCTCTATTACATTGTAGTATCTGTTCATATACTTTCTCAACCTACTGGAACACAACGAGCTAATAACACCTCCATTGAGGCTCGAACTTATAACCTTCCAAATGGAAGTCCAACCCGGGTACCATTAGACCACATAGTCCTGGTTGGTTATGTTAGTTTATTACACACACACATATAATTATTTTTGTAATTATATATTTTTTATTTTTATTATCTTAGGTTAGCATATAAAATAATTTTGTTTCTCAAGTTCAATATTTTAGTTAATATTTTAAAATCATGTAATTATATATGATACCGTTATCTTATTTATTTATTTTAATTTTTAAATTTATTAAAATATATGAAAATATGTTAAGGATATTATATTGTGTGAATAAAAGATAACCTTAAACCAAACATGATTATATTACATACCTCAATTTTAACCAAACACGAGAATCTAACATTCCCAGCAATCTAACATTCCCTAAGGTAATATGACATTCCGTGAACCAAACAACCCCTTAAGGTTTCTAGAGTTTCAGTGCACATTTTCTCTTCATCCAGAGCACATTGTTGTGCCTTACAATACACATTGTTGTGCCTTCAACCTTTAAGTTCGTAGGTGTTATATATATACTAGTCTTTTCTATGCGCAATGTGCAAAATCATATGCCCAATATTTATATTTTTTAAAATAACTAATAAATCCTTACTAATTAAAATTATATGAAATCAAACTTATTTATTATAATAATCCAATATATAATATCTACAAATATTATTATCATTAAAGAATATAAGAAAATATATAGTGGATGGATGTGCATGGTAACAATAATGGAAAAGATAACGGAAGTTATAACGGTATGGGTATTTTTGTCCAAAAAATTATATAATACAACTCTAAAAGCATAATGTACAAAATGATTAGCATTAAAAACATGGACATAAATGAGGGATATAACTTTGATTGCGACTTATTATGTCTTTAGATAATTTTAGAGAGCATTTGATATTGAATGAATCATTAATTACTAATTTGAGTTGAATATTGCGATTGCTTACGTTTTGCGTGTGAAAGTCATGCATTAATTTAGTCTTTTCAATAATTATTTCATATTTTTGTCTTTCCCGTGCATATTTTTCCTTCTTCCAGAGCACATTTTTGTGCCGTATAGTGCACATTGTTGTGCCGTATAGTGAACATTGTCGTGCCTTTGTGCCGTGTATATATATATATATATATATATATATATATATATATATATATATATATATATATATATATATATATATATATATAAACAGAGTTTGATCACTAATTACTATTTTTAGTTGAATATTGTGATCTTTTATAAATTATATTGAAGATCGTGTATTAAATTTAATATTTTCAATAACTGTTGCATATTTTTGGAGCTTACATTGCATAATTTTGCCTTTCAGTGCACATTTTCCCTTCTTCCAGAACACATTATTGCGCCATATAGTGCAAGTCACTGCATTTCCACACCTAAGGGTATCATCTCACCAAAATCGCACTATATATATATATATATATATATATATATATATATATATATATATATATATATATGTTTACATTCAGGTAAAACACCCATTAAAATAAAAACGTGTGGACTACTTTAGACCGTTGGATGTTGGGTTTGGACGTGTAGGATTGATTTGTTGATTTGTGTCTATTTAGATTCCTTGGGCAGTTTTTATTATTGGCATAGGGGTAATTTTATGATTTTACTTTGTTATCTAGTCAGATCCGAAATTCACACAGCACGCGCCCGGATTAATTGTGGGTCGTCCATAGTTATCTCTCTCCAATCATCGCGCGTTGGCTGAGGTTTCTGTGGCGACGCCGTTTGATTCTTCGCTTCATGTGGTCTCCATTCTCCCTCGTCATCGTCCGCGAACAATGGTCGTCGGTGGGGACCACAGTAGAGCCAAGCAGCGGGGACTACCTGATCGGGGTATCGGTCGAGGTATTTTTTTTCCCCTTTGACGTTTTCGCAAATTTTTTTTGGTTGTTATTGTGGTCTTCAAAAACAAGAATAAAGACATTTAGTGACAAATCTTTTGTGAAACTTCATAATTTAGTCACAAATAATATTCTTTTTGTGATCAAATAAATAATTCGACACTATTGTATGGTGTAATTGTGATAACTTTTTTTGGTCACAGATAATATGGTAATTGTGACGAGTAAGTATTACGAATAAATTGTCACTATTAGTAGAATAAGAGTGTCGTAACATGTGTTGTCACTATTTGTTGTCACTAAATGTATTTTTATTTTGGCGGCATTATAAATATGGCGGGAACGAATGTAATTGTGACAAAAAACAATGTTGACACAAATTTTTGTACTTTTTGTGACAAATAATTGTTGGTCACTCTTGTTGATAATATTCATGACAACGTTTTTTGTGAATAAAAATATAATTAATTTGTACCATTAGAAATGAGAAACAATTGTGAGAAGAAATATTATTGTCACTAATATTATCATATTTTGTGATGAAATTGTTACAAATATTTGTGACGCTCTATAATTCCGTAACAAAAATTACTAAATTGTGACAATAACTGTGTTGATTTCTTTTTTAGTCACTAATTTATTATAATTGTGACGAGTAATTAATTGTTAGAATGACTTCGTCACTATAGTTAAATAGTTGGATATTGTGTGAAATGAATGTAATTGTGAAAATATATTTTATAATCACTCATTTTAAACGTTCTTATGTGGCCGATAAGTTGACTATTACTTATTTTACTAATTTGTCATATCATTTTTAAAAAAAATAAACATGTATATGTTTAGTACCAACAACATGTATATGTTTAGTACCAACAAACATGTATATGTATATATATTTTGAGTTTGAATGGTTAATTTTAATAAATCTTTTTGAAATATATTGTTGGTACTAAACATATATATGTTTAGTATATATATATATATATATATATATATATATATATATATATATATATTAATATATATATTGAAAACTTCAAACTCAAAATATAAAAAGTAAAGAATTCAAAAGTTATAAATACAAATTCATATAGTACTCAATCATCATCATCACCATTGGAATCTCATCATCATCATTAATAAAAGCATCCCCATCACTATAAATTTCATCTTATTCGATACTCATGGTATGAACATTTTATGAGCTTACTTCAACAGTTGCAGCATCCAAATCAGACCTATGCAATACCATAACATCATTATTATATATCTTCTAAATTAGAACTTTGAATGGTAAATGTGATACCCGATTTTTTTTTAGCCCTTCTAATTTCTTCTTTTTTCGATTGATTATTCATTTCTTTTCTAATCAAGCCTTAAAAAAAATTAATATCACATTATCCTTATTCTATTATTATTGTTATAAATAAATACAGAATAAAGTATATATAATTATAAGTATGTGGGTAATATTTTGAAATACAAAATAATTATTTTAATATAAATTCTGTACATATCATTTTGGGTCATATAATTATATATGTACATTTTATATTTATGTATTATATGTGTAGTACAAATATTATTTGTATGTAAGTAATATATATATATATATATATATATATATATATATAATATACATATATATATATATATATACACACACACACACGTGTGTCTATGGCGTATAGTATATATATAAGGTATGATATTATATATATATATATATATATATATATATATATATATATATATATATATATATATAAGGTATGAGATTTTGAATCCGGTGCAACCCCCTAGTTGGATGAGCTCGTGAGCCGTAATCCTAACCGTTTGATTTTATTTTTCAACGATGCAGATTACTTGCTCTGTGAAGACACGTGACATGTATTTTTGTTAAGAAGGGGGTAGTTTTGTCTTTTGAAATGATGCTCATTATATTAAGTTGTTATTATGCCGCGTGATTTTTGGGAGCGTGTGTAGAGATATATTAGGTCATTTTTGTTTTCTCTCTCATTATCCCGATTCATTAGGTATTTGTTTTGATTCTCGGTCTGATCGTCTCCTGTTCTTCCTCGATAGTCTTCATCTTCATTCGCGTGGTCGATTTTGCGTTGTTTTGGATCGTGTTTTTCATTGCTGGGTCGAGCTTGAGGAGATCTAAGCGGCTTAGGTGGTGTTCGCCCGATCCCCTTCCAGGTTTTCTGATTTGTTGTCCTCTTTTTTCTTTAATCGTATGGTTTTTAATATTTTTGCAGTTAGCTTTTGTGTTTCTGGGTTGTATTGCATTTTGGTGTCTCTGTTGTAGGTTTTGTGGGTCACTGATTTGGGTTTATATGGGGTTCTTTTTTTGGGGTTTTTCCGCGGTATGCAAGGGTTTTGGGCTTTTGGGATGTGGGGTGGGTGTTCTAGAGGGAAAATGGCGGCAGTTGGTATGTAATTTTTTGGGGTTTCAGAAGATCCATCAATAGTCTAGGTCGACTGGGTCTTTGCATGTGCGTGAGGGGGGGGGGGGGGGGGGGGGGGGGTGGTATTGTGTTCGCTGTTTGATGGGGTTTTTTCGGCGGGGTTTGGTGGCTAGAGTTTTCGATGCTCATGGCTGGGGGTTGGGGTTGCGTTGTTGTGGTGAGAAGGTAGGTCAGTTTGTGTTGCTTTATTTGTTTTTTTTTTTTTTTTTTTTTGTTAATTTCTGGCAGTGTGGGTGTCTTATACTGTTTATTTTTTTGCATGTTCTTTGTGTTGGGGGGATTCAAAAGTGGTTTGTTGTCCATAGATTGGGGTATGTGGCTTATGTTTTGGGGTTGGGTCTGGCGGGATGGGGGGTAGTTGGTGGTTTGGAAGGTGGGTAATGGCTCTAACTTCTATGCGGGGGTTGTTTTTTTTTTTTGTGTTGTTTTTTTTTTTTTAATTTATTTTACGCTGGCGTGTGTTTTTTCCCGTTTGGTACGCTGTTTCATTTTTTTTCCGGAGAATTTGCATTTATAAATTGTTTGTTGGCAGAATGTTGTTTTATGATTATTTGAATTATTGTTGCGTGTTTGTGGTTACTCATCAGAATGTTGCTCATCAGTGGTATTGTGTTCGCTGTTTGATGGGGTTTTTTCGGCGGGGTTTGGTGGCCAGAGTTTTTGATGCTCATGGTAGGGGGTTGGGGTTGCGTTGTTGTTGTGAGAAGGCAGGTCGGTCAGTGTTGCTTTTTTTGTTTTTTTTTTTTTTTTTGTTAATTTTTGGCAGTGCAGGTGTCTTATACTGTTTGTTTTTTGCATGTTCTTTGTGTTGGGGGGATTCAAAAGTGGTTTGTTGTCCATAGATTGGGGTATGTGGCTTATGTTTTGGGGTTGGGTCCAGCGGGATGGGGGGTAGTTGGTGGTTTGGAAGGTGGGTCACGGCTCTAACTTCTATGCGGGGGTTGTTTTTTTTTTTTTTTGTTTTTTTTTTTTAATTTATTTTACGGTGGCGGGTGTTTTTTCCCGTTTGGTACGCTTTTTCATTTTTTTCCGGAGAATTTGCATTTATAAATTGTTTGTTGGTAGAATGTTGTTTTATGATTATTTGAATTATTGGTGTGTGTTTATGGTTGCTCATCAGTGTTTTAGGGGTACAGTGGGTAGTTATATTAGTTTGTGCGTAGTTGCTTGTCGCCGTGTGCAGGTTAGTGTAGATTTGTTTGTTGCTAATTGGCATTGCTGGTCTGAAATGACTAATTATATATGCATGGTTGTTTGGGGTGTGGGAAATTGTGGAAACTTCTGGTACGGTTAATGTGGAAGTGCCTTTAGCCAGTCATTCTTATTTACATTGCATAGGTGAAGTACAAAATAAAGTCATAAGGTTGAAATACTCTTGGTTTTGTAGTCTGTGCGTTGTATTATGTTTGGCTGGTGCATCATGGTAGTTAGGGTTGCTGTTTTTCTCTTGGTCTAGGGAATTTATGGTTGCTGATGTGGTCTCTTTCTATTAATATTTTGTTTGTCATGAATTGTTTAATATCGAGCATCTTTATTATGATAGATTGCTTTACATTTACAAATCTATTATATGTGCGTACAGGTATACCACTGTGTGCATTTTGCTGTCATTCCTAAACAGTGTTGATTTGAGTTTAATTACAATTTAATTTCTGTATTCATTTGGAAATAAATGTGTAGTAGTATTTTTTATCCTCAATCTGACCATGATTTGGATGTTATCAGTCATCATAATCGTCGAAAGTTGTGTAATTTTTTTTAGCACTAGTTTGTGCGTATTACTTTACTAGCGTGTGCATATACCTGTACAATGTTTATTCTGATGTAATTGGAATTTAATTTTCATTGTTACTTTGGAAATAACCTTGAAATTATTTTAACCACACCTTTGTGCATATAACTGTTCCAGCGTGTGCATGTTCCTGTGTTGCTTAACATCGTTTATTTTAATGTTTTTATATTTTATTTGCAGTATTACTTTTGGAAATAATCGTGCAATTGACTATTTAATCTATAACTAATCTGGTAGTTTGTACTAGTTTCTAGTGGTAGCTTACAGTGACGATGTTACTGGTTCTAACTGATCATGAGTTGGTTACTCTCGATCTTCTTAACATTCATGAAATGCAAAATTTCTAAAAAACAAATGTATGTGCGTATAAACCATCCAGCGTGTGCATTCTGCTATTTATAGGGGGTTGCATTTTATATTACGTGTATTTTTCTGATATGTGCAAATTATATTTGGAATTATTTTGCTGCCTCATTTTGATTCCATTTTCTGTGGGGAAATTTGTGAGGTGGGGTTTTGTCATTTGTTTTTGGCGGGGGGCTTGTGCGTCCCTAATTCATGTGTGCTTATATTCAGTTTTTCCTTTTTCCTTCTCGTGTGTTTTAACTGTTTTGCATCCAATCATTGTAGACTATTGGTGAAATTTATGCGCCCAAGACTGATGTGTTAGCTGGAGCATTGGAGGACATGGTCCAGTTTCTGTGTTTGGGTTTGGGATTTGGGGTTTGGGCTTGTGCATCGCGATTGTTTTTTCCTATTTTTTGCATTTAAGTGGGTGCGCTATGGGTCTTTGGTTGGTGCGTATGTCCTTTTCTATCAATTCTATGCTGTCGTGCAGTTGTATTTTTTATGTAATGGTGTTTTTTTTTTTTTTTTTTTTTTTTTTTTTTTTTTGGTTTCTGTGATTTACTTTTGCCATTCCCAGGTGATTTTGCGGTTGATCCAGTAGTCGCTGTTTTGGAAGAGCCGGTTGTTGCTGTCGATGTGGTGGTACCTTTGCCACGGACCGATGTTGCCAAACGACCGCCTCCGCCCGCACAGCCAGCCCCGGTGTTGGATGGCTCAGATGTTGAGCCTAATGAAGTTGATAAAGCATTGTTCCCCCCTTTGAAGATTCGCGTTTCTCCGAAGCATCTGGTTAAACCGATGAAGCGGTTTAATGCTTGCCAAAGGATAATGTTTTTAGTGGCATCGTTTGTGTGTTCCTGGATGTTTGTTTGGTTTACCAATTTTCACGTTAACATTGCGTGTTACATATGTATCCCATATTTCACTTTCAATTTGTGGTTGTTTTTTTTCCCCCTCTGGTTTTTTAACGGTCGTGCGAATATGTGTGCCGCGTAATGTTAAGATTTAGTCTAGGCCTCTTATTTTTTCATGGTTTGTGTTTATTTGTTTTTCCTAGTCTTAAGGTTCAGGTGTAACTGTTCTTTTCTTTTTGGCTTTGTATGAGTATTTAAACTCTTGTGGTTACAATCAATAAATTACTGAAACTCACTTTCATACATGGTATTATCACAGCCATTACTCTAACGAGAAAATAATCAATTTTTTTACCCCCTCTCTTTAATTTCCCATGGCTGCTTCCACTACCTCAAATATCGTTCATGTTCATGCCACCACCCACCTCCCAATCAAACTTACCTCAGCCAATTTTCCGATTTGGAAGACGCAGATTGAATCCACGCTTATCGGCCTTGACCTGCTTGGCTATGTTACCGGTTCCACAGCTGCCCCGGCTAAGTATTCCGATGCAGCTCGCACTGTGTTGAATCCGGCCTACACAAATTGGTTCAGACAGGACCAGATTATTCTCAGCGCGATCTTGGGTAGTCTCTCCGATGTGCTGCAACCGGTCATTTCGTCTGCCACCTCTGCGCATGATGCGTGGACTCGTCTATCCACTAATTGTGTCGCTGCGTCTCGGAGTCGAGTAGTTTCGTTGAAAGCGAAACTAGCCAAAAACCCCAAGGCCAACTGGTCAATTGAGTCGTATATGAGGGATATGCGAGCCATTGCCGATGACCTGGCCCTTGCTCAAAGCCCTGTCGCTGAAGAAGACCTCGTAGTGCATATATTCACGCAACTGGGCGATGAATACAACCCGATTGTGGCAGCTCCGCGGGTACGCACAGATCCTGTTTCATTTGGTGAAATGCATGACGTGCTCACCGACTACGAGAGGTTGTTGAAAGATAATGAAACAGCCTCCCAAATTCATATGCCGACTGCTAACGCTACTCAACGGCGTTTTAATGGCTCGGCTGACGCACAAAACACCAATCGGCGAGGTCGAGGTGGCTTCACGTCTTCAGGGGGCCGCCATATCCAGTCACAGTCTTTTGGGAACCGGCCAGCAAGATACTGCAATTACTGTGACTATCCTGGGCACGACACAAAATTTTGCAGGAAGCTAGCCAAATTTCTAAAAGAAAATAATGTGGTTGTACTCGAGCCGCAAGGTATCGGGCGTCAATCCCCTACGGTTCATACTACTTCTACCACGACTCCGCCCACACAATCGTGGCTCATGGACACAGGGGCCTCGCATCACACAGTGAATGATGCCATGTCCCTACACTCACTGTCGGACTACACCGGGCCTGATGAGATAATGCTGGGTGATGGTAAGTCTCTCTGAATCTCACATACTGGGTCAGTTTCAATTCCTTCAACTATTCGGTCACTTCTGTTGTCTAATGTATTGTGCGTTCCTAGTCTCCAACAAAATCTTATTTCAGTTTCAAAGTTGTGTAAGACTAACTCTGTCTCGGTTGAATTCTTTGACATGCATTTTGTTGTCAAGGATCGGCAATCAGGAACTCCTCTCGTACAGGGTCCAGTCGTGAGTGATGTCTACAGCTTCCCAGCTCAACAGTTTCAAGTGAATATAACCACCAAGTCCTCTTTGTCACGCTGGCATCATCAGTTTGGTCACCCTAGTTCAAATATTTTGGCTTGTTTGCTTAGAAACAATAATGTATATTTTAAGCCTGACGAACTTAAAATGTTTGCGTGTACCTCTTGTCACATCAATAAAAGTCACAAAATTCCATTTTCCTTTAGTTCAATGTCTAGTACCCGTCCGTTGCAATTAGTTTACACAGATGTGTGGAGCTCGTCAACGACTTCGGTTGACGGGTTTAAGTACTATGTCAATTTTTTCAACCACTACACTAGGTATGTATGGTTGTTTCCCCTCAAACTCAAATCAGATGTCTACAGTACATTTTGTCAGTTTAAACGTATGGTCGAGAATTTCTTTAATTATAAGATTGTCTCGGTCTATTATGATAATGGAGGCGAATATGTCAAATTGACACCTCTATTTACTACTTTGGGAATCTCTCATTATACTACACCTCCTCACACTCCGGAACACAACAGTATGGCTAAACGTCGGCACAGGCACATAGTCGAGAGCAGTATGGCGCTTTTACATTATGCGTCCATGCCCTCTTCATTTTGGACCTATGCCTTCCAAACATTGATCTATCTAATAAATCGTATGCCTACTCCCGTTCTTAATTATTCCACACCATATGCAAAATTATTTCAGAAACCACCCAACTATAGAAAAATACGGTCGTTTGGATATTTGTGTTATCCCTGGCTAAAGCCTTATTTTCCAACAAACTTGGGTCCTAAATCCCTACCGTGTGTCTTCTTGGGATATTCCTTGAGTCAATCTGCATATAAATGTTTAGAAGTCAGTAGTGGTCAAATATATGTCTCGCGTCATGTTACGTTTGTTACTAATGAATTTCCCTATCGTGACTTAGTAGCTTCTGGACTCTCATCTGCGCCCCAGTATTTGAGTTCGGATGAACCTCTACCTTCCCCTATATCTTGCGATGCAGGTACTGTTTGTCTACAGCCACTAGAGACTCGCTGTGCCGGCTCTCTCCCACCAGCGGCTACAGCGTCGGTCTCAACTGCGGCTTCCTCACCCACCACGACTCAACCACCGCTGCCTGTGGAGGCTCTGATAGCCGCGTTGACTGGTGGTGCGTTGCAGCTTCACCCAGCGCTGCAGCTCACTGGTTCAGAGTCGTCTGTATCCGCCATGCCCACTGGACGGTCCTCGACGCCTGACTCACCGGCTGCAGCTTCTCTACCGGCTGAAGATCATCGGCAACGAGAGGGGCCAGTAGAGTTCGCATTTGCTGAGGCGGCAATGTCAGTTGCTGGTTCCGTGGACTCTATGGTAACGTCCTCGGTTGATCAACAGGTGGGGGTTGTCCCGGTGCAGAGGTCCACTAGGCCGCGCCGACCGAATCCCAGGTATTATGGAGATAAGTTTGTCAATCTCACGACTTCACATCCTGTTGCTTCTTCCTTGGAACCGCGCACTGTCAGCCATGCTTTGAAGGATGACTTATGGCGGGCTGCTATGACGGATGAGTTTACTGCGCTAGTGAGGAACTGCACCTGGGAGTTAGTGCCCCGGGACAATAACAATGTCATTAGCTGCAAGTGGGTGTTCCGGGTGAAGCGCAAGGCCGATGGCTCTGTGGACAGGTTCAAAGCCCGACTGGTTACCAAGGGCTTTCTACAAGAACCAGGGCGTGACTAGTTTGAGACCTTTAGTCCAGTAGTTAAGCCGGTTACTGTTCGTGTCATTTTGAGTATAGCTTTGTCACAGGGCTGGGCGTTACGACAACTGGATGTCAATAATGCCTTCTTGAATGACACACTCTATGAAGAAGTCTACATGCAACAACCGGCGAGTTTTGTTGACGAATAGCGCCCGGATTATGTTTGTCGATTAAAGAAGGCGATTTATGGTTTAAAACGGGCCCTGAGGGCTTGGTATATTGAATTATCTGATTTTTTAGTTTCTATGGGTTTTAAGAAATCTGTAGCAGACACGTCCTTATTTGTTTATTGCTCCAGTAGTGCCACTCTGTATTTTCTGGTCTATGTCGATGACATAATTGTAATAGGAAATAATGAAGCATTTGTCGCTGCCTTTATCCGGCGGCTAGCAGATCGCTTCTCTTTGAAGGATTTGGGACCTTTACATCATTTTTTAGGTGTTGAGGTGGTGTCTACTACATCTGGCATGTTTTTATCACAAAGCCAGTATGTGGTCGATATTCTGGAGCAGTTTACTATGAGGGGGGAGAAACCTGTGTCTACTCCGATGTGTTCATCCACTGATTTACATACAGATGCCACGCCGTTCGACTCCACTACCTACCGCCGGGCAATTGGTCGTTTGCAGTACCTGGCAATCACAAGGCTGAATATTTCCTTCACAGTGAATCGCTTGGCTCAGTTTATGGCGTCTCCGACTAAGAGTCACTGGCAAGCTATGAAGCGGGTTCTGCGTTATCTGAAAGGTACTCTGCACTTTGGTCTATATTTCAGGCGTGGCTGTCCACTCACTCTTGTTTCTTATTCGGACTCTGACTGGGGTGGTGTTCGTGATGGGGGTCGTTCTACCACGGCCTATTGTGTGTTCTTTGGCTCGAATCTCATTTCCTGGAAGTCTACAAAACAGCGTTTAGTTTCACGTTCCTCCACGAAGGCTGAGTTCCGGGCACTTGCCAATTCTGTTGCTGAAGTTATGTGGGTTCAGAGTTTGTTGTGTGAGCTTGGGGTTTGCCTGCAATCTACACCGTTGTTAGTCACTGACAACCTAAGTGCTTCATATGTGTGCAGAAATCCGATCTTTCACTCACGGATGAAACACTTGGCAATTGACTATTTTTTTGTGCGTGAACAGGTTACTACGGGTTCCCTACGCATTCATTATGTCCGTTCCACTGAGCAGGTGGCTGATCTTCTGACTAAACCTCTTAATTTGCGTTTGTTCACGGCATTCCGATCCAAGCTTGGGCTCACTGATGGAGCCTCAATCTTGCGGGGGCGTGTTAATATTTAGTCTAGGCCTCTTATTTTTTCATGGTTTGTGTTTATTTGTTTTTCCTAGTCTTAAGGTTCAAGTGTAACTGTTCCTTTCTTTTTGGCTTTGTATGAGTATTTAAACTCTTGTGGTTACAGTCAATAAATTACTGAAACTCACTTTCATACACGTACTACGCACTTAACGGTGCACAGAGTTGCATACGCACCATATTTTATTTGATAATAACTCTTGCTTACAGTGTAATGCATTCACCTATTCACAACTACGCACAAAGCATAATTTCAAATACAAAATAATTGTCACGTCGTGCAA
The DNA here is from genome assembly GCF_001879475.1 of Ipomoea nil. Taxonomy (NCBI): domain Eukaryota; kingdom Viridiplantae; phylum Streptophyta; class Magnoliopsida; order Solanales; family Convolvulaceae; genus Ipomoea; species Ipomoea nil. Next base: position 106,719 of record NW_017617665.1, read on the forward strand.
ACATGGGTGCCAGCACAAAACTAACCTAAATTCAAGAAATAAACCCAACAAGTACTATGCAGTAACTTGTATTCACTAATGCACCGGACGACACATGCTTTTATTCAGCCACAACGATATGCACCGACTGGTCACCTGCTACGCACTCACAGCCCTTCGTTTTCTCCTCAAAGCTTGTTCACGCCACGGTCAGTCCAGCAGCCTTTGTAAAGAGGAGAGAGTATTAATTTCCTTTTAAAAACTCCCTAATATAATGCTTCACATTCCAATCAGAATATATCCATAAACAAACATAAATATACAATTACTATTATCTCCCTCTCATTGAGAAATGTCCTTAATTACTACCTAAATCCCTTATAATCTCAACCATTCATGGTAATAAAATCAATGGATATTAGGAGGGCTCATGGTCTCATCTACTATAGGGGTTGCACTGGATTCGAAGCCTAAGGTATATATATATATATATATATATATATATAAAGGTAATTACAACCAAAATATATATTTTGTTTTTAACACACACACACACACACACACACACACACACACACACACACACACACACACACACACACACACACACACACACACATATATATATATATATATATATATATATATATATATATATATATATATATATATATATATATATATATATATATATATATATATATATATATATATATATATTGTATGCTTTTATATGATAGAATTCTTTAGGTAATTTACTAAAATTATTCTTTCCATTAATTACTAAGTTGACTAGGGTTCCATTAATTACTAAGTTGACTAGGGTTGGATGATGATCAATATAGATATTCTCTTCCTTCTTTTTTCCTACCTTGGCCGATTCTACTAGCAAAAGAAAATAAAAAAAAAAATTCATCTCTTCTTCACATCTCTTCATTTTCGAAATTCTAAAAAAAAAAAGAAGAAATTCTTCTCCTATTATCCTCTAAGAGTTGAAACAATCGACACAGGCCTAAGGAGAAGAACTTAGAGGATTAAAAGATTAAAAAGATTTGGGAAGAATTTGTTCCAAGTAAGTGGTTGTCCTTTTATCTTACTTTGTCCATCTTTGTTTTTTTTTTTTTTTAAATGAATTTTTGATTGGTTGAAAGTTATGAATCAAATGAATTATTTTATGAAATGACCAAGTGTTATCTGAAAATTTTGGTTTGATGTGTATTAGTAAAAAATGCATAAATATGAGATTTTGGTTGGTTGATTTTGTTGTATGAATCATATCTAGATAAATTATATTCATAATAGTTGAAATATATATTTTTTAGTATTGAACATGTATTATGCTAAAAAAAAAAAGTGTAATGTTTGATTTATTATATGTTCTGTACTTACACATATATATACTTTCGCATGTATTTTGTATATAAAAAAAATTATTTTATTATTATTGAATGACATACGTGTGTGTGTGTGTATAACTATCGTATTTTACACACACACACACACACACACACACACACACACACACACACACACACACACACATATATATATATATATATAAAAGTATATATATTTCCTGTTGTGACCTTTCTTAAATTAATTTACTCAATTATTGATATTTATCTTAATTGCAAAATAAACTTCAAGAAGAGGGAGAGAAGAATACAGAAAAGATTTCATCTGCACTTCTACCACTTGTTGAGCATTTTGATTTGGTATTAAAAAGAAAGTCAAGTTATGCACGTGGTTTAGGTTTTCAGAGAATAACTTCAAAAGTCCAGGAGAAAATTCCTCTTCAAGCAGAAATAGAAGCTTCAAAGAAGCGTTAAAAGAATTTAGAAGAAGAAGTTGCAAAATTTAAAGAAATCGCACAAGTAACTTTAGAGAAACAAGCTGTTGAAATCAAGCAAATTTTTGCTCACTTAGCAAGCAATCAAGGGCTTCAAAAATAATTCTCACAAATAAGTACAACTATTGTGACTAAAGTGTTGTCACAATAAAATAATTAATTGAACAATTTTAGTTGTCACTAGATCAATTTTTTGCAATAACATATTTGGTCTCAAAGTATACATTTATTGTGACAAAAGTAGTGAGCAATTGTGACATCTTTTCAAAAGTTGTCACTACTACAATAGTGACGACTTCAAAAATTGATCACTAATTTCACATAAATTGATAGTTTCACCAAAATCAATGAAATTCAGCAATATAATGATATATATAATTTGACCTCCTTCAATTTTTGTTTATTGGTCATTTTTGTATTCTGTACCGCATGTGAATGTACCTATTATTGAACATTTTTGTATCATATTAAACATTTTTGTTTATTGAACATTATTGTACATATCGTGCAGTGCAAGTCCATGTGCATGTGCTTCTAATTAGTGTATTGTCTCCATTGATTGATGGGTAGCATAAAACATGTGCAAGAGTGAGGGATGGCTGCTTCTGTTGCATTGACTTTACATTAATTAGCTATTGCGCGCACTTCTATATACTATATCTACCTTCTTAATTACTCTAAAACCAACCAGATCTATCAGACTTAAAAGCAATTCTTCTTCTTCTTCTTCTTCTTCTACATTCTTTTCTTACTCAAAAACCCAGAATTGAAGTTGCAGAGAGTTTGATCGATGGCTTGTGTTGGATTGACTTCTCTCATGCTACCATTGAGCTTGAATTTTTGCATCCCAACCACAGAGTGTCTCTTTGTCTTGACGATGAAAAGCTATTGAAATCTGTGTTTGAGAAGCTTTCTTCTATGGAAGCCTTTCTGAAGGAAGAATACAACAAAGCTGTGGGTGGTGGTGCTCCAGTCCGACGACATCTGCTAAACAAAATCAGAGACTTTCATTACTACAGAAAACGGATTTAACGTCTACATTATAACGTCGGTTTTTTGAAAATCCGACGTTAAATATTTAAAATTATTTTTTATTTTTTTAAAAAATACATATGACGTCGGTTATTTGGTATGGCCGATGCCGTATATTAAATAAAAAATAAATAAAAAATAAATACGAGATACGACGTCGGCGTTATACGTTGCCGACGCCGTATCTCAAATAAAAAATATATATATATATATATGGTATACGGCGTCGGCGACGTATATCGCCGACGCCGTATACTTGAATTTAAAAAAAAAAATAAATAGTAGATACGGCGTCGGAGAATTAATCTCCGACGCCGTAATTCTCCGACGCCGTAATTCTCCGACGCCGTATCTCTAATAATTAAAAAAAATAAAAATAAAAATGGTATACGGCGTCGGCGACATATAACGCCGACGCCGTATACTCAAATTAAAAAAAAAAAAGAAATAATAAATAGGAGATACGGCGTCGGAGTTAAGTCTCCGACGCCGTATCGTATAATTAAAAAAAAATTAAAATGGTATACGGCGTCGGCGACGTATATCGCCGACGCCGTATACTCGAATTTTTTAAAAAAAATAAAAAATAAATAGTAGATACGGTGTCGGAGAATTAATCTCCGACGCCGTATCTACTATAATTAAAAAAAAAATATTTAAATGGTATACGGCGTCGGCGTCGTATAACGCCGACGCCGTATACATAAATTAAAAAAAAAAATAATAATGAAGCGAGGTACTAGCTAGCTCAACATTTTCAGATCGGCGCTCAACATTTCACTCCAAATATTTCACTCCTCAGCTTACTGCTCCAAACGCCCTACGCCACCGATGCTCTCCACCGCCGCCTAAGCCGTCGTCCACTGTCGTCGGCCTCGCTCTCCGCACGTCGACGTCGTCCTCGGCCTCGCTCGCAACAGTGCCGTCGTCTTCGGCCTCGGCCTCGCTCGCCGTCGTCCTCGCCGTCGCCCTAAGCCGCCGTCCTCGCCGATATATATTAAAAATGGTTTTATATATATATATATATATATATATATATATATATATATATATATATATATATATATATATATATATATATTATAAATTAAAAATGGTTATGTATATATATTTTTTGAATTTTGAATTTTATATATTATTATTGTGTATATTTTCGAAATTTTAGGAATAATTGTGTATATATTTAATTTTATAAGTTAGTGGGTCAATTATGAATTGTTGTGTGTATATGTGGAATTTTATGAAATTTTGTTTATATATTATTGTGTATATCTTGAAATATTATTATTGTGTATATAAAATGATGTTGTTTTGGACCAAGGCCCACCATGCTAGGTGAATCTTGGTCCATAATTTGCCTTTTTCAAGTATATAACTTACCAAATAATTTAAGTGAACAAGCTAACTGTATAATACATGATGATGTTATATATTGAATATATTGCACTAGTTGATACTTAATATAAAATGATGTTGTTTTGGACCAAGGCCCACCATGCTAGGTGAATCTTGGTCCATAATTTGCCTTTTTCAAGTATATAACTTACCAAATAATTTAAGTGAACAAGCTAAGTGTATAATACATGATGATGTTATATATTGAATATATTGCACTAGTTGATACTTAATATAAAATGATGTTGTTTTGGACCAAGGCCCACCATGCTAGGTGAATCTTGGTCCATTTTTTTTTTTTTTTTTTTTTTTGAAAGCTACTGGTTCTATTACATTGTAGTATCTGTTCATATACTTTCTCAACCTACTGAAACACAAAGAACCAATAACGCCTCCACTGAGGCTCGAACTCATAATCTTCCAAATGGAAGTCCAACCCGGATACCATTAGACCACATAGTCCTGGTGGTGAATCTTGGTCCATAATTTGCCTTTTTCAAGTATATAACTTACCAAATAATTTAACTTAAAATGTTGTGAGAAAAATGTAATACTAATTGGCCGAAATGAATATAGTGTAGTTGTTGTAGTAGTTATAATTATATAAATTTGTTAAAATGTTGTTAACAAATGTTTAACTAGGTTATTATTATTTTAGATTGGCTTGTGATGGATAAAAGTTGGATGAAAGCTAATCGACTTAGTCAGGAATATGAAGATGGAGTTAGAAATTTTTTACAGTTTGCAAATAATAACCTTCCGAATAGTAATAAGAGGTTCTTCTGTCCTTGTACGAAATGTTGTAATCAGAAAAGGTTAGGTGAAGAAGACATATATGATGATCTAATTGTTAATGGGATTAATCCATATTATACACAATGGATTTGGCACGGTGAAAGCGATGTGGCTACAACATCTAACATGTATGTTGACAATGAAGATGATGAGTCTGAAGATCGGTTGGATGAAATGTTTCGCGATGTTGGAGAAGAGTTTACCAATCAGTCAAATGAGTTGGATGAATTATTGAATGATTCAAAACAACCTTTATGGCCAGGGTGTAGTAAATATACCAGATTATCTGTTGTATTAAAATTATTCAACTTGAAAGCTGGGAATGGGTGGAGCGACAAGAGCTTTACTGCTTTACTTAAAATAGTCAATGATATGCTTCCAGATGGTAATGAACTTCCCAAGAGTACATATGATGCCAAAAAGATGTTGTGTCCCATGGGTATGGGATACAAAAAAATACATGCTTGCCCTAACGATTGCATATTGTTTAGGAATGATTACAAAGACTTGCATGCATGTCCAATATGCGGGGCATCTCGTTATAAAACAAGAGAGAGTGGTAAAGTACGTTTGAAAAGTCCACCAGCAAAAGTTTTGTGGTATCTCCCAATTCTTCCAAGATTTAAGCGCATGTTTGCAAATCCAAGCGATGCGAAGAACTTATCATGGCATGCAGATGAAAGAATTTCCGATGGCAAGCTTCGACACCCGGCTGATTCTTCTTAATGGATAACATTTGATAATGCATTTCCTGAATTTGGCCACGAGTCGAGAAATCTTAGACTTGGACTTTGTACTGATGGTATTAACCCTCACGGGAACCTAAGTAGCAAGCATAGCTCGTGGCCAGTTATGTTGATAATTTATAATCTACCCCCGTGGTTGTGTATGAAACGCAAATACATATTATTAAGCTTGATGATTTCTGGGCCAAAACAACCAGGCAATGATATAGATGTTTTTTTGGCGCCTTTGATTGATAACTTGAAGCAATTATGGGATGAAGGTGTGTTAGTGTTTGACGCATACCGGAATGAGACTTTTAAGTTGCATGCAATGCTTTTTTGCACAATCAATGACTTTCCAGCTTATGGTAACTTGTCTGGATATAGTGTCAAAGGTCATAAGGCATGCCCCATATGTGAAGATAATACCTGTTATCATCAACTGGTTCATGGTAGAAAGACTGTATACATGGGGCATTGGAGATTTCTTGATAAATTTCACCCTTATAGAAAATTAAAAAAGGCATTCAATGGCGTTCAAGACTATACAGATGTTCCACAACCATTAACAGGGAATCAAGTTTATGAACGAGTTGAATGCATCAATGTTACTTTTGGTAAGACTCAAAAGCTTCAATCTCAAAGAGGTAAGAGGTCAAAAGGGATACCTACAAATGAGAAGAGTCCGTGGAAAAAGAAATCTATATTTTTTGATCTTCCATATTGGAAGACACTAGATGTGAGACATAGTATTGATGTGATGCATGTGGAGAAAAATGTACGTGATAGTCTTGTTGGAACTCTTTTAGACATTAAAGGTAAGACTAAAGATGGACTCAATGCTAGATTGGATTTGGTTGAAATGTGTATACGACCTACATTAGCTCCACGTTGCGGGGATAAGAGAACATATTTGCCTCCAGCTGCTCATACTTTATCAAGAAAGGAGAAAATAAGTTTTTGTGAGTGTTTACGTGGAGTAAAGGTACCACAATGGTATTCATCAAATATCAGTAAACTTGTTAATATGCAAGATTTAAAGTTGGTGGGGTTGAAGTCTCATGATTGTCATGTCTTAATGCAACAACTATTGCCAGTGGCTGTTAGAGGCATATTACCTAAAAAGTTGAGATATACCATCATAAGACTTTGTTTTTTTTTTCAATGCAATATGTAGGAAAGTTGTTGATCCAGACAAATTAGATGAATTGCAAAATGACATTATTGTTACACTGTGTCAGCTAGAGATGCACTTTCCACCTTCATTTTTTGATATCATGGTTCATTTGCTTGTGCATTTGGTGAGAGAGATCAAACATTGTGGTCCAGCTTATTTGAGGTGGATGTACCCATTTGAACGGTACATGAAAGTATTAAAAGGTTATGTTAGGAACCGATATAGGCCGGAAGCATCTATAGTTGAAAGCTATGTTGCAGAGGAGGTTACTGAGTTTTGTACAGAATATTTGGCAGGGGTAGAGGCTATTGGTGTTTCTACTAATCGATATGAAGGAAGAATTGCTGGGAAGGGTACTCGAGGAGTCAAAGTGAAGACTATGCCTCGTGAAGATGTTGAGGAGGCACACTTGTACATCTTGCATAATACAAGTGAAGTCGAGCCGTATTTAGATGAACACAAGGCATTGATTAGAGAGCAAAATCCAAGAAGGACAGACATGTGGATTGTGGGCGAACATAATCGAACTTTTATTCGTTGGTTCAAAAATAAAGTTATTGAAGAGAATAATATGTCTGAAACTGTTTCATGGTTAGCACATGGTCCTGGTTTGGATGTCCTATGCTATAATGGATATGACATTAATGGGTTTTCTTTTTATACAAAAGCTCAAGATGAAAAGAGCATTATGCAAAACAGTGGAGTTACTTTGGTTGCAAATTCCATGCATTTCAGTAGTTCGAAAGATACAAATCCTGTGTTCGCAGAGTTGTCATATTATGGTGTGATTGAAGAAATATGGGAAGTTGATTATGTTTTGCTTAGGGTGCCGGTATTTCGATGTAGATGGGTAGATAATAAACATGGTGTAAAAGTTGATGAGTTGGGATTTACACTTGTTGATTTTAATCGTGAAGGGCACAAAAATGAGCAGTTCATAATGGCATCCCAAGCAAAACAAGTCTTTTATATTAGTGATCCTTGTGACAAAAAATGGTCAATTGTTCTTCATGGAAAGAGACAAATTACTAGAGATGAGAATGAAGATGTTAGTTTTGATATTGAGGAAATACCACCATTTTCTTCAAGTTTATTGCCCACTATTATTGATAATGAGATAGATGAAGTACATGCATCACGAGATGATCATCATGAAGGATGGGAGAATTGATTATTACATATAATGCCCGCTATTTATTTTGTTTTTTAGTTTTCTTATTGTAGTACTTTTATATATTCTAATAATTTTTGTTTCTAAACAGGCGTATGGATTCAGCAAATGGTGATGGTACTCCAGAGGATGGTACTGCACAAGATACTCATACTACTCAAAGTAGTAATACTACTTCTAAGACGAGGGGCGCCACTCGTATGCAAAAACTCATTCTGCAGCGTTCTACTGAAGGGAAACACCACATTGAGCTTGATGGATTGGAGGCTGTCTACGGGCCAGAAGGCAGTGCATTTAAAAGTTATGTTGCATTAGTGGGACGAATACATACTCCTATCACCATAGATGAATGGCCGAATGTCCCAGAAAATATTAAGAGTACTATTTGGAAACAAATCCTGGTAACTTTTAATTTTGTAAGATTTTGATTTATTCATAAAGTTTCTATAATTACATTTCTAACTAATAAATAATTTTGTTTTGCAGAATACTTATGATATTCCCGACACAACTGATATGAGGAGAGAATGGTTAAGATATGTGGGTGATCGGTGGAAAGATTTTAAAGCGAAATTGGTGAGCAAGTATATATACGGTAGTTTTGCAGGTATGAGCCCATGTATAAAATACAACTTCATTGAACAAGAGACATGGGATGAGTTTGTAAAGTCGCATACAGGTTCAGCATATGAGGTATTGTTATTATTCTATCAATATTTTCAACATAAACTCTATCATTATTATGAGGGACATGTAAAGAGTTTGATTAATATTTTGTATTTATATAGGCAAAAAGAAAAAAAATATCAAGACATACAAGCTAAGAATATTCATCCACATCTTTTAGCTCGAGGAGGTTATAAAAGGTTGGAGAAGATGATGATGGATGAGAAGTTGAAAGAAAAACAAGCCTTGGCTGATGCAGATCCGACGTATACAATGAGTCCTCCAAGTCCTCCACGTAGAGCCGAAAAGTGGAAGAAAGCAAGAATTGACAAGTCAGGAAATTATCGCACTGAATCAACAAGATTGGTGGCGGAAAAAATTGTAAGTAAATATGTTGTCATTTACTAAAGTAATAGTAATTATTATTGAATAATTTTTATATATGTTAGGATGCTCTTGAGATCCAAATTTCTCAAGGAGAATTTGTTGAGAAAGGAAGACAAGATTCATTGACTGTTGCATTGGGTACTGATGAGCATTCTGGACGTGTTAGAGCCATGGGAAGAGGACATGGCTTCAAAAGTGTATTTGGTCATGCAAAACGTCGCGAAAAGCCTCCTGAAGATGTTCAACAAATGGTTGATGATGCTGTTGCAGTAGCGTTAGAGAAACAAAAGTAGCAAAATATTTATGAACGGGATGAATTTGGTCAACGATTAACTGAGCAATTTGAGGCAAAAATAGCTAGTATGATGTTGAAATTTAGTGCTATGCAGACTCCTTTACAAGCAAAGCAGGTGGATGACGTATGTGTGGATGTTGTGTCACTACCTCCAAGTGACAAAGCTAGTTCCCCAGACCCTTTTAGTAATTTACCGGCTGTAAGTATTCGTTTAAAGTTATCTTATTATTATTTATCAATAAAATTTTATATGATTTTTAATTAAAAATTATTGTAGTTAGGGGCACGATGTCAACTGTTCTTAGAAGATCCAATTAGACGTCCAGTAGCATATGGGACAGCTTACAGTGGTGGACAGGTTCATGGGGTTGTACTGGATATAAATCATGTGAAGGTGAGCGTAAATGAAGTTAGTGATCCAAGTGCACATGTACCAATCCCCACCAGTGAGGTTCAGCTTGTAGGTGATGCAATTCAACACTTTATTGCTTGGCCAAAGAAGCTGGTAGAGTTATGTACTAAAGTTGATGTGGTATGTATACTGAAAATATTTCTATTTTAAAATAGTAAGTAATTTACTTTTTAAAATAATAATTCTTACTTGTATTATAATTCACAGTCAAAAGAAAAGACCAAATTGACTTTTCATTCGGGTGTGCTATCCGTTCATCAATAATTCACTATACCTGATGATGATTCTTTGACTGATGGATGCAAAAAGGCCTTTTCAATAGCTCGCCGTTTTGAACACCCTCTTGTGGTCCATGTGGCTCGTGGTATTATGGGCAACATTGACTATGACTTGCACCTTCTAAGTGATGAGATAATGTGTTTCTTAAATATGGAGACCATCGATGTTTCTCTAATTCAGTTCTTTATGAGGTAATAAGTTCTTTAGTATTATTTATTCATAATAGTTTTATATTTATATAGTTGGTAATCTATATATAATTGGTTGTGTTTGTGAATAGGGGTATTTACATTAGTTTTGAGTTGGCATCAAAAGACACGTATGGCTTCCTAGATCCATATTGGATTCAACCACAAATGAATAATATGGAAGACAGGAAATCATATATAAATGCCACCATGCAGTCGGGGAAGAAATTGGTATACTTAGCCCCATATGTTCTCAAGTAAGTATTAATTACGTTTTAAATAAAAGTACTTATATATAATATATTTTTATTATATATTATATTCACTTAAAACTAATAAATTATTTATTTGTAGTGAGCATTGGATGTTGATGGCGATTTGTCCTCGACTAAATGAAATTTTTGGTTTGATTCACTTGGTCATGGGCCGCGTGAAGACATTAAACATATAATGGAAACGTATGTAAATTTATATAATTAATTAATAGTTATCATCAGGCCCGTCCCTGGGCATGTCTGCCCAGGGACTTTGCACAGGGCCCCCAATTTTTGGGGGCCCCATAATTAAAAAAAAAAATTATTATGTATAGAGTATATAAGTGGGAGGCAGCATGCAATTAGGTATTAACCAAATCATCATTACGTAAATACATAGTACCGTAGCAAATTTCTTTCATTCGACGCAACCTTATTATTTACGCAGTTACGCAAATCTCACATAAAGCATTACAACAGACGACAATTAGGTTTTATGTAATTGACGCATACAGAGGCAAATCTCAACTAGCATGCAATTGACGCAAATAACAGATGATAGACGCAGTTCCACAAAATTTTTCAATTTTTCTTGATCATACAAAGTCACAAATTCTCAAGTGCGTTCTTCAATTCGCTTGACAAGTAATTAAAATTACTAAATATTTCACAATTCTTGTTTATTATTTTATTTACATGACATAAAAATTCTGATTACAGAATAATATATTCAAGAATTTGTTTCTTGATTAATTATTTATTTATTCATAGAGTTTAATTTCTAAATAAATTCTTATTTTTTCCTTAGGATTTTATAATTATGTCTTCTAAAATATATTCATCTGGGTTTGAGAAGTGTAAAAAGAAAAGAAGAATTGAGCAAATAACTCAATCTCAAAATGGAGCTCTTCAAAAAATTCATTATAAAAGAAACTCAAATAGATGTGCAGAAAAATGATACCAAGGAAAAATTGTTAGATGATAATCTTCATATGGAAGATCAAGATGATTGTGAGATTAGAAAAAATTTAAATGGTAGTGTGCACAACGATGATAGGTATCACTGTGACAATGACAATAATAAGAATGTTGATAGTTGTTTAGATGATGTTCGTCACAATAAACCAAATGATTTGCTTTTATTTGACATATATGATACAAGAAATTGGGAAGCTCTTGATTCTAAATTAATAGATATTCTTGTGAAAAATGGTCCTAAAAGAGATTTATCAATAAATAAAGGTCCTAAAGATAAATTCTCTAGAAAATTTTCGTCAGCATTTTAATCAAAATATTTGTCAAATTGAGAGAAGCGTGACCGAGATTACATGAAATTTTAGATGTAGTTTTTATACAATATTTATATTTTGAGTTTTTGACACAACTTTTTGAACAAATATTTTATATATATACAAATTACTTGAAAAATGGGCCCAATTTAAAATATCGCACAGGACCTCCATTTTTATTGGAACGGCCCTGGTTATCATTAAACTAGTGATGCCAAGTATTTATATATATTCTATGTCTTATATTAATAGGTGTATGACTGCAACAAACATGATGAGTGGAAAGAAACAAAATCGTTCACCAAAATGGACTATATGTTCGGTAAGTACTTCATTCACTTTGTAAAATATGCAAACTTATTGTTTTTTTTATTAATTTATTTTATTTTTATTGTAATTCAATGTAGTGTGCTATACAAAAGGGAACCACCGAATGTGGTTATTATGTGATGAAGTTCATGTTGGAAATTGTTTCCAACAATCTAAGCAAATGAATGGATAAGGCAAGTAATTTCTTAATATATCTTTTGGCTTCAAATGTTTAAAAATACTTGCTTATTTATTAATTTTATTTCTTTTGAACTTTGTAGGCTTTGGAAAGACAAGGAAGATTGCCCTACAACAAAAAAGAGATTGATGAAGTTAGAGACAAATGGTCTAAGCTTCTTATTGATGAATGGGTTAATAAAACGCTTCTTAGTTGATACTTTACGTTTAAAATTAGTTTATGTTTATTGGCTTAATGTTTAGTAGTTTTGTTGAATTGTGGTACTTATATTAGTTTTATGTTTAGTAGCTTGAATTAGCTTAATGAATTGTGTTCTTTATATTAGTTTCATGTTTAATAGTTTGATACTTTACGTTTAAAATTAGTTTATGTTTATTGGCTTAATGTTTAGTAGTTTTGTTGAATTGTGGTACTTATATTAGTTTTATGTTTAGTAGCTTGAATTAGCTTAATGAATTGTGTTCTTTATATTAGTTATGAGTTTAATAGTTTGATACTTTACGTTTAAAATTAGTTTATGTTTATTGGCTTAATGTTTAGTAGTTTTGTTGAATTGTGGTACTTATATTAGTTTTATGTTTAGTAGCTTGAATTAGTTTAATAAATTAGTTGATGTTGAATGTTGAATGTTAAATTGTTAGCTGCGCAGGGTTTGAAAATTGATACAGGTGGGGTAGAAAACATAAAACGCATATAAATAAAAAAAAAAAATAAGAACATACGGCGTCGATTTTTACCTAAAAACCGACGCCGTAGGTTAATTATTATTTTTAAAAAAAATAATAAATATATACGGCTTCGGCTTTTAGGTAAAAGCCGAAGCCGTATATATTTATTATTTTTTAAAAAAATATATATATATATATATATATATATATATATATATATATATATATATATATATATATATATATATATATATATACGGCGTCGGTTTTTACCTAAAAACCTACGCCGTAGGCTAATTATTTTTTATTTTTTAAAAATAATAAATATATACGGCTTCGACGTTTACCTAAAAACCGACGTCGTATGTAAATTATTAAAATATATATATATATATATACGGCTTCGGCTTTTAGGTAAAAGCCGAAGCGGTATATTACATACGACGTCGGTTGTTCAACCGACGTCGTATCATTTACTTACGACGTCTCTTAAGACGACGTCGAAAGATAACCGACGTTAAATGGGTTATTTTAACCGAGGTTTAAACCGTTTTTTGTAGTAGTGTTTGCACTCAAAGCTGAAGATGTCATCGAAATACAACTCACAAACATCCTTCAAAAGAAACCTGATGATGAATGGGAACTCCATTTCCATCTCCATCGAAGCTTGCAAGAAGTAGCAAAGGAGGCAGAAGAGTTGGTGAAGGTTATCAACAATGAAGTTGAAGCGGCCAACCATCATTCTCTTCCGTTCATTGGTTGGCCAGAAGCTGCAGCGTCGTCGGGTGGATCCTTGCAATGCTCTCCACAATTTGAGGAGGAGGAGGATATAATAATGTATCCCTATCTATATATTTTCCTTCGTAGGTTATCTCCAGAACGAAGTGTATTCACAATTGTTGGAGCCCCAGGCATTGGAAAGACTACTTTTTGTAAACAACTGTATACAGACAAAGAGGTTGTATCAGATTTCGACATTAGAGCTTGGATTACTATTCCGCAAAGATACAACGGGAATGTACAACAACTACTGTGCCACCTTCTTCTTCAATCAATGAGGCCAACCCCCCTTTAATGAAGAAATTGACATGCTGCAGCGAAGCACTATTTCTCAACTAAAAGAGCAACTGCACAGACACTTGAAATGCAAAAGATATTTAATTGGGAAAATGACACTTTTTCCCCCTATGTTATATGCTTATAGCACTTTTTCCCCCTGAGTTATTCATGCATCCACATTTGCCCCCTCAATTATTATAAAAGTGGCGGTTTTTCCCCCTGATAATATTAAATAGACATTTTTACCCTTAAATACATATTTTATTTATTTCTCTTGTTCAACAAATTATTGTTTATACGTAGGGATGGCCACGGTTCGGTTCGAACTGAACCGAACACTATAGCAATCAAATAAAAAAAAAATCGGTTATGATTCATAACATAACCCAATATTTGGGTTTCCGTTTATTAAAATTGTGAAGTGGAAAAAAATAGATTCTGAACCGTGAACCAGAGGTTCAAATCGGAACAACTACTAGCAATAGCTTAAAATTAGAATTATAATATTTGCAAATAGTGTATGTTTTTTTCGCATTTATATTGACTCCCACATATAAGTATATATAATCGCGATTTGGTTTTTATTTTGAATCGTTGTTTCACAATTTCGGATCCAATTTGAACTGTTGGTTCAAACATTATTTTAAAATTTTATTTTTTTATTTTTAAAGTATTCTAAATTCAACAATTAATGTATTTTATTTTTTCAAATTGTGGTTATAATTTGTTGGAGAAGTAAAATAAAGGAAATATTTATTTTAAGGGTAAATATGTCCATTTAATATATCAGAGGAGAAAATTGCCACTTAAATAATATAGGGGGAAAAAGTGCTATAAGTATATAACACAGGGGGAAAAAGTGCCATTTTCCCTATTTAATTATTTTGGATGATGTCCCTAACACACTGCTTTGGGATGATATCCACCAATGTTTTCCGGATGACTCAAATGGAAGTCGGATATTTCTAACCACCCTTTTCACTGATGTGGCTGAGTACATCTGCAACTATTGGGAAATCAGTAGGATGCCTTACCTAAGTGACAATGAGAGTTGGAATCTATTTTCCAACAGACTTTCTCTTAAACAACATATGACACCTAAATTTGAAGAAATTGCGAAGCATCTTGTTGAGGAATGCAGAGGATTGCCGCGCTCAATTGTTACAATTGCAGACCGTCTATCTAAATGCAACTATACATTGAAGGAATGGAAGAAGATCGAGAAAGAATTACTGTCACTTGGAATTCTACATAGAGATACACAGCACTCAAGTAAGCTTACTGACATTTACAATCGGTTGCCACAACATTTAAAAGTTTGTTTTTTATATTTTGTGGTCTTCCCATAACACAGTAAAATCAATGTGGAAAGACTTATTAAGTTATGGATTGCTGAGGGATTTGTGAAGCCACTGAGATGCATGCCATTAGAAGATATAGGTTACATGTATTTAAGGGTTCTTAGAATTAGAGGACTAGTCATAACAGAGGGTGAGCACGATTTCAAACCAAAGACTTGTGAGATACATGTTGACATGCATAGCTTTTGCGTACGAGAAGCTCAAAAAGAAGGTCTTTTATGTGCAGCAAATACTCAACAGTGTATTGGATGGTCATTAGACATACTCGCAAATTCATGTCGCTGGTTAAGTTTACGCTCACATACTTTGGACTATCATGTGTTGTTTAGTTCAAATATCCCTCGCTCTTTTTTCGTCTTTCAGAGACAACATTTTGAAAGGTTTATACCTTTCAAACATTTAAGAATTTTAGATTTGAGTGAATCTCTAACATTCAAAAGAGTTCCATTATTGCCCTTAAGGAATTTAGTTTTTTTAAGATATCTTTCCATAGCTAAGTGGTTTGAGAGTTGTGATGATGTAGTATCAAGTAACTCAAATTTGCAAACACTTACTGTTTCTGGCATTGATGAATCAACATTTGGAGCATGTACTCTTCATTTATTGTCATCCAAAATTTGGGAGCTGCAACATTTTAGGCATCTCATACTTGGGGATATGTATATGATAGATCTTCCAAACATGGTTAAAGAGCATTTGCAAACATTAGTTTGTGCAATGCCAATTCATTTCAGGCAAAAAGAAGTGTATTATTGTAGATTTCCAAGCATAAGAAAACTGAAAGTTGTGTATAAAGACGTCTTAGTGCCTGGTTGCAGCGATAAGCGATGTTGCAGAAATCCTATCATCATTCTGGCGAATTTTGAGGATTTATTGAGGTTGGAGACTCTAACAGTTATGGTTCCAGTTGGTAGTATAGCCCTTTTAGAGCGGGTTGGTTTTCTTTCAAAATTGGAGAAGTTGAAGTTAAGTGGGACTAATTTTCCAATGAAGGTTTTAACAGTAATTGGGCAATTACCGAAGCTTAAGGTGCTGAAACTAGAGAATGCTTTCTATGGCAGAGTGTGGGAAGTGGTTGAAGGAGGATTCCCTGAATTAGAAAAGTTGGAGGTTGAATCCAGAAGTCTTGAGCAATGGGTGGCCAATACTAGTAATCCTTTCCCAAAGCTCGGGACGATATTATTAAAAGGTTGTTATTCTCTAGAAGAGATCCCTCCACTAGGTGCAATGGATAAAATGTTTTTGGCAATTAAGTTGGAGCAATGTCCTCCTTCTGTCGTCACTTCTGCCAAGAGGTATCAATCAGAGAGGAGGCAGCACAACAGCTATTGTGTACCTTACGTTATTGTTGACCGCAATAATTTTTAATTTGAGTATGTTCCTTTTCTCTTTCATTCTTTCGTTTATTTATTAATGTATTTTGGATGATTTTTTTAATGATATTTGTTTGGTTGGTTTGCAAATATGAAGGGACTAAAAAATGTACTCCATAATAATATCAGCAGGAAGAATAAGAAGAATATAATGAATGGCAGTATCAGGAAGAGGAAGAAGAAGATGGAAGAGTATACAGATAAGGAAGAGTCAGAAGAAGAAGGATATATATGATGTATGAGGCTATCATATTCAATCTAGAATTTTCCACTTTTTTGGTTATATATATTTGAACTTTTAAGTCATTGTCTTCTATTTGCTGGGGCAAATTAACTTTCCTCATATTAACTAAGAGAGTGTCAATGGTTCATTTTTGTTTACACTTCTCCCCTTGTTGCAACCCTTGAAAAAGTTTGTAAATTTTATTTTTTTTTTAAAACAATACATTTTTTACTATAATTGTTAAAAAATGTAATGTTTCTGATAAATAAAGGTTTTTTTGGTAAATTAAGTTAATTCAAACATAATATAATATTTACACAGATCAGATATAATATTTAATATTAAGTTAAAAAATGTATTGTTTTTTGATTGGTTTCTGTCATTTGGACTTCACACCAAGTGTTTGAGTTATTGGGTAAAAGAGAAGCTCCCTTAGCTTGCTATGAGTTTTGGAGAAGGCCTCATGCTATTGTATAGTCTTAAGAGTTATTTACTGGTATTGTTTGGGATGATTAGATTGAACTTCTTGTTTAATCTCTAGCTTGTAAAATATTTAAAATAGAACTTTTTAAAGATATATGGAAGTTTCTTGTATAAGCTGCTGATGTTAACAAAATGTTTGAAGTTCAGGACAGACTCCGAGGGGTTCCAGCAGCAAGAGACTCTCCATTCTCTTCCCAAAGCCATCAGGTCAAGCATATATATCGCACTTTCTCTTCAATTTCATGGTCGACAAGGTCCATCTTTTTCGGGGAATATCGAGTGATTTACTGTTCCAGCTGGTAAGTTCAGTTATGAGATTATCCTGTTATTCGTCACTTTTATGAATCTTGATGTTCACAATCAACTACTTTTCGATGTACTTTTAAGGTCTCGCGCGTCTCGGAGATGAAAACATAGTACTTCCCCTTAAAAGAAGGGCAATTTATATCCTACACCACGGCGCGCGTTGCACTATGCGCCCAGATGCAAACGACGTCGTTTTAATTTTTTTTTTTTGAAATTTCCCGCCCCAGTGAATGGCAGTAGTTTTTTCTTTAAAAAAAAACCCGTTGTTCAAGAATGTACATAATGTTATACTAGAATACACATAATTGTATACATGAATGTACATAATTATATAACAAAATATACATACTCTTTTTAAAAGATAATACACATAATCTAACATAATACATAATAAACATAAACTTTTAACATAATACACATCAACTATTAACATAATACATACAAATTTTCTGATTCGGATGTACATAATTGTATAAAAAGAATGTACATAATTGTATAAAAAATGTATATAACTGTATGAACCAATACACATAACTGTGTGAACAAATACACATAATCCCAGCAACTTCCTACCGCGCCTCCCAAAACGACCCCAAAACGACGTCGTTTTGGGAGGCGTGCGGCGTATGAAGGTTTGAATGAGAATGTATTATTGAAAGAGAATAATACAACATAATATATAGAGCTATACACCAGGATCCTAAGGGAAGTTACAACAGATTGCATGCTCAGTCTAAGACTAACAAAATAGAGAAAGAGTAGGACAACATCAGATAAATAATACTAATTATAATTAGTCTTTAATACGCCACTGCAAGATGGTGGATCCATTGGAGACACCCAGCTTGGACCGGAAAGGAAGAAACATGGCACGACCCAATGGTTTGGTAAGAGCATCTGCAATTTGTGACTTTGAAGGAGTATGACAAACATACAAAGAACCATCAGCCACCTTTTCACGCACAAAAAAATAATCCAAAGCAAGATGTTTCATCTTAGAATGAAACACCGGGTTCCGACAAACATAAGTGGCTCCTATATTATCACAGAACAGAGTAAGAGGCCGAGGCTGTGGAATGCCCAACTCAGTCAGTAAATTACAAACCCAATACAACTCTGCCGCACCATTAGCCAGCGCCCTGTATTCAGCCTCCGTGGAAGAATGGGAGACTGTTTTCTGACGAGTAGACTTCCACGAGATGATATTTGGACCGCAATATATAACATACGCTGTAGTAGAACGACCCCCATCGGACACACCACCCCAACAGAATCAACAAAAGCGGTTAACTGAAGACCTGTAGAGCGACGTAACACCAATCCATAATGACAGGTACCCTTCAAATATCGCAGCAAATGCTTCGCAGCCTGCCAGTGAACTGCACCAGGGGCATGCATAAATTGAGATAGACGGTTAACTGCATACGCAATGTCCGGACACGTGATGGACAAGTACTGCAACAAGCCAACGAGCTTCCTAAACTGAGTGACATCCAAAACTTCAACAGAGCCAGCTGTGGGTAACACAACATCCTTACTCATAGGTGTTGAAACCGGCTTAGCACCATCCATATTAAACCGTGAAAGAATATCTGAAAGATATTGGCTTTGAGAGAGAAACAATCCGGACTCCACACTTATTAATTCAACACCCAGAAAATGATGAAGTGCGCCCAAGTCCATGAAAATATTTCTCTTAATTAATTTATTGATAATGAATAATTTTTTTTTTTTACTGAATTAAGACATTGTAAGGACAATGTAGCGAATATAATCAATTAATAAATTTGAATATAAAGAATTTTTATATTGTAGAAAAATAAAGACAATATAACTAATACAATTATTTCTCTTTTTTTTTTTTTTTTTTTTTGAATGCAATTATTTCTCTTATTTAATTTACTGATAATGAATAATTTTTTTTGAATAAAGACATTGTGGACACATAATTCTAAATTAAAGAAATGCATATCTATAATTTTTTGTTGTAGCTACTAAATTATTATTTATATAATTTAATAAGAGTAAAATAGAGTACTAATTATGCCAACTTTGATTGGGATGAGGTTCGTACCTAAGACCTTTTTTTTTTTTTTTATTAAAATCAATGAGTAAGTTAACGGTGAACTAACGGCAATTCTTAAAATTTTAACGGAATTAGTAACGGTGTGTGGGTATTTTAGGAAATTTTAGTGTAAAATTTAAATCTTATCAATCTTTTAATCAATCTGAGCCATTCATTTGATTAAAATCTGTGACCGCCATTTTTTCTACCCATTATAGGCCTAACTCTCTTGGGCTCTTATTAGTATAGTAGATATATATATATATATATATATATATATATATATATATATATATATATATATATATATATATATATATATATATATATATATAGGGTTGAGTTCAAATGAGGACAACAATATATAGAGGACTGTGAGGACAAATAATGGGCACACAACAAATTAGTACCAGGCAGACAACTTAATACATAATGGCACACAAGAATAAATGTAAACATCAGGTTTCGAACCTAGGCTCTATAAATTAACAAATCTAGCACGCGACATACAAACTGTGGCACACGACTACATTCGGCCATGCACACAACATACCGGCTAATGGCACACACTACATCTGTCCTCACAGTCCTCTATAATATACTTGTCCTCATTTGAATACACATCTATATATATATATATATATATATATATATATATATATATATATATATATATATATATATATATATATATATATATATAAAGAGAATTAATCTCCAATGAATCACTAATTATTATTTTTAGTTGAATATTGTGATCTTCTATAAATTATATTGAAGATCATGTATTAAATTTAATATTTTCAATAGTTGTTGCATATTTTTGGAGCTTACATTGCATAATTTTGCCTTCCAGTGCACATTTTCCCTTCTTCCAGTGCACATTATTGTGCCGTATAGTGCAGGTCACCGCATTTTCACACCTAAGGGTATATATATATATATATAGGGGTGTCAATGCGGGCCAGCCCACCCCAATGCGGACTTTTTATTTGGCGGGCTTTTGCGGGCCGGCCCGCGAAACCCGCGGTTTTGAAACTACACAGCCCAAGCCCGCCCCATGCGGACTTGCGGGCTTTGCGGGCTGGCCCGCGGGTCATCACTTAAATTAAAAAATAATAAAAATAAATAGTACATAAACTGATAAACATGTTAAAACCGCTGGCTGGCTCACAAACTTTTTTTTAGTGTTTAAAAAATTTTAAAATTAATATTTTAAAATATTAATCTCATATATATATATATATATATATATATATATATATATATATATATATATATATATATATAATGTTACACAGCAAGGCAGAATTCTGCCTTGCTGTGTAACGTATATTTATTTATTATTTTTTTTTATTTTGTAATAGGTTTAGCCCGCGGGTCGGCCCGCAGCCCGCGCGGGTTGCGGGTTAATTTTGGCCCGCCTCGTTAGGCCCGCATTTTCACGGGCTTATTTTTTCATGACCCAAATCCGCCCCACCGCGAGGCGGGTGCGGGCCAACCCGCGGGCTTCGGTCCATTTTGACAGTACTATATATATATATATATATATATATATATATATATATATATATATATATATATATATAGTGAAAGGTTCCCGTGCGGATGTGCGGTGGATTAATGTGTGTGAGATTTGTACTCAATGTGCGTGAGTGTTGTGCCTAATGTGCCTGAGATTTGTACTTAATGTGCGTGAATGTGTAAAATGCAGCAGAAAATATTGATGTCAGTTTCTTCCCCATCCCCAGTAGCCATTTGCCCCCTCCCTGATGATGATGATGCGGAGGCGAGCTATGGTGGTTAAAAATTATGGGCATAATACAACAGAAATCCACACTTAGGTGTTTTGCAAATTTTACTGTGCGTGCATCATTTATATAAACATTCAACTGCACTCAAGGTAGCTGATAATCCAGAATCCATGGCCAAATTGAAGGAAGAAGTAACAAGAAGCTTGGGCGTTAATGTGCATGAGTTTCTGTTCTGCTTCCTTCTGAGCTCGTAATTCCGAAATACGCACGCACATTAAGCGCAAATCTCAGGCACATTAAACACAATACTCAGGCACATTAAGTACAAAACTCACGCATATTAACATGACGCACATTAAGTACAAATCTCAGGCACATTGAGTACAAATCTCACGCCCATTAAGTATAAACCTCACGCACATTAATCCACCGCACATCCGCACGGGAAGCAACAAATGCACCTGATCCCTTCCCTATATATATATATATATATATATATATATATATATATATATATATATATATATATATATATATATATATATATATATATATATATATATATATATATATACATTCAGGTAAAAACACCCCTTAAAATAAAAATGTGTGGACTACTTTAGACCGTTGCATGTTGGGTTTGGACGTGTAGGATTGATTTGTTGATTTGTGTCTATTTAGATTCCTTGGGCAGTTCTTATTAGAGATGGCAATGGGTCGGGTGTGGGTCGGGGAGGGCTACATCCATCACCCGACCCACCTTATATTTTCTCCACCCACCCCCACCTCCAACCCGCATCGGGTGGACTTTTTCAGAACCCACTCCCACCCCCACCGGGTGCGGGTGTCCACTACGGATACCCACCACTTATCATTTTATTATCTTTTTCAAAAAATAATATTTAAATTATTTACACATAATAAAAAAATAAATTCCATTAGTGATACTAAAACATAAATAATGGAAATATTTAAATATAATAACTAAATTGTTAATTTTTAAAAATAAACTTAGTAGTTTTGATATAAAAAATAGTAAAACGATACACGAAGTTATATAAACTATTATAAATAACTACATACTAGTACTTATTTTACTATTATATATATATACACACACACATGGTGGGTCGGGTGGGGTTCTAGGCGGGTCTTGTACATAGAACCCGAATCCAACCCGACCCACTACGGGTTTTCTTTTTTAAGACCCACCCCGACCCACTACCCACCATCACCCAAAAGAAATTGATCCATGCGGGGTGGATTCGGGTGGATATCCACGGGTTGGATTGAAATTGCCATCCCTAGTTCTTATTATTGGCATAGGGGTAATTTTGTGATTTTACTAGTTTGTTATCTAGTCAGATCCGAAATTAACACAGCATGCGCCCGGATTAATTGTGGTTTGTCCGTAGTTGTCTCTCTCCATTCATCGCGCGTTGCTTGAGGTTTCTGTGGCGACGCCATTTGATTCTTCGCTTCGTGCGGTCTCCATTCTCCCTCGTCATCGTTCGCGAACAATGGTCGTCGGTGGGGACTGCAGTAGAGCCAAGCAGCGGGGACCACTTGCTCGGGATATCAGTCGAGGTATTTTTTTTCACCTTTGACGTTTTTGCAATTTTTTTTTTTGGTGGTTATTGTCGTTTTCTAAAACAACAATAAAGACATTTAGTGGCAAATCTTTTGTGACACTTCATAATTTAGTCACAAATAATATCCTTTTTGTGATCAAATAAATAATTCGACACTATTATATGGTGTAATTGTGATAACTTTTTTTTTGTCACAGATAATATGGTAATTGTGACGAGTAAGTATTTGTTACGAATAAATTGTCACTATTAATAGAATAAGAGTGTCGTAACATGTGTTGTCACTAAATGTATGTTTATTTTGGTGGCATTATAATTATGGCGGGAACGAATGTAATTGTGACAAAAAATAATGTTGACACAAATTTTTGTACTTTTTGTGACAAATAGTTGTTGGTCACTATTGTTGATAATATTCGTGACAACGTTTTTTTGTGAATAAAAATACAATTAATTTGTAGCATTAGAAATGAGAAACAATTGTGAGAAGAAATATTATTGTCACTAATATTGTCATATTTTGTGATGAAATTGTTACAAATATTTGTGACGCTCTATAATTGCGTAACAAAAATTACTAAATTGTGACAATTATTGTGTTGATTTCTTTTTTAGTCACTAATTTATTATAATTGTGATGAGTAATTAATTGTTAGAATGACTTCGTCACTATAGTTAAATAGTTAGATATTGTGTGAAATAAATGTAATTGTGAAAATACATTTTATAATCACTCATTTTGAACGTTCCTATGTGGCAGATAAGTTCACTATTACTTATTTTACTAATTTTTCATATCAATTTTTTTTTTAAATAAACATGTATATGTTTAGTACCAACAATATATTTCAGATTTATTAAAATTAACCATTCAAACTCAATATATATATATATATATATATATATTTGAAAACTTCAAACTCAAAATATAAAAAGTAAAGAATTCAAAAGTTATAAATACAAATTCATATAGTACTCAATCATCATCATCACCATTGGAATCTCATCATCATCATCATTAATAAAAGCATCTCCATCACTATAAATTTCATCTTATTCGATACTCATGGTATGAACATTTTATGAGTTTACTTCAACAGTTGCAGCATCCAAATGAGGCCTATGCAATACCATAACATCATTATTATATATCTTCCAAATTAGAACTTTGAATGGTAAATGTGATACCCGATTTTTTTTAGCCCTTCTAAATTCTTCTTTTTCTGATTGATCATTCATTTCTTTTCTAATCAAGCCTTTAAAAAAATTAATATCACATTATCCTTATTCTATTATTATTGTTATAAATAAATACAGAATAAAGTATGTATAATTATAATGTTTAATTATAAGTATGTGGGTAATATTTTGAAATACAAAATAATTATTTTAATATTAGTTGTTGGCATAATTAGTACTCTATTTTACTCTTATTAAATTAAATAATAATTTAGTAGCTACAACAAAAAATAATACATATTTATTTCTTTAATTTAGAATTATATGTCTACAATGTCTTTATTCAATAAATTAAATAAGAGAAATAATTTCATTAGTTATATTGTCTTTATTTTTCTCCAATATAAAAATTCTTTACATTCAAATTAATCAATTGATTATATTCTCTACATTGTTCCTACAATGTCTTTATTTAAAAAAAAAAATATTCATTATCAATAAATTAATTAAGAGAAATAATTTTATTAGTTATATTGTCTTTATATTTCTCCAATGTAAAAATTCTTTACATTCAAATTCATCAATTAATTATATTCACTACATTGTCTATTATCTTTTTTGTCCACTATTTTTTAATTAAATAGCAATGTTATAATACAAAATAATGCTATATATTTATTTACCAAGTATTTTATTAAATACCATGAAAAAATTAAAAAATTATAATTACTAAAGTCAATCATATTAACTACTTGAGCGATTTGTTGACAAAGAGAGTATTCAAATCACACAACAAATTGAAGTGAAAAATTAACTCGCAATGTCTTTGTTTGACAATCAGCAGTTAACTCTTCAATATTAGTATATATTTAATATTTTATGCCCTAATTTTTATTTGTTCTCGCTTATGTCCCGTATTTGGTTTCAACCATACATATATAATTGTTTTATTGACAATTATAATCAATCTTGACGTACTATATTATCTTGCATTTGTAAATTTAGAATTGCCTATTTAAATACGCAAATTTAACATTCAATTATCTATGCATGAACAATTCCAATATAATCTTGCATTGATATATTAACTTTAAAGTACTTATTTAAAAAAAAAAACACTGAGCATTATCTCAATCGCGCAATGCGCGTAAAAAACTAGTATATATATATATATATATATATATATATATATATATATATATATATATATGTATATACTATATTTCGAATATTTAAGTACATATATATATATATATATATATATATATATATATATATATATATATATATATATTATGCTTTTATAGGATAGAAATCTTTAAGTAATTTACTAAAATTATTCTTTCCATTAATTACTAAGTTGATTAGGGTTGGATGATGATCAATATAGATATTCTCTTCCTTCTGTTTTCCTACCTTAGCTGATTCTACTAGCAAAAGAAAATAAAAAAATTCATCTCTTCTTCACATCTCTTCATTTTCGAAATTTAAAAAAAAAAAAAAAAATTCTTCTCCTATTCTCCTCAAGAGTTGAAACAATCGACACAGGTCTAAGGAGGAGAACTTAGAGGATTAAAAGATTAAAAAGATTTGAGAAGAATTTGTTCCAAGTAAGTGGTTATCCTTTATCTTACTTTGCCCATCTTTGTTGTTTTTTTTTTTTTTTTTTAAATGAATTTTTGATTGGTTGAAAGTTATGAATCAAATGAATTATTTTATGAAATGACCAAGCGTTATCTAAAAATTTTGGTATGATGTGTATTAGTAAAAAATGCATAAATATGAGATTTTGGTTGGTTGGTTTTGTTGTATGAATCATATCTAGATAAATTATATTCATAATAGTTGAAATATATAAATTTTTAGCATTGAACATGTATTATGCTAAAAAAAAAAATGAATGTAATGTTTGATTTATTATATGTTCTGTACTTACACATATATATACTTTTGCATGTATTTTGTATATAAAAAAATTTATTTTATTATTATTGAATGACATACGTGTGTGTGTGTGTCTATATATATATATATACACACACAAACATATATATATATATATATATATATATATATATATATATATATATATATATATATAACTACCGTATTTTACATATATATAAAAAAAAAGTATATATATTTCCTGTTGTGACATTTCTTAAATTAATTTATTAAATTATTGATATTTATCTTAATTGCAGAATAAACTTTAAGAAGAGGGAGACAAGAATAAAGAAAAGATTTCAGCTGCACTTCTACCACTTGTTGAGCATTTTGATTTGGTATTAAAAAGAAAGTCAAGTTATGCACGTGGTTAGGTTTTCAGAGAATAACTTCAAAAGTTTAGGAGAAAATTCTTCTTCAAGCAGAAACAGAAGCTTCAAAGAAGTGTGAAAAGAATTTAGAAGAAGAAGTTGCAAAATTTAAAGAAATCGCACAAGCAGCTTTAGAGAAACAAGCTGTTAAAATCAAGCAAATTTTTGCTCACTTAGCAAGCAATCAAGGGCTTCAAAAATAATTCTCACAAATAAGTACAACTATCGTGACTAAAGTGTTGTCACAATAAAATAATTAATTGCAACGATTTTAGTTGTCACTAGATTAATTTTTTGCAATAACATATTTGGTCTCAAATTATACATTTATTGTGACAAAAGTAGTGAGTAATTGTGACAACTTTTCAAAAGTTGTCACTACTACAATAGTGACGGAGGATATAGTGACGACAGGTGACGACTTCAAAAATTGGTCACTAATTTCACCAAAATTGATAGTTTCACCAAAATCAATGAAATTCAGGAATATATATAATTTGACGTCCTTCAATTTTTGTTTATTGACCATTTTTGTATTCTGTACCGCATGTGATGTACCTATTATTGAACATTTTTGTATCATATTAAACATTTTTGTTTATTGAACATTATTGTACATATCGTGCAGTGCAAGTCCATGTGCATGTGCTTCTAATTAGTGTACTGTCTCCACTTTATATTAAAATATATAATTGATGGGTATAGTTAAGGCATAAAACATGTGCAAGAGTGAGAGATGGCTGCTTGTGTTGCATTGACTTTACATTAATTAGCTATTGCGCGCACTTCTATATACTCTAAAACAACCAGATCTATCAGACTTAAAAGCAATTCTTCTTCTTCATTCTTTTCTTACTCAAAAACCCAGAATTGAAGTTGCAGAGAGTTTGAGAGATGGCTTGTGTTGCATTGACTTCTCTGATGGCTACCATTGAGCTTGAATTTTTGCATCCCAACCACAGAGTGTCTCTTCTTCATCATGATGAAAAGCCTTTGAAATCTCTGCTTCAGAAGCTTTCTTCATTGGAAGCCTTTCTGGAGAAGGAATACAACAACGCTGTGGGTGGTGTTCCAATCCAACGACATCTGCTAAACAAAATCAGAGACTTTTCACTCAAAGCTGAAGATGCCATCGAAATACAACTCAGTAACATCCTTCAACTTCAACAAAAAGCTCATCAAGGGGAACTCCATCTCCATCTCCATCTCCATCAAAGCTTGCAAGAAGTGGCAAAGGAGGCAGAAGAGTTGTTGAAGGTTATCAACAATCAAGATGTTTCTCCTCCGTTGATTGGTTGGTCAGAAGCTGCAGCTTCTCACCCTCACAACATTATTGTATCGTCGTCGGGTGTAACCTTGCAATGCTCTCCACTGTTTAAGGAGTATGTAGTACCGGGTATTCGTAGCTATTACTTGACATTGAAAGCGAAGCTTCTTGATGATATCTTATCTCCAGAACGAAGTGTAATCACAATTGTTGGAGTCCCAGGCATTGGAAAGACTACT
The DNA here is from genome assembly GCF_001879475.1 of Ipomoea nil. NCBI lineage: Eukaryota > Viridiplantae > Streptophyta > Magnoliopsida > Solanales > Convolvulaceae > Ipomoea > Ipomoea nil. The sequence continues at coordinate 135,007 of NW_017617665.1, forward strand.
TTTTGTAAAATGATGTATACAGACAAGGTTGTACCACATTTCGACATTCACGCTTGGATTACTATTCCGCCAAGATACAATGGGGATGTGCAACAACTACTGTGCCACCTTCTTCAATCAATGAGGCCAACCCTCCTCAATCAAGAAATTGACATGCTGCAGGGAAGCACTGTTTCTCAACTAAAAAACCAACTGCACAAACACTTGAAATGCAAGAGATATTTCATTGTTTTGGATGATGTCCCTAACACTCTGCTTTGGGATGATATCCACCAATGTTTTCCCGATGATTCAAATCGAAGTCTGATATTGCTAACCACTCCTTTCACGGATGTGGCTGAGTACATCAGCAGAGATAGAGATTCCATCAACATCCTGCCTTACCTAGATGGTCTTCACAGTTGGTTTTTATTTTCCAACAGATTTTCTCCTAAAGAGCAGATGACACCTAAATTTGAAGAAATTGCGAGGCATCTTGTTGAGGATTGCCGCGCTCAATTGTTACAGTTGCAGACCGTCTATCGAAATGCAACTACACATTGAAGGAATGGAAGAAGATCCAGAAAGAATTACTGTCATTGGGAATTCTGCATAGACATACACAGCACTCAAGTAAGCTTACCAACATTTACAATCGTTTGCCACAACATTTAAAAGTTTGTTTTTTATATTTTGCGGTCTTTCCAAAACACCGTGAAATCAATGTGAAAAGACTTATTAAGTTGTGGATTGCTGAGGGATTTGTGAAGCCAGTGAGTTGTCTGCCATTAGAAGATATAGGTTACATGTATTTAATGGATTTTATAAGTAGAGAACTAGTCAGAACAGTCGTTGGAAAGGACCATTTCAGAACAAAGACCAAGACTTGTTCCATACATATTGACTTGCATAGCTTTTGCGTACGAGAAGCTCAAAAAGAAGGTCTTTTATGTGCAGCAAATACACAACAGTGTATTGGATGGTCATTAGACATACTTGTAAATTCATGTCGCTGGTTAAGTTTACGCTCACATAGTTTGGACTATCATGTGTTGTTTAGTTCAAATATCCCTCGCTCCCTTTTCGTCTTTCAGGAAAATTTTGAAAGGTTTATATCTTTCAAACATTTAAGAATTTTAGATTTGAGTAAACCTGTAATACTCAAAAGAATGCCATTATTGTCCTTAAGGAATTTAGTTTTTTTAAGATATCTTTCCATACCACAGTGGTTTGAGAGTTTTGATGATGTAGTATCAAGTAATTCAAATTTGCAAACACTTACTGTTCCTGGCATTGAAGAATCAACACTTGGAGCACGTACTCTTCATGTATTGCCATCCAAAATTTGGGAGTCGCAACATTTAAGGCATCTCAAACTTGGGGATATGTATATGATAGATCCTCCAAACATGGTTAAAGAGCATTTGCAAACATTAGTTTGTACAATGCCAATTCATTTCAGGAAAAAAGAAGTGTATTATTGCAAGTTTCCAAACATAAGAAAACTGAAAGTTGTGTATAAAGATGTCTTAGTGCCGGGTTGTAGCGGTGGGCGATGTTGCAGAAATCCTATCATCATTCTGGAGAATTTTGCGGATTTATTGATGTTGGAGATTCTAACGGTTACGGTTCCAGTTGGTAGTATAACCCTTTTACAGCGGCTTGGTTTTCCTGCAAATTTGGAGAAGTTGAGGTTGAGTGGGACTAATTTTCCAGTGAAGGTTTTAACGGTAATTGGACAGTTACCGAAGCTGAAGGTACTGAAACTAGAGAATGCTTTCTATGGCAGAGTGTGGGAATTGGTTGAAGGAGAATTCCCAATATTAGAAGTGTTGGAGATTGAATCCAGAAGTCTGGAGCGATGGGTGGCCAATACAAATAATCATTTCCCAATGCTTCGGGAGATATTCTTAAAACGTTGTTATTCTCTAGAAGAGATCCCTCCTATAAGTGTAAATAAGTACCTACGGTTTTGGACAATTAAGTTGGAGCAATGTCATCCTTCTGTTGCCACTTCTGCCGAGATGTATCAAGAAGAGATGAGGCGCAACAAATATTTTGCACCTCGCATTATTTTTGTTGACACTTCTGCCAAGATGTATGAAGAAGAGAGGAGGCCGCACAACGAATTTGTTGTACCTCGCATTACTCCATTTTGTTGACGGCAAGGATTTGTGAGTATGTTCCATCTGTTTCTTTTTTCTTCTTTTGTTTATTTTATTTGCAAAATTTGTTTAATATTTCTTTTTATCACCTGGTTTCATATATATTTTTGGTTCCGTTTTCCGTTATCGATCCAATTGCTATGATGAATCACGGCATAAAAAAAAAAAAAAAACAGAAGAGTTAGAGAAATCATCAGAAGAAGTATTATTTTTATTGTTAATTTATACGAATTCTTTTTATAATTCGTTCACAATTTTGGTTAATTTTATATATTCTTTTATTTATTTTAATAATTAAATTTGTTTAGGATTTTAGTTATTATTATTATTATTATTATTATTATTATTATTATTATTATTATTATTATTATTATTATTATTATTATTATTATTATTATTATTATTATGTTAGTTTAGTTAATAATGAATTATTGTCTGCCCACCAGTGTATACATAGGGTAGAGGTCTTTTTTAATTGCACAAAAAAATTTATAATAAATATTTATTTTTAAATATACTAATTTAAAAAATTATATGTGTTCATGTTAATTGATTAGTCACTTAATAGTGTCTGCCCACCAGTGAATCTATTGTTTCTAGCTTGTAAATTATATTAGTCAATTATAGGTTCATTACTTAATGTAATTGTAGGCTAAGGTAATGTTGGCAATGGAACCATAATCATGAACAATCTGCTTCAGGTCTAAAGTTTGCAGTCCATTTGTTTTTGTTTGATACAATCTTAAAACCAAATGATTCTATGTTGTAAGCTGTTTCATTTGCTCTTGATCTGAGCAGCATCTGAAGGACATGAGGGATCCAATTATGGAAGTAGTTCTCTTAGAGACAGAGAACATGTTAGCCCGCGGAAGAATGGACCTCTGCTTCGCGACGCTCAGAGGAGACAATCTGCTATTGCATCACTTGTTGAAACGTGGCCTCGATCCAAATGAATCCGACAACAACGGGAGAACAGCTCTTGTGCTAGCTCAACTCGATCTGTGAATTGCTTTTCTTTGAAACACATTGTTTGTTTCTTCTCATTTTCTGCTTTTCGATCTTTTTTTGCCTTTTCGTTTCGCCCATATCAGCATATAGCAGCATCAAAAGGATATCAAAACTGTGTTCTTCTTCTTCTGGACTTTGGAGCTGATCCCAACAGCAGAGGTATACATTTTAACTTTCTTTGCTTATCTTATAATCTAAGAGGCAAAAGCTTGCTTCGACGCCACCAAGAGCTATAATGCACATGGGCCAAAACCACCACTAAAAGACTAAATCCAAACAATTACCGTCTTAATTAAGCCATAGCTTTATAAACCTATATATGATATTTCTTATATTTTCAATGTGAGACTCTTAACCGCTTAAAATGTGTTTATTCTGCAATTTAAACCATTTTTTTCGTCTTTCAACACCTGCAAATTCTGAAGGGAGTGTGCCATTGTGGGTAGCCATCTTGGGAAAACATGAATCAATGACCAGACAACGGCGCTAAATTATCCTTGGGTGATGTAGGTCAGTTCACGTGCACTGCAGCTGAGGAGAACAACCTGGAACTACTCTGATGTTTACATGTATTCTTGTGTGCCATTGTGTATTAAGTTGTGTGTCTGATACTAATTTATCGTGTGCCCGTCCTCTGTATATTGTGGTACTCATGTGAACTCAACCCTATATATATATATATATATATATATATATATAGGTAAAAGCTCAGGTGTGAACTTTTACTATTCTGTGCATGTGTGCACTAATGGTGACCGTGCGATTACGCTGATCTATGGGTGCGAATGAGCGTGCACACGCATTGGGTGCATCCCGCCACATTCACCATTTAGTACTGCGCATTTGGGTGGGGGGGGGGGGGGGGGGGGTTGTGTGTGTGTGTTCAACCCGTGGGCGACACAGTTCTAGCAGCTATGTGGTTGCGGCATTCTTGCTGGGGGGTAGGTGCGATAAGTTGATAGCTCGCTCTGGTGGAAGCCCCGTCGTTCTAGGAGAGGTAGGTCACAGCATTCGTTCTCGCCGTCGGCTTCGTTGCACAGGGTCGCGGATGCGTCTCGAGCGTTCAGACGCCGCGGTGGGCGTCAGTCTCCGACGGCGGCCGATCGAGTCAGGTTCGAGCGGGATGTCCCAGGGATTGCGACTAGGGTATCTGCACGGCATTGGATTGCGCACCGGTGGGGCATGCGAGGTTTGTGCATTTCCATTTGGTTTCTATGTTTTTATCTGCTATTTTCGAAATCGGGGCAACGTAGTTAGATTACATTGCGTAATATTTGTTTGATTAGAGTTGTTTTCCAATTCGGCTTTATCTGCAATTCTTTAGAATTTAATTGCAGTGCTTGGTAACCTGATTAATGCTTAAGTTTGAAGCTTAATCACACTGCGTATTTAATAACAGTGTTACATTGGAGGTTAGTCAATTATCATTGCGTTCTGCATGTGGGTGTTCGGATTACAGTACTGTTCTTTAGTTTTTGGGTATTCTTATTTTGCTCTATGGTAGTTTTTGTGTATCAGTAATTCATTCCCTTTGAGTGGTTATTATGTTTAATTTGATTTCCCTGGTTTCAGTCATTCCCATCTTTATCAATTCTTCAATTCCCCGAGTATAATTAGTAATGGTTTACTCATGTTCTAAGGGCCCAGGGTTTTCCAATTGTGGTCCCATCTGTTTTTATGCTTTCAGATTGAGTATAATGCACTTGGTTTGCTTTCAAAGTTTAAGTCGTGAGTATAATTAGTGATGGGTTATTCATTAGCATTATATTTTCTTTAAATACGCAGCTTGTTCAGAATGTGGCTTCTTAACAGAATGTGTAGCACTAGTGCACCCATGCTGGAAGTATTAACCTGTAGGTTGTGTGTGTGCACTCGTATCTGCATGCACCAGAAGCAATCCGGGGGTTCAATTCCAACTGAAGAAAAAAATTAAGTCTGTGTCAACAGATAGCGGTCAATCCTCAAGTCAACAAGCTGACTCATCCACAACTTAATCCAGATCATCCAACCTCCCTAACTAACTCTGTAATAGCTTCTGTTAGTTCAGTTATAGAGTTTAAATTCTTTTCCCCATTCCCGCTTCTATCTTCTTCTTTGTAACTTGTTTTTGACCAATCTGTAAAGTCTCTAAGAACAGAGAGCTTGAGAGCAAGAATACATCAAGAACCCTTTCAGTTTCCTTCCCTTTTCTTCTTGAATTGCTGCACCATTCTCGACATGGTATCAAAGCCCCAATGGCGTGGCGTCCACCAATTGCGAACATGGTCTTGCAAGCAGCTTCAAATCAAGCAGGAGGAAACCAGAACCAAGCTGGTTCATTTGGTGCAAACCAAAATCACCCAAATCCCATCCCAGTTCCCGCTGCGACTCTGATCGGAAACTTCGATTCGAATGATATGACGAATCCTCTCCACCTTCATCCGAATGAGAGCCCAACCCTACAGCTCGTGACAGTGCAGTTGGAAGGAAGGTCCAACTACCATTCTTGGTCAAGAGCCATGGAGATGGCACTAATGTCCAAAAACAAGATGAGTCTTGTGAAAGGGCTTGTAGCTGTTCCGAGCAAGCTCGATCCAAGGTATTATTACTTGGAGCGCTGCAACACAATGGTCCTTTCGTGGATACTTAGGGCTGTCTCACCTACTATAGCTCGGAGTGTCCTTTGGATCAATACTGCTGAAGGTGTATATAAGGATATGAAAAAGCGCTTCAGTAAACAGGATGTGTTCAGAGTTGCTGAAATTCAGTCACAAATCTACCATACAAAGCTAGGTAACTCCACCATAAATGAGTATTTTACACAATTGAGGTTGTTGTGGGATGAACTTCTTGTTTTGAGACCCATCCCTAGCTGTGAGTGTTCCACTGGATGTGAGTGTGGAAACAAATTATCTGAAAAAGTGAAGACACATCTTGAGAATGATATGTTATCTGCTTTCCTAACTGGCTTGAATGATAGCTACATTAACACCAAGCATCAGATCATGCTGATGAAACCCCTCCCAGATGTTAGTGAAGCCTTCTCCATGATTTCACAGCAAGAGAGGCAAGTGTGTATTGAATCTAGTACTCTGGAAGATAGTATTACAGGGGCAAACATCTTTTTTACAAAGGCAGATAATAACAACAGAAGAACCTTCTCTAATCAGAAGTAGAAACCTGTATGCAGTTATTGTGGTTATACAGGACATACTATTGACAAGTGTTACAAGAAGAATGGTTATCCCCCAGGTTGGAAGCCAAGAAACAAAGGCTTTGGATCAGCTAATCAAGTCCAGGGTTCTGTGCAAGAAACTAGAAGTTCAGAAACTAACTCCTCATTTACTCAAGAGGACTGTAGAAGGTTTTTGGAGTTTATGCAACAACAAGAGAGAGCCAGGCTCAATACCTCTCTTGATCATGCTCCACAGGTCAATACCATAGCAGCCAACTTCATTCCAAATGCCCAACATGAAGGTAATACCCACATCAGTTTAACTAAATCTGAATCATTGTGGATCATTGATAGTGGTGCTACACACCACATTGTATGTAGCATACATTTACTGCATATTTCCAAGAAAGTACAAGGGATTTATGTGGATCTACCAAATGGACATCAGGCAGAAGTCTCACACATTGGGACTGTACACTTATCTTCTGATTTGGTCTTGCAGAATGTATTATGTGTCCCAATATTCCATTATAATCTGATCTCCTTGGGAGAACTGATGAGGGGATCCAGTTGTAGCACACTCTTCCATACTAATCAGTGTATTATACAGGATCAACACCATGGGAAGATGATTGGTATGGCTAAGCTGGAGAAGGGATTCTACCACCTTGTTTTTCCTGTTTTTTCTCAATGTAAACCTGCTGTCTTGCCTGTAGTTAATACTTGTAACTTCTGGCATGCTAGGTCAGGGCATGCTTCTGAAGGAAAAATAAAGTTTCTACAAATAATAGACAACAAAATTTGTAATGATAAGCCTACTGTTTGTGAAAGTTGCCATTTGGCTAAGCAAAGAAGATTACCTTTCCAACCTAGTTCTTCTATTTCAAATCACTGTTTTGATATGATTCATGCTGATATATGGGGACCATACCATGTTCCAACTATCTATGGACATCAATATTTTCTAACTTTGGTAGATGACCACAGTAGAGCTACTTGGGTGTATCTCATGAGAAAGAAGAATAAAGTAAGACAGATTATGCAGTGCTTCTATGAACTTATCAGTACTCAGTTTGGGAAGAATATTAAGTGTGTGAGGTCTGATAATGGAAAGGAGTTCTTAATGGAGGAATTCTACCAGAAAAAGGGAATTATTCATCAAACATCATGTGTCTATACCCCTCAGCAGAACAGTATTGTGGAAAGGAAACATGGGCACATCTTGTCTGTAGCAAGAGCCTTGAGATTTCAGGCCAATTTACCTGACGAATTCTGGGGTGACTGCATCCTTCATGCAGTATACTTGATAAACAGGCTTCCATCTGCAGCCTTGGCTAATCAGATTCCATACCAGATACTATTTGATAAAATACCACAATATCAACACCTTAGAGTGTTTGGATGTCTAGCTTTTGCTACTATTCCTAATTGTCAAAGAGACAAGTTCTCTCCAAGGGCTAGGAGAAGTATTTTCTTGGGATTCACTAATGGTGTGAAGGGCTACAAACTGCTAGATACTCAGACCAAAGAAGTCTTCCTATCTAGGGATGTTTCTTTTTATGAAAATATATTCCCTTTTCAGAGTTCACAAGATGGGCAGTCCCCTAACTTGATTCTACCCTCTGAGGGTGTGGCACATTTCAACTCTGATGAAGACACTAGTCTACCTGCTGATGCTTTTGAGGCTTCACCTAGCTCATATGAGTTACCTGAGATTCCACCAACAATTCCAGTCCAGGGCAATGAACCTGGCAGTACAGAGTCAACACCAACCCCAGAACCAAGGAGATCAACAAGAGTAAGAGCCAAACCCTCCTATCTTAATGATTATACTTGTCAGAGTATAATTAAGAGAACATCTCCACATGACATCTCCAAATTTTTATCTTATGACAATCTGTCACAGGCATACAAGGCCTTTGCTGTCAATATATTGGATGCCAAAGAACCAAGAACATATAATGAAGCCATCAAGAAAGAATGTTCGAGGAAAGCCATGGAAGCAGAAATCACTGCCCTACAAGCCAATAATACATGGGCTCTAACTGATCTCCCATCTTCTAAAGTTCCTATAGGTTGCAAGTGGGTATTCAAGACCAAGCTTAAGGCTGATGGGACCATTGGGAGGCACAAGGCTAGGTTAGTGGCCAAAGGTTACACTCAAACACCTGGCCTAGACTACCTAGACACATTTAGCCCTGTGGCTAAGATAACCACAATCAGAGTATTACTTGGGGTGGCTGCAATTAAAGGGTGGACACTCCACCAGCTAGATGTGAACAATGCCTTCCTTCATGGAGAACTCAATGAAGAAGTATATATGACATTGCCTCCTGGTTTCACTTCTGCCAAGCCTGGTCAAGTATGAAAGCTAATCAAGTCTCTCTATGGACTGAAACAAGCTAGTAGACAATGGAATCTCAAACTTACCCAAGAATTATTAAGCATGGGCTTCAAGCAAGCAGTGTCAGACTCTTCTTTGTTCACAAAGGGCAAAGGTAATGATTTTGTGGCTTTACTTGTATATGTTGATGATGTGGTAATTGCCAGCCCAAACTTAAATCAGGTGGAACAAATTAAGAGTCATTTGGATGCTGTTTTTCACATTAAGGACTTAGGTCCTCTAAAGTACTTTTTGGGGCTAGAAGTAGCAAGAAGCAGTAAAGGCATATCTGTCACACAAAGGAAATACACACTAGAATTGTTTGAAGATACTGGTTTTCTAAACTGTAAACCAGCCAAAACACCCATGGCAACAGGAACAAAACTCAGTAAGACAACTGGGAAGAAAATTGAAGACATTACTCAATATAGAAGGCTTGTGGGAAAGCTATTGTATCTTACAATTACAAGACTAGATATAAGCTATGTTACACAACAGCTATCTCAATTCCTAGACTGTCCTACTGATGTACATATGCAGGCAGCACACAGGGTCTTAAGATATATCAAAGGCAGCCCCAGGCCAGGGGCTCTTCTTCTCAACATCTTCATCCTTGTAGATTAAAGGATTTAGTGATTCTGATTGGGCTGCATGCCTGGACACTAGGAGATCTGTTACTGGCTATTGTATGTTTCTGGACACTACCTTGATATCATGGAAGTCAAAGAAACAACAAACCATTTCTAGAAGTTCATCTGAAGCTGAGTATTGGGCACTTGCAGCAGCAGCCTGTGAGATACAATGGCTTATTTACCTGCTGCAAGATCTTGAAGTGGAGTTTGATTCCCCAGCCACACTATATTGTGACAGCAAATTTGCAATTGCCATAGCTGAGAACCCAGTATTCCACGAGAGAACGAAGCATATCGAAATAGATTGCCATTTGGTGAGGGAAAAACTACAAAAGAAAATATTGAAGCTGATGCATGTCACCACTGCAAATCAACTAGCTGATGTGTTTACAAAACCTCTTGCTGCTGCTACCTTCTCAAACTTCATCTCCAAGCTGAGTCTACATTGCTTGTACACTCCAGCGTGCGGGGGGTTGTCAACAAATAGCGGTCAATCCTCAAGTCAACGAGCTGACTCATCCACAACTTAGTCCAGATCATCCAACCTCCCTAACTAACTCTGTAATAGCTTTTGTTAGTTCAGTTGTAGAGTTTAAATTCTTTTCCCCATTCCCTCTTCTATCTTCTTCTTTGTAACTTGTTTTTGACCAATCTGTAAAGTCTCTAAGAACAT
>NW_017617665.1:150000-315000 GCF_001879475.1 Ipomoea nil
TCAGTCAGTCCTATACACTAGTTGCTTATCTCTAATAATTATCTTAAACTTGGGAAATGCAAAATTACATGTGGTATCAGAGCTTTTAAGTCTACACAATGACTTGATCCTTACGGGAAGAACTTTTTGCATTGTTCTCTCTTTAAGAAGCTATTTTCTTGTTGTCTGTTGGGCGTTTGTCTGCTTTCTGCTTGTGTGTTTTGGCTGGGTGTCTTTTGTTTCACGATGGATGCAAGTATGAAGCCACCAGAATTAGATGGCTACAACTATTCCTTCTGGAAGGCTCGAATGGAGATTTACCTTCAGGCACAAGGTACCAGACTATATCGTACTGTTCTCACTGGACGGAGTCCTCCGACAGTTCAGAATGCTGATGGAACTGCTGGGGCCAAACCTATAGAGACATGGACTGAAGAAGAGATGACGTCCTCTGATCTAAACAATAAGGCACTGAATTCTATTGTAGGATCTCTGCATGAATCAATCTTTCCTTTTGTCACCGGAATAAAAGAAGCAAAACGAGTATGGGACACTCTTGAAACCAGATACGAAGGTACCAGTGATGTCAAGCAGTCAAAGCTTTAGTTGCTACTGTCAGAGTTTGAATCTCTCAGGATGGGTGAAGAGGAAACAATTTCAACCGTTCATAGTCGGGTTTAGAATTTGATGAACAGAGCTTCAGTACTTGGGTGAACCTTTTACTGATGAAAGAGTGGTCAAAAAGATCCTTCGATCACCACCCAAACGTTTCCGAATGAAGGTGACTGCAATTCAGGAACACTCGGGCTGGGAGAAGAAGAGTGTGGGAGAACTTATGAAAAGTTTACATACTTATGAACTTGAAGTGCTAGCTGATGACGAACCTGTAGCCAGCAGAAAAGGCAAGTCAGTGGCTTTTGTTGCTGAAGCTGATCGAGAATCTTACACAGATGAAATAGATGACGAAGCTTTGGCCTTGCTAACAAAGAACTTTAAGAAAATTTTGAATGGCTTCAATCGCAGGAGTCAAGGACAACCTAACAGGACACAATACAAAAGTGGAAACTCCTCATATCAGAAAACAGAAATGCCCTCCTTCTCACAGAACAATCAGTCTCAGAGTGTCCGAACAAGACAAATCAGGAGTAATCCAACTGACACAGTTAGACCTCTAAACCGATCAGTGCAATGTCGAGAGTGTGAAGGATTCGGACATATACAATCTGAATGTGCAACTTATATCAAAAGAAAGAAAGCTATGTCAGTGGCGACCCTAAGTGATGATGATGATGAAGCAACAAATGACCAGTCTGATGAAAATGTGGGAAACTTCGTGGCCTTCTTCACAACAACAGAGAACCAATCAGAAGAGAATGATACCGATGAAGAATATTACATATCATCAGATGACTTTGAAGAGAGACAACACAACTGGAACTGGAATTTGCTAAACTAGTTGGAAGTTGGGAACAACTGGTGAAAGTCAACAAGAGTCTGAATGAAGATCTGAAGCAACGAGATGATCTCCTGAAGAAACTAAACACTGAACTCGTCTTAAAAGAAGATCTTATTACTTAGATAAGATCCTGAGAGGGAAAATAGATAAAGGAACTGGAGGATCTAAGAAAGAAAATCAAGATGATGGATACCACCTCTACCTTAGACAAAATTCTGGATTCTGGTTGAAATCCCAATGATAAAAAGGGATTTGGTTTTGAACGAGGAGAGTCCTCAAAGACGGCACCTATGTTTATAAAAGAAGGAACATCAGTTGATAAACCGATTCACAGTTATGAACAAAGTCAATCATCACGGTCAACTCAGTTAAAACAGAAAGGGATCATGCACACTCGGATTGCTGACTCTGAATTTGGCAGGATCAAATTACAGTCTCAGTACTCAAGGTTCAAGACTAAGTTCGTAAAAGTTAGACAATACGTACTTATCTGTCACTATTGTCAAACAAAAGGACATACCCGACCTGAATGTTATTTCTTCTACAGAGATCAAAGGAAGGAGAAATATCAGAACAAGTCTATTACTCCCTTCGTAAGACAGGTTTGGGTCAAGAAATCAGAAGTAATATGTTATCCCACAATCGTTCTGACCGCCTCTATGATTGAAGCAAGATGGTATTTCGACAGTTGATGTTCCAGACACATGACTAGGAATGTCAAGTGTCTCATGTCTATTCAACCTAGCAGTGGATCAGTTACGTATGGGGACGGGCAAAAAGAAAAGATAGTTGGAAAAGGTACCCTAAATGTACCAGGTTTACCACATCTGGATGAAGTTCTCTTAGTCAGTGGCCTGAAAGCAAATCTTATTAGCATCAGTCAGCTGTGTGATCAAAATTGGAATGTGTGCTTCAATCGTGACTGCTGCAGAGTCCGTGATAAAGCAGATCAAGTGGTCATGGAAAGAACACGATCTTCTGACAATTTTTATGTTCTGACAAATGAAACTGCATGTCTAATATCTAAAACAGACGAATCAAAACTGTGGCATCGATGATTGGGTCACATAAACTTCAGAGATATGAATAAAATGATCAAATTAGATGCTGTTCGTGGGATACCTAAGCTCAAAATAGAACTGGAAGGAGTTTGTGGCGCATGTGCCATTGGAAAGCAAATAAGGGCTTCTCACAAAGCAGTAAAAGTAATCACTACTGAGAGATGTCTAGAACTGGTTCATATAGACCTCATGGGACCAACTCAGACTGAAAGCATTGGCGGAAAGAAATATATCTTTGTGTGTGTAGATGACTTCTCTCGGTTCAGCTGGGTATACTTTCTGAGGGAAAAATCTGCGGCATTCAATGCATTCAAAACTCTATTCATAAGAGTTCAAAAACAAAAAGACGAACCCATAATAAAAATCCAAAGACTGAGAAGTGATCATGGGAAAGAGTTTGAAAACTCCTTGTACTCAGATTTCTGTTCCGAAAATGGAATAACTCATGAGTTCTCAGCTCCCAGAACAGCTCAACAGAATGGTGTGGTGGAAAGAAAGAATCGGACCTTGCAGGAAATGGCTAGAGTAATGTTACACGCATCGCATCTGCCACAACGTTTCTGGGCTGAAGCAGTGCACACATCATGTCATACTGTGAATAGAGTCTATCTCAGACCAGGTACGTCTAAGACACCATATGAGATATGGAAAGGGAAGAAGCCAAATTTAAAGTACTTTCATGTGTTTGAGACAAGATGCTTTGTGCTAATTGATAGGGAACAAAGAGGAAAGTTTGAACCCAAGAGTGATGAGGGCATTTTTCTTGGATACTCTCCAAACAGTCGAGCTTATCGAGTTTACAACAAAAAAACTCAATCAGTCATGGAATCAGTGAACGTTGTTATAAATGACAATCCAGAAGAATTAGATGAAACATCGGTAACTGATCCAGAGACTGATCTCCCTATCAGTGAGTCGTAAAAAAAAGCTGATGAAACCAAACTGTTTGACACACATGATTCTTCAGAAGAAGATAAAGAAAGCCCTAAACAGGATAACCCTCTCTCGAATGGTGATGGTAAGAACAAGCCCACCAGAACTCAGAAAAATTATCCATCAGACAACATAATTGGTAATCCAACAGATGGAATGAACACCAGGAGTCGGATGAGAATCAATCTGATAGAAATATCCGGATCTGCCTGCTACACCTAAAAAATAGAACCAAAAAATGTGAAGAAAGCCTTGTAGGATGATCTATGGATTAAGGCTATGCAAGAGGAGCTACATCAGTTTGACCGAAATCATGTGTGGGATCTGGTACCAAGACCTGAGCGTGTTAACATAATCGGAACAAAGTGGATCTTCAAAAATAAAACTAATGAAGCCGGAAATATTGCAAGAAACAAAGCTCGATTAGTTGCTCAAGGATATACCCAAGTAGAGGGAATTGACTATGATGAAACGTTTGCCCCTGTTGCAAGACTGGAGTCAATCAGAATTTTGTTGGCAGTCGCGTCTATTCTGGGATTCACACTGTTTCAGATGAATGTTAAAACAACGTTCTTGAATGGGCATCTGCATGAAGATATCTATGTGGCACAACCTAAAGGATTTTGAAGACCCAGTTCATCCGACGCATGTCTACAAGCTCAGAAAAGCTCTCTATGGGCTCAAGCAAGCTCCAAGGGCATGGTACGAACATCTGACACAGTATCTGTTGCATCATGGGTATAACCGAGGGAGTGTTGATAAGACCTTGTTTGTTAAAACCACTGGAAGTCATGTTACTATAGCTCAAATTTACGTAGATGACATTGTCTTTGGATCTACTCTACAGAAATATACTGATGACTTAGTGAAGTTTATGAAGGAAGAATTTGAAATGTCCATGGTGGGTCAACTGACTTATTTTTTAGGACTTCAAGTTAAACAGAGTACTGAAGGCTACTTTATCTCACAAGAAAAGTATGCCAAGAATTTGGTCAAAAAGTTCGATCTGGAGTCATGTAAAACTCCCAGAACTCCTATCTCCACTTCCACAAAGGTATCAAAAGATGATACTGGTGCATCAGTTGACAACACAGTCTATCGAAGCCCAATTGGAAGTCTGCTCTATTTGATCGCAAGTCGACCAGATATTATGTTCAGTGTTGGGATGTGTGCAAGATATCAATCTGATCCCAAAGAGTCACATTTGATAGCTGCTAAACGGATCTTGAAATACATCAAGGGTACAATTCAGTATGGGTTATGGTATTCCAAGGACAGTGAACTAAGCCTGAGTACATATTGTGATGCTGATTGGGTAGGAAATATTGATGACAGAAAGAGTACATCAGGTGGATGCTTCTTTGTTGGAACGAATTTAGTCTCATGGCTAAGCAAGAAACATAATTCAATCTCTCTAAGTACTGCAGAGGCAGAATATATAGCAGCTGGAGGATGTTGCACTCAGTTGGTCTGGATGAAGCAAATGCTTCTAGATTATGGTCTCACACAAAGGACTATGACACTCTACTGTGACAATGCCAGTGCAATAAATATTTCAAAGAACCCAGTTCAACACTCCAGAACGAAGCATATTGATATAAGGCATCACTATTATCAGAGACTTGGCAGAATCAAAGGAGATAGAATTGGAATATATTCAAACAGATAAGCAATTGGCTGACATACTGACTAAGCCTCTGGACGCAAATTGGTTTGAGATTCTCAAATCTGCTCTGGGAATTTGCAGGATTGATCAATAAGGCAGAATAATAACACAGAAGGAGAGTGTATGGTGGTCTCAATCACGGGTTAAAATTACATATTTGACTTCCTTTTTAATCTCTCTTCTGTTTAAGTTAAGATAATATCTTAACCTTGGTTACCAAAATTAATTCGGCTCTTTCAAAATTCAAATCATCCGTTTAATCCCTAAAAAGGAGCTATACCATTGCGTCAATCACATCAGCTGCATGCATTCTGACAGCCACATTAAATAGTGTTCATCACCCTTGGGATTATATACTTGATCGGGTTTTTTTTGGAAGAAGAGTTCTAAATACTACTTTGCTCTCTGTTATTTGCTTACTGATTCTCCACCTAGGGTTTCTCTCTTCTCTTTCCCAAATCGCACAACAATGGCGGATGCAGTGAGAAATATTATCATCAAGCTGGGAAGGAAAATCCTCTCACCAGAAACAGCCACGAAACATGTAAAAATTCTTCTCCAACTCGCTATGAAAATGAAGTTGAAGCTTGACTCTGTTCTCCGCGACGAATTCATAGTCACAGTGCTTTCAGACTACCCGGAGTTCTATGCGGACTGGTTCGATGATGATACAAGTGATCTTTTGATGTTGGCCTCTGAAGCGAGTGATGATGTTAGCCATGCGTCCATTCCTGAGCCTGAAGATGGAAACCGTGATGGGGCTTTCCTCCAATATTTCTCCCAAAGGGGTCTGGAATCCGAAGAAGTCTCGCGACGACGGTTAGCAGCTCAACCTCTCTATCTTCAAGCTGCACAGGACGAAGCCAAACACCGTCTTGAGATTCTTCGTAACAGGTCTAATACTTCTGAAACCCCTATTGAGATTTCTCCTGATAAGCCCGATAATTTAATTTCTGATGATATTGAATCTGTTCTGCCTGTTGCACAATCTGATAATGAGAATGCTTTACTGTCTATGAAATCTTCTGTGTCTGATGATCCTAATCGTTTATCTTCTGAAAAAATTGAGTCTACAAAAGTTGCCCTTAACAGTGATTCTGAAGAAAAAGTTAACCAATCTGATAAGGTAGAAATTTTGAGTCTGGTTGTATACTCTGCTGATATTGCGCAATCTGCAATTTCTGTTGTGCCTGTATCTGATGCTACTGAGTTACCGGTTGAAGTTTGCCCGGTTGATGTTTCTCTTATGTTGCCTACTGAAATTGAGGCTGCCAAACCTTCAAGCCCTCGTCCCTCTGATCCGATTGATGGAGTTCCAGTTTATACATCCTCTACCTTGGCTGAGAGCCTTGACCACATCCGACACTTTGCGGGTTTACCTTCTGCTTCTGTACCTGAACCATATAGAGTTATTCATCCTGATGATCCCTCTGTGCAGATAGACAGTGATGATGAGAAAATACTGGCTGAAGTGTATAGTCCACAAGCCCCGTTGTCTAGACCTCTTACAGTGGAAGCGACAGCACATCCAGATGATAAGCTTAATTTCTAGGCATTATTTAGAGTAATTTTAGTCCGTTATTTTCATAAATAAATTAAGTTTTAGAGTTGGTTTTATAATAAATATTATATTATTTATATGTTACTAGTTTAGATTGATTTTAATAAGTATTAGGCTAATGTTGCATTTTTATTAATATTAATAAGAGTCATTTTATCTATAGTATTAAATTAAATTTACTTAGTAATTTTATATCTTTGATTTTTTTAAATAGTGTTTTTAATAATTAAGTGTTATTAAGTTGTGATTAGGTTAGGGTTGTTTGGCTTTTAAAATTAGTTTTCTTTGTTTTCTTTATTGGATTGGCGCAGCAATATAAGGGAAAGAAAAGGCGTTGCTTTTGGGGGGTTTTTGGTTTTTTTTGGGAGTGACGGCAGAACGGAAGAAGAGAAAATAGCGAAGGGAAAAAAAGGAAGCCAGGGAGCACAGTAGCAGTTCGGCGAAGAGATTCAAGACTCCATCGCAAGGAATTTTCGAGCTTCAATCGCGGCTATCTTCTTCTTAGGCTTGAATTATTTTCCTTCATCTCTATCTTTATTCTTGTTTAAATTTCCAGAATACTATTTATTGAACAATTGATGCATTTAATTATGATTCTTGGCTAGAACTTTAATTAGGGATTTGGATTAGCCTGTATTTGATTAATTGACTATTTTTCATGTGTTGATTCTTCCAATTTCAGTTTAATAATTGAACTTGATTATATTTATTTTATGTATTTTAATTGTAGATTGTGTGACTGGCCATTGCATAATTCAAATATTAGGGTTCATAAGAAGAACTGACAGGTGAATTATGAACCTAGAACTCGTAAGATAAACACAATTGACCTAAACTAGACATAGCTTTAGGTATTTGTGGTGATATTTGATTGTTGCTTAATGGGTTTAATTAATGTTGGTGAGATATCGACGGGTGATCACAGTTAATTGGATACAACCTAGTAGCTCGACGGAGTATTAGGATATATTTGAAGCAATCGTTACTATAGTCATAAGAATTAATACATAGGAGAGTTAGTTAATTATCTAATAGGTGAACCCAAATCCCTAGTCTTCTCTCAATTGGAATTTTCTTTAAATTAAGTTCATAAATATTCTTTTTAATCACATTAATTATATATTATTTGAGATTTGCCTTATCAACAATTTGATTATTAAAGATAACAGTTAATAGTGTTCTTCGTGGGATCGACCCTGGAATACTCCAGGAATTTATACTCTGATTGACTCTGTGCGCTTGCAGATTATAGCAATCAAGTTTTTGGCGCCGTTGCCGGGGAACATTTTGTTAAACTGTTTTCTTAAATTTTTCTTTTTAAATTTATTTTTGTGGTTAGGTCCATTATCATTTTATTTTTATTTATCTTTTCTATTTTTATTTTGTTTGTTTATGAACTTAAGACTATCACTGAGGCATAAAAATACTGAGTTATTTCTGATTGATCTCGAAATTGAGCGTACTTGCAGAAAAAACAGGGTACGAAGGCGGCTTGAAATGGCTGAAAACAATAGAGTGGGTCAACTGGATGACCCCGTACCACCAATAGTTCCACCTCCTCAAAATCAAGCAGCTCAACCACGTCTTCGAGACATCCAAAGACCGGTAATAGCTGTTAACCCTTCTTGCATTCAATTATCTGATGTAGCTAGAAATTATAAACTCAAGACTTTCCATCTGAATATGCTACCGACCTTTAACGGTTTGGGAAGTGAAGATGCTTTGGGTTTCATGCGAGAGCTCTATAGTACGGTACAAACTTTACCTTTGAATAATTTATCTGAGGAAGAACTTAGAATGAAATGTTTCCCATATTGCATGAGGGGTGATGCTAGGCAGTGGTTGTTAAATTTACCAGAGGGTTCTTTAAGAGCTTGGGATGATGTTTACAATGCTTTCATGTTTAAATATTATTCACCTCAGAAGACAATGGACTATAGGAGTAGGATATGCACTTTTACTCAAAGAGAGACTGAGTTATTTCATGAAGCATGGGATCGTTTTAAATTGCTTTTGACACAATGTCCACACCATCAATTCCCATTGTTATTGTTGACACAATTCTTTTATGAAGTTTTAACTCCTAATTGTCAGTCTCTTGTAGATACTGCTGCAGGTGGATACACAGGTGATAAAAATAGTGATGAATTAAAAGCTATCTATGAGAGCTTAGCTACTAATTCTCGACAAAAGGCAGTGAGAGGTCGAAGAGCTACTGTGCATGAAATTAGCTCACAATCTGAGTTGACAACACAAATGGCTGAATTGACTAAACAGATTAACTTGTTAATGACTCGTGATAGTTCAAATAGAGAATTTTGTGCTTTTTGCAATACATATGGTCATAATTCTTCTGTTTGTATGAATACAGAGTCATCACAACCATCTTATGAGGAAGCTAATTACATGGGATCCAACATGGGTAGGCAACCACCAAGAAATGATCCATTTTCTAATACATATAATCCAGGTTGGCGAAACCATCCTAACTTCTCATGGAGAGATCAAGGTAGTGCAAGACCAATGGGACCACCTGGGTTCCAGCAACAAGGACCATCAGGATTCCAGCATCAGCAATACAGACCTTTCCAGCATCCACCTGCACCACAACAGTCTCAACTTCCTGCTTAGGAGAAGAAGCCTCAATTGGAGGATATGTTCATGCAATACATGGCTAGCCAGGACACTATGATGAAGAAAATGGATGCAAAAATTGATAAGTTTGCTCAATCCAGTCAAGCATCCATTCATAATTTAGAAGTGCAAGTAGGTCAGTTGGCTAAATTGGTTGTAGAAAAAGATCGAGGTAAGTTTCCTAGTACCACTGAATTAAACCCTAGGGAAGGAGCTATGGCTGTCACCTTGAGAAGTGGTAAGATGTTGAATGAAACTTTGAAAGAAAAAGAACCCATGAGTGTTGAAAAAGAGAGTGATAAAGAAGAAGAGGAGCAAGTGCCTAAAGAGAATTCTAGTGATCAAAACCTCACTTCCTCTACAGTAAAACCTTATGTACCCCCCATTCCATATCCACAAAGGGTACAAAAGAGGAACCAGGACAATAACTTTAAAAGATTTTTGGAGATTTTTAAAAAATTGCAAATTAATATTCCTTTTGTAGAAGCACTTGCTAATATGCCATCTTATGCCAAGTACATTAAGGAAATTGTGTCTAATAAAAAGAAATTGGAAGAGTTTGCTACTGTGCACCTAAATGAGGAGTGTAGTGCTATTCTACAAAGCAAATTACCTCCTAAGCTAATGGATCCAGGAAGTTTTTCTATTCCTTGCACTATTGGTAATACTGTTATTGATAAATGTTTATGTGATCTAGGTGCTAGTATTAACCTTATGCCTTTAACTCTTTTTAAGAAGTTGGAAATAGCTGAAATGAAGCCAACAACAATCTCTCTTCAACTTGCTGATAGATCAGTCAAGTACCCGCTTGGAGTAGTGGAGGATATCTTGGTAAAAGTTGGTAAATTTTATTTTCCTGCTGATTTTCTGATTCTTGATATGGGTAGTGACACAGATACATCTCTTATACTTGGTAGGCCATTTTTGTTGACAAGAGGAGTATTAATTGATATGTCATCAGGGAAATTGATTTTTAGAGTAGGAACAGAAAAAGAAGAATTCTCTATCTCTAAAGCTATAAAATTGCCTACTTTTGATGAATCATGTCTTTTTGTTGATGTTATTGTGAAACCTTCAAAAGAAGTATTTGTTAAGCATTCACCTAGTGAAACACCACATCAACTTGAACTTAAACCACTTCCATTGCAGTTGAAATACAATTTTTTTGAGTGACAATGAGACTTTCCTTATGCTTTCTTATGCTCATTTACTTCATGCAAAAGAAGAGAGACTATGGAGAACATTGACTAAAACTTGGCATGACAAAAATAATTTTTGGAGAGAATTCAAAGTGTAGCAAGAAGTTTTGTTGTCTAGCTCTTGTCTTAAGCTTTCTCCAGGGAAATTGAAGTCTAGATGGTTTTGTCCTTCCAATGTCCCTAAAGTTCGTTCTTATGAGGCCATAGAGATTGAAGGATATAAAAAGAGACCATTTATAGTTACTTCACCAAAAGGCAGTCCCGGAAGAAAGTGGCAACTAACATGGAAGTTTCCTATTTATTTCATTTTCTCATACCTGCTTTTATATTTAACATTGAGGACAATGTTGAGTTTGAGTGTGGGGAAGGGAAAGTAAATTTAGGGGATGTTTTCTTCATTTTTCTTTATGCATTTTGCTGCAATTATTTTCTGCACTTTCCTGTAATTTTCTGCAAAATTTTCAGCACTTCTTCATTTTCCTTTATGCATTTTACTGCAATTATTTTATGCACTTTCCTATAATTTTCTGCAAAATTTTCAGCAAAAAAAAAATTCTGCATTTTCTGCATTTTTATGGATTTTTAGCATCTTTTCCTTCATTTTTCTGCAATTTCTTAGCAAATAAATTTTTAAAAAATGCCATCTAATGACTATGTTGATTGGGAGATAAGTTCTAGTGTTTTGGGAGTGCATAATATCAATGAATGTGTTTGGCTATATGTATGCTTGCATAGAGTTGGTAGTCAAATTCTGTCACACCGTGAGCTGTTGAGCCTAGAGGTTGCCCACTGCAACTTATTTTCATTTTGAGTGTTTATGTGCCCTCTTTGATTGTGTTACTTCTAGAACTTGCTTCATACCATTTCAGAGCTACATGTTATATGATGACACGAGAATGATTTAGGCATTAGGATTTAGCCTTATGGCCTTAAAAATGCCCACATCCTTATACATGTTATTTTTCCCCTAGTTAACCATTTTGAGATTTATTATAAATAAATGTAAGACATTTCTCTTCATTAGCCAGTTCCAAAGAACCTTAGCTCATAAAAAGAAGCCTCTAAACCCGTCCTTGAGTCAGTAGAAGTCATTATTTCATTTATCTGTGCAAGATGACAAAAAGTGATGAAGTATGAGTGAGATTGGAGTTGAAAGGTGATTGTACAATTGGTTTTCTTTGAGTGAAGAATTGTTTGTGATCAAAGGGGGTGAAAATGAAAAAAAAGAACAAAATGATATGTTATAATTTGTGGGTTGAAAAAAATTGTTGGCCCAAACTTTTGTGCTCATTTTATTCTTAAAATGATTTATGAGCAATGAAGACATGATAGAAATTTGATGATTATGGGAAGAGTACCATTGAGGGTTGTGTGGAAATGGAAAGCAATTTATTCGGTTTTATCAGAAAAAAACAACAAAAAAATGAAAAAAAAAACAGGAAAAAAATGAAAAATGAGATTTTGAAGTTGTTTTGGGAATTTATCAGTGAAAAGGATGAGGGAGAATGAAGTAGAAGTGAGGCTTGTTTTGGTAGAGTTCATTGCATTGGTAGAATACAGTTTCTTGCTCTTGATATGGTGAAATTATGGCTCTACTGATTCCTTGGACTTTCTTTGTATTTCCTTATATCCTTTCTTTTATAAACCACATACCCTTGGCCCCATTACAACCCAGAAATAAAGATCTTTTGACTCGTGTTTTTCATATAATTTTGGTAGTGGAGTTTTGGTGGACAAGCAAGCCTATGGCAAGTGCGCTCTCGATAGAGAATGGTGTGTACCTTTCTTATACATATATTTGTGAGAGATTGAGTGAACAACCGTGAAGACTACTATTCTCTTTTGTCTTGTGTGCATATGACTTTGAACTCTCACGAAGTATTATGTGTTCACCAATTCCCATGAAATGAATGCCTAGTTAACATGGTTATGGTTGGTAGTTTTATTTCATTGCATAAGTTTGCTTGGGGACAAGCAAAACCCTGAGTGTGGGGAAGTTTGATAAGCTTAATTTCTAGGCATTATTTAGAGTAATTTTAGTCCGTTATTTTCATAAATAAATTAAGTTTTAGAGTTGGTTTTATAATAAATATTATATTATTTATATGTTACTAGTTTAGATTGATTTTAATAAGTATTAGGCTAATGTTGCATTTTTATTAATATTAATAAGAGTTATTTTATCTATAGTATTAAATTAAATTTACTTAGTAATTTTATATCTTTGATTTTTTAAATAGTGTTTTTAATAATTAAGTGTTATTAAGTTGTGATTAGGTTAGGGTTGTTTGGCTTTTAAAATTAGTTTTCTTTGTTTTCTTTATTGGATTGGCGCAGCAATATAAGGGAAAGAAAAGGCGTTGCTTTTGGGGGGTTTTTGGTCTTTTGGGAGTGACGGCAGAACGGAAGAAGAGAAAATAGCGAAGGAAAAAAAAGGAAGCCAGGGAGCACAGTAGCAGTTCGGCGAAGAGATTCAAGACTCTATCGCAAGGAATTTTTGAGCTTCAATCGCGGCTATCTTCTTCTTAGGCTTGAATTATTTTCCTTCATCTCTATCTTTATTCTTGTTTAAATTTCCAGAATACTATTTATTGAATAATTGATGCATTTAATTGTGATTCTTGGCTAGAACTTTAATTAGGGATTTAGATTAGCCTGTATTAGATTAATTGACTATATTTTTCATGTGTTGATTCTTCCAATTTCAGTTTAATAATTGAACTTGATTATATTTATTTTATGTATTTTAATTGTAGATTGTGTGACTGGCCATTGCATAATTCAAATATTAGGGTTCATAAGAAGAACTGACAGGTGAATTATGAACCTAGAACTCGTAAGATAAACACAATTGACCTAAACTAGACATAGCTTTAGGTATTTGTGGTGATATTTGATTGTTGCTTAATGGGTTTAATTAATGTTGGTGAGATATCGACGGATGATCACAGTTAATTGGATACAACCTAGTAGCTCGACGGAGTATTAGGATATATTTGAAACAATCGTC
This sequence comes from Ipomoea nil, assembly GCF_001879475.1. Lineage (NCBI taxonomy): Eukaryota > Viridiplantae > Streptophyta > Magnoliopsida > Solanales > Convolvulaceae > Ipomoea > Ipomoea nil. The sequence continues at coordinate 163,500 of NW_017617665.1, forward strand.
ACTATAGTCATAAGAATTAATACTTAGGAGAATTAGTTAATTATCTAATAGGTGAACCCAAATCCCTAGTCTTCTCTCAATTGGAATTTTCTTTAAATTAAGTTCATAAATATTCTTTTTAATCACATTAATTATATATTATTTGAGATTTGCCTTATCAACAATTTGATTATTAAAGATAACAGTTAATAGTGTTCTTCGTGGGATCGACCCTGGAATACTCTAGGAATTTATACTGTGATTGACTCTGTGCGCTTGCAGATTATAGCAATAACCAGACTCGACAACATTCAAAATTAGAGAAGTCTCCAAACTTCTTGGCTCTTCGTCTGCTCCTGTGTCTGAAACAAGCCACTCAGCTTCACCAAGCCCAACTGATCATTCTCCAGCCAGAGAAACAAGAAAATCTAAATACAAAGGTGTCCCTGACAGAGTAGCCGTTGTAATCGGTGATGATAATCTTGATACTATTCAACCTGAGAAAAGACGACGATCTGCTAAATCAGTAAAGGTTGAAAGTGACCCACCTGTTCAACAAGTGTTTAAAACTTTGAGATCGTCTGTCAAGAACAAGGCCCCTGCTACGGTTTCCACCACTTCTACCAGAAAGATGAAACCCACTACAAGGTCAAGAGGTAGGAGTGTCACTCCTGATGTCCAAGCTACTTCAGACAATCCTGACACCACCATTTACAAACCTCAGTTTGTTTCTGCTACAACTCAGGGAAAGTGGTCTACGATGGTACGACGAGAGCTTATAGTTCAGAGGTCGGTTGATGAGAATCAGTTGAACTCTGTCTGTGATATTTTACCCCTGCTGAGTGAGGTTGTCCTCATGAAAACTGTCACCTCCATTTTCCCCTACTCGAAGCTGCTGACCTACGAATTCTACTGCAATCTTAATGAAGAAATTGACAACCTTACGGGGACCCGGTGCATGCAGATTTTCATCAGAGGAAAGTGGTATGTTTTTGGTCCAGACATGATTAATGAATACTATGGCTTGAAGGCTGTTGATGAAGAAGAGATTACGGGCTGGGATTTGGTTGCAAGGACTCTCACTGGTGGTCAAACTCCTATATGGCCTACAGGTGATATTGACAATCTGTCTAGCTCGAAGCTTACCTCCAAATATGTTATTCTGCACCGTATTGCCTTGCACAATTGGCTCCCTTCTGCCCATTTTCATACGGTTAGCAAGCAACTGGCTGCTCTCCTGTTCCGTATTGGCACCAAAATGTCCATTGATCTGGGGAAGTGGATCTTCTATCATTTCCTCACATTGATTCATCCAAGGGAACAAAAGGTAAGACTGCCTTATCCTAATCTCATTTTTGGAGTTCTGACGACGCATGGCCTAGTACCAATGCCAAGTGAGATTATTAGTCCAACTCTGCTATATATTGTTGATCCATGCCTCTTGAATGACAAGCACATCCTAGATGTTACACCTGTTAATGCTCTTCCATCATCTGATGCTGACACTCCTGTTGATGACTCGCCCCATGCGAAGGATGTTCAGCTCTTTCTCCGTCTGAAGGCTCGGGTGTCTGAGCTTGAAACTGTTAATGGCATTATCGTGAAGCAACTTAATGCAGCCCGTACTGAACTTGCGACTGTTCTCCTTCGTCTAAGCTTGACTGAGTTTGCTGCTGCTGAGAATGTGAAGTCTGATAGTGAAGGTCCCTCGAATGCTTAAATGTTCCTTTGTCTATCTTTGGCAAAAAGGGAGAGTGCCTAAACTCTGGGGTAGTTTTTGTGTGTTTTTGTAGGACTTCGTATCTTCTGGCCCTGTCTGGGCATGTGTTTGTGATGGCCCCATGCTTTGTGGAGAATATTACTTGTTTTTGTCCAGCACGACTTGTGTGCTATTATTTCTCTTATGGGTTGTGTTTTAGACTTATGTCTTTTATGAGACAGCTATCAATTTTTGTCTTCCTTTTTATCCCTTCAGTTCTGATTTATCTTAGTCGAGTTGTTTTGCCAAATAATAGTCAAAGGGGGAGTTTGTTAGTGTTTTTATTTTCTCCAAAAAACCCCAACATATAATTGGCAATATTATTATGGCAAACTAAGATAGGGTTTAGCTTTGTGTCTGTTTATTATTCAGAAGACTGATTGATCAGGTTCATCAACAGACGCACTGACACTGAAGATCTGATAAAGGAAGATGTTTCCAAAATGCTGAACGTGGTTTGAGAAGACAGTTTTGGAAAGAAAATCCGTGGATCTATTTTGGAAGGTATGGACCGAATCTTTAAGATTGCATTCTTCACAAATTGTCCTACCATCTACAATCAAAGATATTTTTCGAGAGTGTTCTTACCAAGGATATAAAAGTACCCTCATTCGGTCATGAATTATGGTTACGTTTTTAAGAAGACAGAAACACTCCTTGATATACAGAGGATCATATCTTTGATTATCATGCCTCTTCTCAAGAATATATGTTCTTGGTGATTATGATGAAGAACTTGAGAAGAACTATTGTTGCTTAAACGAAAGGACGCGAAGATCACTCAGTTGTGGAAACAACTTGGGACTGCATCATTAAAGCGGACTGCATCAGAGTTAGCTCTCCAATCGAAGGGATTTCGTTGGACTTCTGCATGCGTGGCTCTCCGTCTTCAACAATCCACTAAACCTTTGTAGACTAGGTACGTACCTTGTGTAGGGCACTTGGGTGAGATTCTTGTTTCTCTACCTTTGTACATTGGATTTTGAGATAGTGGATTGGACGTCTCGGTGATCGTCCCCCAGATGTAGATACACATTGTATCGAACTGGGTAAACATCGTATGTGTTGTTTCATTATCTGCTGTAGTTTTTCCTCGACAAACTAATCTGCAATCTATCTGTCTGACTGAAAATTCACGTCTCCGTATCAGTCAGTCCTATACACCAGTTGCTTATCTCTAATAATTATCTTAAACTGGGGAAATGCAAAATTACAGAAGTATTTTGAGTATTTTTAATTTTTAATATTGTTTTGATGTTATGACTTATGAATTATCATTATTTCATTTATTTGGATGTGTTATTTGATTTAATATTGAAAACATCCTCATTAAAATTGTCAAACAGCAAGTCTGCCACTATTTTTTTGGCTCCCGCCTAGCGCTGCCTAGATTCCTCCTAGGCCGCTTAAGAGCTAGGCGCTGCTCGGGCGCCCGACTAGCGCCTAGCGCCTACTGCAACCATGTTTATACAAAAGAAAAAGAGCAATAAATGCGGAATGAAAATTGAAGACGTGCAAGAGAGGAGGTAATTGCGGCAATTATGTGAAGAACCGCAACACTCGACGTACGTGCAAGAAACTACACAATGATGCATGCGATGTGGACTGTTGTGGATTTGTGGCACGTACAAAATATATTATTTTTCTAACAATCTCCACCTTGAATCAAATCCACTGTAGGAATTAATAATTGGAACAGCCGACTAAACTCAAACACTACTTGAACTTAGCAACAGGAAGAGCCTTAGAATAGTGGGATGGATCACCATCAACTTCCTGTGCGACTGAAAGAGCATAAGAAACCATGTTGGTTTCATCATCACTAGCATACCTAGTAGGTTTTTTAATTGTCCTCCTAGGACGATCCATAGCAATGGAATACTCTCGTTGTGGCTCGACGAGAGGTGTGGTGCTAGTAAATGCATCATCTTTAGTATTACTGTAACACCTCGTGTTAAGACCCCCTAACCCTAACTAATTATTTAATCACTTACCCTAAAAGAGAATTAAAACCCATTAATCAACTAAGAAAGGGTCCACCATAATCCATGGACCCTCACCCCTAAAACCAACTCCTTAGTCCTATAAGGAATAGAATTAGCAAGCCAATAGTATTTAGACCCCAATTGGGACTCTTAGGTATATAAATAGGGGGAATAGGAGGCACCTAGAACTCACACCACAAATAATCTCTCACCACACAAGAAGTTCCAAGAATTCCCTTAGGAGAAATCAAGAAAGGAGAAATCTTAAAGAAATACCCTTCATAGCCAAGGAAATTAATTAAGGCTAAGAGGTAACCCATGTCTTAACAAAACCTATTTTCTTTGTTATAATCTCCTTCCTTGGCTTCTTCTCTATGCTTGTGTCTCGATGAATCGTTTATGGTATTGATGATATAATCTTGATAATTGGTGAAATGATTTTATGTGGGATCTTGATGATCTTGATGATGATAAGAGGTTCTTGATGATTATGTGATGTTCTTGATAAATCTTGATGTTTCTTGATGTTAAAAGATGAACTATGATCTTGATGATTTAAATATGATTAGAGCCCTAGGATGAATCGTGAAATTCGTATTGTGATATTCTTGATATATTTGGGTGGGAATTCGCATATTCGGGGTTGATTATACTTAGAAATCATGATAAGATGTGTGTTATATGATTCTTGCTATTGATCCGTTAATTGTCTACGTGGTGTCACCAATTACGTTTAAAAGCGTCTAAGCATGGTTTCGGGTTCCACGAAAGATCCCGGGACCTTTATTTTGATAAAGAGTCAGTGGGGGATAGGTGGGGGTAGGGGACCCGCCACCTACCCGTTGCCCGAAATACGACGCCACCGGCAGCGGGCAGCCGGCGGGCAGACGACTACCCGCAGGGCCTCCGCTGCCCGGAGGTTTATCGCCGCGGGCAGCCGGCGAGTGATCCTCCACCCACCGGCTACCCGCTGGAACTTGCTCAACTTGGGACTTCGGCTTCCCCGTTTAATGTTTCCCCGACCCACGTTGTAACACCCCGTGTTGCGACCCCTAACCCTAACTAATTATTTAATCACTTACCGTAAAAGAGAATTAAAACCCATTAATCAACTAAGAAAGGGTCCACCATAATCCATGGACCCTCACCCCTAAAACCAACTCCTTAGTCCTATAAGGAATAGAATTAGCAAGCCCATAGTATTTAGACCCTAATTGGGACTCTTAGGTATATAAATAGGGGGCATAGGAGGCACCTAGAACTCACACCACAAATAATCTCTCACCACACAAGAAGTTTCAAGAATTCCCTTAGGAGAAATTAATAAAGGAGAAATCTTAAAGAAAGACCCTTCATAGCCAAGGAAATTAATTAAGGCTAAGAGGTAACCCATGTCTTAACAAAACCTATTTTCTTTGCTATAATCTCCTTCCTTGGTTTCTTCTCTATGCTTGTGTCTCGATGAATCGTTTATGGTATTGATGATATGATCTTGATAATTGGTGAGATGATTTTATGTGGGATCTTGATGATGATAAGAGGTTCTTGGTAATTATGTGATGTTCTTGATAAATCTTGATGTTTCTTGATGTTAAAAGATGAACTATGATATTGATGGTTTAAATATGATTAGAGCCATAGGATGAATCGTGAAATTCGTATTGTGATATTCTTGATATATTTGGGTGGGAATTCGCATGTTCGGGGGTTGATTATACTTAAAAATCATGATAGGATGTGTGTTATATGATTCTTGCTTTTGATCCGTTAATTGTCTACGTGCTGTCACCAATTACGTTTAAAAGCGTCTAAGCATGGTTTCGGGTTCCACGAAGGATCCCGGGACGATTATTTTGATAAAGAGTCAGTGGGGGGTAGGGGGACCCGCCACCTACCCGCTGCCCGAAATACGACGCCACCGGCAGCGGGCAGCGGGCGAGCAGACGACTGCCCGCCGGGCACCCGCTGCCCGGAGGTTTATCGCCAGCGGGTGATTCTCCACCCACCGGCTACCCGCTGGAACTTGCGCAACTTGGGACTTTGGCTTCCCCGTTTAATGTTTCCCCGACCCTCGTGGTGTCCCAATGGACTCCGTTTATCGTGCCTAAGTCTAGTCGATGTTTCGGGTACCGTTCGTAGGATAAATGAGTCTTATATATTGCATGCTAGTCGAATTGGTATCCGGTTGGCCTAGGTGGAAGAAGTATGAACCCCTTAGGATTAATCCAAGTATGTGGATGACCACGCATAGGTTTCATTATACGTTTTTCTCCATTTCCCCAATGTGTTAATGTGAGGTTGCATGTGCTTGCTATGTGTTATGTGTGCGTGATACCCCAATTTGGTTGCAATCAAATTGGTTATTCCTGAGCTGCGGTTCAGAAGCTGGTTGCCGTCAGAATTACACTCTTGGGCTGCGGTTGTAACACCCCGAAATTTTTCAACTTTTAAGACTTATATAATAAAGGTAAATTCTCATTAAATCCCAAAACATAATATAAAGAGTACGGGGTGCTATGCCACACCTGAGCTAGAGAACTCAGGTGCACAGGCTAACTAACTAATATCCTCAAAAAGATAAAAGCATAAGCATGGCACGCAGGCCGAAAGGGAAACTATCTACTTCTATGCTCCAAGACTCTAGCGCGCTCCAGTGTCTACTCCTCTGTTCCTGAAAGCCAAATATATCTGTTCAGCGAGAGATGCTGGTAACCCACTCCAACGCGTTGAAATACAATACATATAGATATATACATAGATATACGAAAAACCATTTCGAAGCATGAAGATATATCCTAAGAGACTCTAGCTTTCAAAATAGGGAATAGACTCGACAGATAGGGGTAAGCACAACCAACAGTCATAACAAAGCATGCACAATTCACAGGTGAAGGGAACAGTTACGACAGATAGAGATAAGCACAGCCAATAGTCATAAACAAGCATATACAGTTACTAGCATGTATCCTATGGTCCCGCTTTCATAACAATCCAATCATCCAAATCTCATCACATAGCACACTTTGTTGGCGCCACAGGACCAATCGCATGCCCATACATGAGGGTCAGCGCATATAGCTCTGACACGGCCCCGCAGCACCCTGCCCCGTATCGCAACACGGAGGGGTCGATCGCAACCGACCGATGAACCGCAGCTCATCATAGTTTGATCACAACCAAACAGTGGACCGCAGCCCAAGAGTGTAAATCTGACCGCAGCTCAGGAATAACCAATTCGATCGCAACCGAATTGGTGTATCATGCACACATAACACATAGCAAGCACATGCAGCCCACATTAGCACATTGGGAGGGGGGAGAAATCGTATAACGAAACCTTTGCGTGATCATCCACATACTAAGAGTGATTCTAAGGGGTTCATACTTCTTACACCTAGGCCAACGGGATACCAATTCAACTAGCATGCAATATATAAGACTTATACAACCTACGAACGGTAATCGAAATATCAAACTAGACACAGGCACGATAGACGGAGTCCGTTGGGACACCACGAGGATCGGGGGAACATAAAACGGGGAAACCCAAATCCCAAGGTAGGGTAAAATCCAGCGGGTAGCCAGTGGGAGAGGGGTCACCCGCCGGTGGCAGCTTTCCGGGCAGCGGGTGCCCGGCGAGTAGCTGCCCGCCCGCCGGCTGCCCACTGCCGGCGTTACCAACATTGGCCGCGGGTAGGTGGCGGGTCCCCTACCCCCACCTACCCCCCATATATTTAAGACTCCTAATTAGGGCCTGAATGGTATGGGTTTACTAATTCTATTCCTTATAGGACTAAGGGCTTGTTTTAGGGATAAGGGTCCATGGTCCATAGTGGACCATATTAATTAATTTAAAGAGAATCCTAATCATAATCTGAATAGTAAAAGGTTTACTTTCTTTATTCCTAATAGGCTTAAGACTCTAGTTTAGGCAAGGGTCCACGGTTCATGGTGGACCTTTATTTATTAATTAAAGGGAAACCTAACCGAATTAAATCATATTTAATTATTATTAACGGGATTAATTAAATAATTAATCCGGGATTGAAGGCCGTAACACGAGGTGTTACACCCTCCCCTAGTCGGTTGCATCGTAGAGTCCAACTTCAACTACTCGTGTAATGCAATTGGTTGTGCTTTCCCGACGGTGTCTCGCGTGTCAAGGTCTTTTACCGAGGACACCATGTTTGGGTGGCCCATGGTTCCTTACCCAAGACTCGCGTTCATCAATCGAGGCACACAAGTGCGCCACGAATCAATAAAATGAGGAGTTAAGAAATCAGTACATTGTACCAGTGGGTGCGAGGTGGGCGGTCGTCCGCCTGCCAAGCTCCTGCCAGGGCCCCGTCAAGGTCCCGCCAAGGTCCCTTCAAGGACCCGTTGGGGTCCCATGTAGGTCCCGTTGGGGACCCGCGTGAAGGTGACTAGGAAGAGTAAATTCTTTCGGGAAAAATCCCAAAAATGTACAGATTCAAGTCCCGACAAGTCCCATGCCCATGTGCATAATAAAAGGGGCTTGAATACATAGGATGACCCATCGTATAGTTTTATTGATTCTTAAGTACAAGTTATAGATGAGTCAAGACTCTCGTATGTTCTTTCCGCTCAGTAGGTCGGGTCTGGTTTCCAATCAGCAACCTCGTTACCTTCACCGAGTAGTTGGTTATAAGTCAACTTTGTCTTTTCCTTGCTTGATTAATGATAAGCCTTCTTGGTTTTTCTTGGGGTTCGGCTTGTCGCTCGCTCTTTGTTCAATCCTTTGGTGACTAAGTGCTTGGTGATGCATTTCTCTTCCTTGGAATGCAATTGATTGGCTGCCCTTGTCGTCGCATGGTGTTTTGGCGATTTTGTGTGTTACATGTACTTCTTACGGTTCCTTAAAACCATCAAGGTCCTTGTTCCAAGGTAAGACCCTTATTGCCGGGAGGCTCTAGTTGTATGACACTTTCCATGCGCCTGTTGCCTCTTTTTGTCACATCGAGCCCTTTTCGACAATTCGTGCTAACGATTAAGAAAAGATGTTGTTTACGTACTACGTTACTTTCTTGCATTTAATTGGCGTTCCCAGTCTCCGGGCTGGGATAGTTGCGCCCATTCTTAACCAGTTCCGAAAGGGTTCGCTCATGCTGGAGGGAGCGGTCTCCCATTTCTGTTACTTCTTCTTTCGGGCCTGTTCCTGAATTCCCCGTTTCTAGAAGTTGGCATCACTGGTGTAGGCTTCGTTGGGTGTTCGGGGTTTGCTTACAATTAGGGCCTTCTGGGTTTCGTAGTTTGTGGTCTGTCACAGACTTCTTTATCTTGGTTATCTCTGTAGGATCTAATTCAGGCGCGAAACGAGCCAGCTAGAGGAATTGTTTGTGGTATTCCCTGATGGTGGTCATCCCTTGTTTTAGGTGGAGAACTCCCTTGTACATGGTTGCCCTTACGGATGCGGGGTGGAATCGTCCTCGTAACCGTGCCCCTAGGCACTCCTAGTTGAACCCCCGGTTGTTGCCCATAAGTGGGTTCTTCGCGGATTTATCAAAGATCAGCCTCGTGCCTTGAAGTAGAATGAGGCTATCTCTACGCGGCGTTCCTCTGGGCATTCCACTAACCCGAGGATTTTGTTGAAGGTTCAGATTCATTCTTCGAGGAGTGTGGGGTCCTTGACTGTCTTCTTGTTGGCGCCATGCTGCTGGTTTCCAGGGCCAATATTTATTGTAATGATGAGTCAGTGTGCTGCACCCTTACCTTGGTGTGGTAAGCGTAGGGGGAGTTCTTTTAAGTTTAGAGAGGGATAAAGTGAGGGGAGGTTATGTGTAGGTTTCACAATCTCACCGCGCGTCCTAAGATTCCTGAGTCCTATGTTCCTAAATACCTAGAGTTCAAGCCTAATGTCCTAAAGTCTGGTCTTAAGAGTCTTATCCTAGGGTCAAACTTAGGCTCTGATACCAACTGTAACACCCCGAAATTTTTCAACTTTTATGACTTATATAATAAAGGTAAATTCTCATTAAATCCCAAAACATAATATAAAGAGTACGGGGTGCTATGCCACACCTGAGCTAGAGAACTCAGGTGCACAGGCTAACCAACTAATATCCTCAACAAGATAAAAGCATAAGCATGGCATGCAGGCCGAAAGGCAAACTATCTACTTCTATGCTCCAAGACTCTAGCGCGCTCCAGTGTCTACTCCTCTGTGCCTGAAAGCCAAATATATCTGTTCAGCGAGAGATGCTGGTAACCCACTCCAACGTGTTGAAATACAATACATATAGATATATACATAGATATACGAAAAACCATTTCGAAGCATGAAGATATATCCTAAGAGACTCTAGCTTTCAAAACAGGGAATAGACTCGACAGATAGGGGTAAGCACAACCAAAAGTCATAACCAAGCATGCACAATTCACAGGTGTAGGGAACAGTTACGACAGATAGAGATAAGCACAGCCAATAGTCATAAACAAGCATATACAGTTACTAGCATGTATCCTATGGTCCCGCTTTCATAACAATCCAATCATCCAAATCTCATCACATAGCACACTTTGTTGGCGCCACAGGACCAATCGCATGCCCGTACATGAGGGTCAGCGCATATAGCTCTGACACGGCCCCGCAGCACCCTGCCCCGTATCGCAACACGGAGGGGTCGATCGCAACCGACCGATGAACCGCAACTCATCATAGTTTGATCGCAACCAAACAGTGGACCGCAGCCCAAGAGTATGTCATCTGACCGCAGCCAGGAAATATGAACTGCAGCTCATGTAGAAACGTTTGATGGCAACCAAACGGTGGACCGCAGCCCAAGAGTGTAAATCTGACCGCAGCCAGCTTCTGAACCGCAACTCAGGAATAACCAATTCGATCGCAACCGAATTGGGGTATCATGCACACATAACACATAGCAAGCACATGCAGCCCATATTAGCACATTGGGAGGGGGGAGAAATCGTATAACGAAACCTATGCGTGATCATCCACATACTAAGAGTGATCCTAAGGGGTTCATACTTCTTACACCTAGGCCAACGGGATACCAATTCAACTAGCATGTAATATATAAGACTTATACAACCTACGAACGGTACCCGAAATATCAAACTAGACACAGGCACGATAGACGGAGTCCGTTTGGACACCACGAGGGTCGGGGGAACATCAAACGGGGAAGCCAAAATCCCAAGGTAGGGTAAAATCCAGCGGGTAGACAGTTAACGGATCCAAAAGCAAGAACATACGACACATAACCTATCATGCTTTTCTAAACATAATCAACACCCAAAAATACGAATTCCCACCCAATATACCAAGAATAATACCATACGAATTCCACGATACAACCTGGGGTTCTAATTATTTTTAAATCAACAAGAACACAATTTATCTTCTAATATCAAGATTCGGTAGGAATATCATATAAACATCAAGATCATCATATAATCATCAAGAACATCAAGAACACCATATAATCATCAAGAACCTCTTATCATCAAGATCACCCATGGAATCATAACACCAATTATCAAGATCATTATAACGAATCATCAACACACAAGAATATGGGGGAAATCCTAAGAGGGGAATCATAGCTATGAAAATAGGTTTTGTTGAGACATGGGTTACCTCTTAGCCTTAATTAATTCCTTGGCTATGAAGGGTCTTTCTTTAAGCTTTCTTCGTTCTTGATTCCTCCTAAGGGGATTCTTGGAACTTCTTGTGTGGTGAGAGATTATTGTGGTGAAAGATCTAGGTGCCTCCTATATCCCTATTTATATATTTAAGACTCCTAATTAGGGCCTGAATGGTATGGGTTTACTAATTCTATTCCTTATAGGACTAAGGGCTTGTTTTAGGGATAAGGGTCCATGGTCCATAGTGGACCATATTAATTAATTTAAAGAGAATCCTAATCATAATCTGAATAGTAAAAAGTTTACTTTCTTTATTCCTAATAGGCTTAAGACTCTAGTTTAAGCAAGGGTCTACGGTTCATGGTGGACCTTTATTAATTAATTAAAGGGAAACCTAACCGAATTAAATCATATTTAATTATTATTAACGGGATTAATTAAATAATTAATCCGGGATTGAAGTCCGTAACACGGGGTGTTACAGCGGTCCACCGTTTGGTTGCGATCAAACGTTTTACATGAGCTGCGGTTCATATTCCTGGCTGCGGTCAGATGATCACTCTTGGGCTGCGGTCCACTGTTTGGTTGCGATCAAACATTATGATGAGCTGTGGTTCATCGGTCGGTTGCGATCGACCCCTTCGTGTTGCAATACGAGGTAGGGTGCTGCGGGGCCGTGTCAGAGCTATATGCGCTGACCCTCATGTATGGGCATGCGATTGGTCCTGTGGCGCCACCAAAGTGTGCTTGTGTGATGAGATACGATTTGAATGATGATATGAATGAGATGAAGTGAATCTGTGACCGTACGATATATGCTAGTATCTTTATATGCTTGGTTATAACTGTTGAATGTGCTTATCCCTATCTGTCGAGTCTATTCTGATTTTGAAACTAGAGTTTCCTAGGATATCTCTTCCTGCTTCAAAATGGTTTTTCTTATATCTATATATATATATATATATATATATATATATATATATATATATATATATATATATATATATATATATATATATATATATATATACTTATACGGTATTTCAACGCGTTAGAGTGAGTTACCAGCATTATTCCCTGAACATATATATTTGACTTTCAGGCACAGACGATTAGCTCTGGAGCGCGCTAGAGGACCCAAGGCTTAGATAGATAGTTTCATATTCGGCCTGCGTGCCATAATGATGTAATGATGTTTGTAACACCCCTCTAAAACAAGCTAAAACAACAACCTTAACACATGCAGATAACACAACAAAACACTAGCACATCGGAAGATAAAAAGGTAACTGGATAAAAGCAAATCCAAACAGGGGTGTTATGCCACGTTTACCAACAATGATAAACGCTACGGCGGTCAAATCTGCATTGTGTACACAACTATCCCAAAATCCATAAGTTTATCACTACATCGGCTCACAGGCCAAAACAAGGGAAAGGCGCTAAACTACCAGGCACTAGACATCGCGCTCGTCTAAACAATCACCTGAAAGATCACAAAGATAAACATGGGACAACGCCCGGTCAGCGAATAATGCTGGTAACCCACCAATACATGTGAAATATCATACATAGATAGATATAAGTTGTAAAGCCATTTTCGAAACGGAATACATAAGTATATAAGTCAAAAACCAAGATCAACAGTCAACGCAAGACTCATCACTCTCAAAGATAACACGGGAACACATCCCAAACCACAAAGGTTAACCACAACACAAAGGATAAAGACAAGACTGATGGCAACACATGCCCTTGTGACTACACACGTCACAAGAAAGAGAACTCACAACAACGGCTACACAAACCCTCGTGACATCACCCATCACGAGTTGATATGCCTTCCTTATGCCCGGTTCCAACCTTATGGCTTCCCCCAACCTTATATCTTCTTCCAACCATTACCTCCAGGACCCCTGTACAACCAAGTACAACCTTATTCCCCCGGGACCGTCGTCCCCCACCAACGACCACCAACGAGACCACCAATTCATAGTACACAAGGTACCGTACACGGCAACAAATGCCCGGATAACACATGTTATCCCTCATAAAACGTGAACCTTACACAAAGGCCACAACTCCATAATCAGGTCACGGCCACCACGAGGACCGCTGCAATACCTTGGTATTAGTGTCCCATACCACTAATCGTGCAATCCAGGTAAAGCCACACACGCATCACACCACAACAGGAATCAATCAACGGATCACAACAAAGATATGAAATGGTACTCAATCAAGGAATGGGTCACAGCCCAACAACAACAACGATGAATAACACAAGTTATCATCAACCAATCGGAAGGTACAAACAACACACACGCTAGCATTTAAACACCGAACTAGAATGCTTATCAAACGGGTAAACCAAAGGTAGTTCTGAAGAACACACAAGACTCACAACGGTTCAACGAAACACAATGTTGAACACTTAGCACGATTCAAGACACCAAAACCTACATGGATACCTACCATATAGTTCTAGACATACGAAACATCAAGAAGACACTCAAACAGTTCCACGAAAGAACATCGGGAAGTCAAAAGACCAAATACCGAGTCAAACGAATCACGGGGAACAAATCCCAATCAAACACCACCACGTACCCGCGGGTGGACCCACGGGTAGTGCCCCACCCGTGGTTCCGCCCGCGGGACCATCTTCCCACAAGGCCATGTACCCGTGGGTAGGCCGGCGGGTGGTGCCCCGCCTGCCGTTCTGCCCGCGGGTACAATCCTGTACCACAACAAATCCCTTCGCGGATTTTCTTCTCCAAACTCAAATTCAAGTCCAAAACATGCCAAATCTCACCCAATACAACAAAATGACTTGAACCATGGAAAATGCCAAGAAATGGCACAAAGGAACCCTAAACACAAGCTCTAGATATGCAATATCACAAGACAAATGCATAAACCCTCATATTTCATAGCAAAACACATGTAGAATCCAAGAAATCACATATAGGTAAGCAAAATAGGTTTTGTAGAGCATGGGTTACCTCTTGTAGACCAAAAGACTTCACTTTACACCACAACAAGCTCCCCACAAGGCTTACTTTCCAAACCCTCTTCAAGATTAAACCAAAAGATCATAAAGATCCTACCTTTAAGAAAAAGACTACTAAGATGAAACCAAAAACACAAGATGGACTTAGATCTTACCCTCCTAGATGCCCAAATAGGTGAAAGGTTGAATCTTGGTAGCAAATCTCGGAATCTTGACAAGGGTCTCAACTTAGCTTGGAGAATAAGCTACACTTCTTTTCTAGAGAGAAGGTAGAGTTAATTTCTAGGAATTGTAAGGAATGAAATGAAGAAGTCTTCTAGGTTAGGTTACAATACTAACTCTTGGTGAAAAGTCAAGGATACCCTTACTAACCTTTAGAAAGTGTAAGGAACAAGGGAACTCCCCTCAAAGCTCAAGGTACAACATAGCTTTGAAGTTGACTAGTCAAATACTAGTCCTCGAGTATTAAAAATCAGGATTTTAGGAATTAATTCTTCAAATAAAATAGGATTAATTACTCAATTAATCCATGGATTGAATGTGGATTTTTGGGGTGTCACATCCTCTCCCCCTTCAAAGAAGCTTCGTCCCCGAAGCTTGGGTACGGCGAATTAAAAGCAAACGGTGAAAGGAAACAACATTGTGACAAGAAGTGCAAGAACAACTCTTTTGGTCAAAGACTCCAAAAGAACTCACAAGGATATCAAGGCAAAGAAGTATTCCAAAGCAAGAAAGAAGGCATTTTGAATTCAAGGATTGGCAAGAGTTTAACATACGGATAGATTGAGCATCAAGAACTCTAGTCTCAACACAACCACCGACTTCTAGACAACAACCAAGAATTAGACTACTAACTCCAAACACCAACTATCAAGCTAGCTAAACAACAAGGCAACGAGCAAAACAAGCAAGCACACAAAGCAAGCAACAACCTACCGCCAAACTAACAACGGCTAAGAAGGAAACAATAAGGAAAAAGGCGTACGGGATTACCACATCACAAGCTAGAACTCCTCACTCTCTGACTCTTCGTCCTCCTCAGACTCCTCTTCGTCTTCGTCTCTGCGGCTCGAACTGGCTTCAATCTGATCCAGCCTCTGATGCACTGCGACGAACTGCGCCTTCATAAACGCGAAGCCTTCTACGATCATGTTGTTCTACTGACGAAGCAAGGTGACAACGCGCTCCTCATGCGCCATGACGTCATGCTCCCTCTTCGTGCGAGCTTCTTTCCTCCTCCGGTTTTCCTCACTGTCCGAATCACTTTCTTCAGCTTCGGCGGCCTCTGGTGCTCCCACTTCTTCTTCTTGGTCTGCTTCCTCCTCAACTTCTTCGTCACCGCCCAAACTCTGGACTGCGAGGCTCAACTTCCCGACATGGATTCCAAGCTCAGCTGCTAACTCCGCCCGTTCATCAGGTGCTTTCCTTGCAACCTCCTCAAGCGTGATGTACTCACCATCATCCAACTGGAACAGATTACAACTCCGAAGATTGGTGGCATCCAACACCATCTTTTCCACGGCCTTCGGAAGACAACCGTCCACACTAACACCCTTCCTAACCAAGATCCAACTCAACACCATCCCGTAAGGTAAGCTCTTCCGATTGTGATCCCGGCAAAACACCATGTGTTGCAACATCAAAGCAGGCAAGTTGAACTTAACCATGTTCTTCAGACAGAAAGCAAAGGTGCACTCCAGCTTACCCAACAACTTGCTCTTGTTATTGTTATTAGGCAACAAACAATCTGATACCAACATAACCAAAATCCTTTGCTCCGCAGACAACCACTTTTTCTCTGGCCTTGAGGCTTGAATGAAACCACTCGTACGGCCCAACAGATAGCTCAAATAGTCACGGTACCCCATGGTATCCGTACTAATCCAAGAATGACCACTGTACTGAGCCACTCCGGTAGCAGACAAACTCAAAAGCTGAGCCAACCTCTTTTCAGATAACACAACCTTCACACCTCTCACTTTAGAAGTGATCTCAAGTTTATCACCCTCCTTTGTCACAACCATGTGACGATAGAATTCCTTAACCAAACTCGGGTAAGTCTTGGCCCTTATGGCGAGAAACCCATCCAACAAACCTTGATACCTAAGCATATCCAACAAGGAACTAGGAAAAGATTCCGGATCAAAGGCTTTACCTTCAAGAACGAGGTAATGGGCATCCACCCATTCCGCTTTCCTAGCCAAACTTGATCTTCTTGGCATGGCAAGAGATGACCCAAAGCTCAACAAAAGAAGCCCACAACTTCTTCTTCACAGTCACACTGCCTCTCTCTCTCTCTCTCTCTCTCTCTCTCTCTCTCTCTCGAGCTCTCTCTCTTTCGCGGCTGCTCACGACAACGCAACACACAGCAGGTCGGCGGTGGCAGCTCCGGTGAACAGCGACGGCGGTGGTTCGGTGGTGGTGGCGGGTTGCAGGTGAAGCTACGGGTGGGGGTGGGGTTCGGCTACACATGGGTGGGGAGGGGAGAAAGAGAAAGAGAGTTTGGGGATTTTAGGGATTTGGAAGAAATTGGGGAAAAAGATGATTTAATTTGGGGATTTTGGGTAAGGTGGGAATTTGTGGTTTAGATAGGATTAAAATTAGTTAAGTTCCAAAAAAGATAATTGGCTTAAGTGGTTTAGAGGTTGGGTTGAAAAAGATTAGGCTTGGGCTCAAAACTCGAAGGTTATAATTAAACATTAGGCTTGGCTTTTAAGCTACACAAGGAAAGGTTATTTCCAAATTCAAAGAATACTTGAAAATTTAGGGAGTTCACAAGGAATTGTTGTAAGAACAACCAAGTATAAAGATTGTAGAATTAGCCCAAATCACAAAACATTACAAGGATGGATTGCTAACTTCACAACGAAGCTTATATACCAAACTAAAGAAATCACTTAGCAAGAAGTGTTTACACTAAGCCCCAAAAGGATTGCTATCAAGGAAAAACATGCCAAGGATTGCCAAGCAAAAGACAACTACGAAACACGAGATAACACTCAAGACAACACGAACACGACTACGAAACACGAGATAACACTCAAGACAACACGAACACGATGATCTCGGAAAAACAAGGATAGCCTAGAGGAAAGGGGTTACCTTCCAATTCATCCTCCATCAAGCCCTCCGACTCAGCCTGTGAACGCGCCATCACAAAGACCCTTCCAAGTGGCCTAGCTCCGACTGCTCCGCGACCCGAACTCCCTCCCGATGCTCCTCCGGCTCCCGGGGGTGACGGCAACGCTCTCTGACCGGCTAACTGGGGGCACTCCGCGACCTTGTGACCACGATCTCCACATCGGAAACACCGAAGCACTTAGCCATGACAATCTTGGCCTGCGTGCACCTTCCCACATCTTCGGCAAACAACCGACTTAGCTTGATTCCCTTGCTCCATCCGGTTAGGTCCTTGAGAAGAGGATGACACTGCCTTGGCGTGAAAACTCGGTCGGGGCTTCTTGAAGGTGGAAGAACCTTCGCTCTCAACCCTCTTTCTAGCTAGCTCATACGATCCTTTTTGAAGCTGCTGAACGCGATACAGATCCGCGGCACTCAGATATGCATCCTTAAGGGAACTTGGCCTACTCACCGTCAACTCTTTTCGTGCCTCATAATTCAGACCAGCAACGAAATGCTCAACCTTAGCAAGCTCCGTAGGCACAAGCATCCTCGCAAAGCGCGCTAACTCCAAGGACTTCTTGTGGTATTCGACCACAGCCATGGATCCTTGCTGCATGTGAAGGAACTCATCAAACATGGCGGCTTGCACATGTGCCGGGTAGAACCTCTTGCGCATTCTGTCCTTGAGCGCGGTCCAATCAAACTCAGGCTCTTCAAGGAGGGTCGCACCTTCATGGACCCACCACAGATCCTCTTCTTGACAGAAGTAGAACGTTGCCAGTTCTACTCTTCTCTCCTCGGGGCAACCCACAACGGTGAAGATCTTATCAAACACCCGTAGCCACTCTTCCAAGACTACCGGGTCTTCTTCGCCAGCGAAGGTTGGCGGCCGATGTCCCGACACCAAACGACCTACATCTCGGTGCCCAGCAGGGGGAGGAGGCGGCACAGCTTGGTTGTTGTTCAACAAGGCTTCACTGAGCGTCTGCATCGTCTGCATCAGCTGATGGAGATTCTGAGCGAGCTGCTCGTTCGTCGGGGTCTCCGGGGTGAGAGCTCGGGGACGAGGAGGCATCGCAACTTCTACAACCACAATGAGGTTACCAAAACAGAGCAAACAAGCAAGAACAGAAAGCAACACACAGCTAACCATGCAACCTAGAGTCCTAAGCCTAACACTTAGCTTCTTAAGGTCGCATAAAGGTCTCAAAACACACTTAACCACTTAGAAAGTCTAGACTTAACCCTTCCTAGGCTCAAAACCTAGGCTCTGATACCAACTGTAACACCCCTCTAAAACAAGCTAAAACAACAGCCTTAACACATGCAGATAACACAACAAAACACTAGCACAGCGGAAGATAAAAAGGTAACTGGATAAAAGCAAATCCAAACAGGGGTGTTATGCCACGTTTAACAACAATGATAAACGCTACGGCGGTCAAATATGCATTGTGTACACAACTATCCCAAAATCCATAAGTCTATCACTACATCGGCTCACAGGCCAAAACAAGGGAAATGCGCTAAACTCAAGGCACTAGACATCGCGCTCGTCAACCAACAACAATCAAGGAATGGGTCACAGCCCAACAACAACAACGATGAATAACACAAGTTATCATCAACCAATCAGAAGGTACAAACAACACACACGCTAGCATTCAAACACCGAACTAGCATGCTTATCAAACGGGTAAACCAAAGGTAGTTCCGAAGAACACACAAGACTCACCACGGTTCAACGAAACACAATGTTGAACAATTAGCACGATTCAAGACACCAAAACCTACATGCATACCTACCATATAGTTCTAGACATACGAAACATCAAGAACACAGTCAAATAGTTCCACGAAAGAACATCGGGAAGTCAAAAGACCAAATACCGACTCAAACAAATCACGGGGAACAAATCCCAATCAAACACCACCACGTACCCGCGGGTGGACCCACGGGTAGTGCCCCACCCGTGGTTCCGCCCGCGGGAACATCTTCCCACAAGGCCATGTACCCGCGGGTAGGCTGGCGGGTGGTGCCCCGCCCGCGGGTAAAATCCTGTACCACGACAAATCCCTTCGCGGATTTTCTTCTCCAAACACAAATTCAAGTCCAAAACATGCCAAATCTCACCCAATACAACAAAATGACTTGAACCATGGAAAATGCCAAGAAATGGCACAAAGGAACCCTAAACAGAAGCTCTAGATATGCAATATCACAAGACAAATGCATAAACCCTCACATTTCATAGCAAAACACATGTAGAATCCAAGAAATCATATATAGGTAAGCAAAATAGGTTTTGTAGAGCATGGGTTACCTCTTGTAGACTAAAAGACTTCACTTTACACCACAACAAGCTCCCCATAAGGCTAACTTTCCAAACCCTCTTCAAGATTAAACCCAAAGATCATAAAGATCCTACCTTTAAGAAAAAGACAACTAAGATGAAACCAAAAACACAAGATGGACTTAGATCTTACCCTCCTAGATGCCCAAATAAGTGAAAGGTTGAATCTTGGTAGCAAATCTTGGAATCTTGACAAGGGTCTCAACTTAGCTTGGAGAATAAGCTACACTTCTTTTCTAGAGAGAAGGTAGTGTTAATTTCTAGGAATTGTAAGGAATGAAATGAAGAAGTCTTCTAGGTTAGGTTACAATACTAACTCTTGGTGAAAAGTCAAGGATACCCTTACTAACCTTTAGAAAGTGTAAGGAACAAGGGAACTCCCCTCAAAGCTCAAGGTACAACATAGCTTTGAAGTTGACTAGTCAAATACTAGTCCTTGAGTATTAAAAATTAGGATTTTAGGAATTAATTCTTCAAATAAAATAAGATTAATTACTCAATTAATCCATGGATTGAATGTGGATTTTTGGGGTGTCACAATGTTGTTTAAGGATAATTAGATAGTTTAGCCTGTGCATCTGAGTTCTCTAGCTCAGATGTGGCATAACACCCCGTATTCTTATGTTTAGTACTGCTCTGTTTGGGATTTAATGAGAATTTACCTTTATTATATAAGTTTTAAAAGTTTCGAAAATCTAGGGTGTTACACTCGTGGTGTCCCAATGGACTCCGTTTATCGTGCCTAAGTCTAGTTGATATTTCGGGTACCATTCGTAGAATAAATGAGTCTTATATATATCGCATGCTAGTCGAATTGGTATCCGGTTGGCCTAGGTGGAAAAAGTATGAACCCCTTAGGATTAATCCTAGTATGTGGATGACCACGCATAGGTTTCATTATACGTTTTTCTCCCTTTTCCCCAATTTGTTAATGTGAGGTTGCATGTGCTTGCTATGTGTTATGTGTGCGTGATACCCCAATTTGGTTGCGATCAAATTGGTTATTCCTGAGCTGCAGTTCAGAAGCTGGCTGCGGTCAGAATTACACTCTTGGGCTGCGGTCCACCGTTTGGTTGCGATCAAACGTTTTACATGAGCTGCGGTTCATATTCCTGACTGCGGTCAGATGATCACTCTTGGGCTGCGGTCCACTATTTTGTTGCGATCAAACATTATGATGAGCTGTGGTTCAGCGGTCGGTTGCGATCGACCCCTTCGTGTTGCGATGCAATGTAGGGTGCTGCGGGGCCGTGTCAGAGCTATATGCGCTGACCCTCATGTATGGACATGCGATTGGTCCTGTGGCGCCACCAAAGTGTGCTTGTGTGATGAGATACAAATTGAATGATGAAATGAATAAGATGAAGTGAATCTGTGACCGTTGGATATATGCTAGTATCTTTATATGCTTGGCTATAACTGTTGAATGTGTTTATCCCTATCTGTCGAGTCTATTCCGGTTTTGAAACTAGAGTTTCCTAGGATATCTCTTCCTGCTTCAAAATGGTTTTTCATATATATATATATATATATATATATATATATATATATATATATATATATATATATATATATATATATATACATATACATATATATATATATATATATATATGGTATACATATATATATGGTATATATATATATATGTATACCATATATATATATATGGTATATATATATATATATATATATATATATATATATATATATATATATGGTATACATATATATATGGTATACCTATATATATATATACCATATATGGTATATGGTATACATATATATATATATATATATATATATATATATATATATATATATATATATATATATATGTATACCATATATATATGTATATGTATATGTATATGTATATATATATATATGTATACCATATATATATATATATACCATATACCATATATATATGTATACCATATATATATATATGTATATGTATATGTATATATATATAGGTATATGTATATGTATTCCATATATGTATATACCATATATATATATATGTATATGTATATATATATATGGTATACATATATATATGGATATATATATATATGTATACCATATATATATGTGACCGTAGGATATATGCTAGTATCTTTATATGCTTGGCTATAACTGTTGAATGTGTTTATCCCTATCTGTCGAGTCTATTCCGGTTTTGAAACTAGAGTTTCCTAGGATATCTCTTCCTGCTTCAAAATGGTTTTTCTTATATATATATATATATATATATATATATATATATATATATATATATATATATATATGTATACCATATATATATATACCATATACCATATATGGTATATATATATATATGTATACCATATAAATATATGTATATATATATATATAGGTATATGTATATATATATATATATATATATATATATATATACATATATATATATATATATATATATATACATATATATATGTATACATATATGTATATATGGTATAAATATATATATGGTATACATATATATATATATATATACATATATATATATATATATATATATATATATATATATATATATATATGTATATATATGTATATGTATACCATATATATATGTATACCATATATATATGGTATACATATACATATATATACATATATATATATATATATATATATATATATATATATATATATATATATATATATATATATATATATGTATATATATATAGGTATATGTATATGTATACCATATATGTATACACCATATATATATATGTGTATGGTATATATATATATATATGGTATATCATATATATATGTATACCATATATATATCTATGTATATGTATATGTATATATATAGGTATATGTATATGTATACCATATATATGTATATACCATATATATATGTATACCATATATATATATATATATATCATATACCATATATATATGTATACCATATATATATGTATACCATATATATATATGTATATGTATATGTATATATATATATATATATATATATAGGTATATGTATATGTATATATATATATGTATATAGGTATACCATATATATATGTATATGTATACGTATATGTATATATATATAGGTATACCATATGTATATGTATATGTATATGTATATGTATATGTATATGTATATATAGGTATACCATATATATATGTATATATGTATGTATATGTATATTTATATGTATATGTATATGTATATGTATATGTATATGTATATGTATATACCATATATATATATGTATATGTATATGTATATGTATACCATATATATGTATATATATATATATATGTATATATATATATGTATATATATATATATATATATATATATATATATATATATACATATACATAGGAATTATATTACAGTATAGATATAGATGTATAGATAGATAGATAGATTACAATAGGAATTATATTACAGTATTTTATAATATTAGAATAGAATTTTATCACAGAATTTTTGTGCGAATAGGAAAGAAGGAAATCAATATATTTTATTAGGAAGAGAGATTTTTTCGGAATTTGGCGGAAAGTTAAAATTGCAGTATTGTGTTTATATATATAGTATAGATGTATAGATAGATAGATAGATTACAATAGGAATTATATTACAGTATTTTATAATATTAGGATAGAATTTTTATCCAGGATTTTTGTACGAATAGGAAAGTAGAAAATAATATATTTTTTTTGGAAGAGAGATTTTTTAGGAATTGGGCGGGAAGTAAAAATTGCAGGAATTTGTTTTTATACATAGTATAGATGTATAGATAGATATATAGATTACAATAGGAATTATATTACAGTATTTTATAATATTAGAATAGAATTTTATCACAGAAGTTTTGTACGAATAGGAAAGTAGAAATCAATATATTTTATTAGGAAGAGAGAATTTTTAGGAATTGGGCGGAAAGTTAAAATTGTAGGATTTTGTTTTTATATATAGTATAGATGTATAGACAGATAGATAGATTACAATAGGTATTATATTACAGTATTTTATAATATTAGAATAGAATTTTAACCCAGAATTTTTGTACGAATAGGAAAGTAGAAATCAATATATTTTATTAGGAAGAGAGATTTTTTAGGAATTTGGCGGAAAGTTAAAATTGCAGTATTTTGTTTTTATATATAGTATAGATGTATAGATAGATAGATAGATTACAATAGGTATTATATTACAGTATTTTATAATAATAGAATAGAATTTTAACCCAGAATTTTTGTACGAATAGAAAAGTAGAAATCAATATATTTTATTAGGAAGAGAGATTTTTTAGGAATTGGGCGGAATGTTAAAATTGCAGGCTTTTGTTTTCATATATAGTATAGATGTATAGATAGATAGATAGATTACAATAGGAATTATATTACAATATTTTTTAATATTAGGATAGAATTTTAACCCAGGATTTTTGTACGAATAGGAAAGTAGAAATCAATATATTTTATTAGGAAGAGAGATTTTTTAGAAATTGGGCAGAATGTTAAAATTGCAGGATTTTGTTTTTATATATAGTATAGAAGTATAGATAGATAGATAGATTACAATAGGTATTATATTACAGTATTTTATAATAATAGAATAGAATTTTAACCCAGAATTTTTGTACGAATAGAAAAGTAGAAATCAATATATTTTATTAGGAAGAGAGATTTTTTAGGAATTGGGCGGAATGTTAAAATTGCAGGCTTTTGTTTTCATATATAGTATAGATGTATAGATAGATAGATAGATTACAATAGGAATTATATTACAGTATTTTATAATATTAGGATCGAATTTTAACCCAGGATTTTTGTACGAATAGGAAAGTAGAAAATAATATATTTTATTAGGAAGAGAGATTTTTTAGGAATTCGGCGGGAAGTTAAAATTGCAGGAATATGTTTTTATACATAGTATAGATATAGATGTATAGATAGATATATAGATTACAATTGGAATTATATTACAGTATTTTTTTAATATTAGGATAGAATTTTAACCCAGGATTTTTGTACGAATAGGAAAGTAGAAAATAATATATTTTATTAGGAAGAGATATTTTTTAGGAATTGGGCGGGAAGTTAAAATTGCAGGAATTTGTTTTTATACATAGTATAGACGTATAGATAGATATATAGATTACAATAGGAATTATATTACAGTATTTTATAATATTAGAATAGAATTTTATCACAGAATTTTTGTACGAATAGAAAAGTAGAAATCAATATATTTTATTAGGAAGAGAGATTTTTTAGGAATTGGGCGGAAAGTTAAAATTGCAGGATTTTGTTTTTCTATATAGTATAGATGTATAGATAGATAGATAGATTACAATAGGAATTATATTACAGTATTTTATAATATTAGAATAGAATTTTAACCCAGAATTTTTGTACGAATAGGAAAGTAGAAATCAATATATTTTATTAGGAAGAGAGATTTTTTAGGAATTGGGCGGAATGTTAAAATTGCAGGATTTTGTTTTTATATATAGTATAGATGTATAGATAGATAGATAGATTACAATAGAAATTATACTACAGTATTTTATAATATTAGGATAGAATTTTAACCCAGGATTTTTGTACAAATAGGAAAGTAGAAAATAATATATTTTATTAGGAAGAGAAATTATTTAGGAATTGGGCGGGAAGTTAAAATTGCAGGAATTTGTTTTTATACATAGTATAGATATAGATGTATAGATAGATATATATATTACAATAGGAATTATATTACAGTATTTTATAATATTAGGATAGAATTTTAACCCAAGATTTTTTTACGAATAGGAAAGTAGAAAATAATATATTTTATTAGGAAGAGAGATTTTTTAGGAATTGGACGGGAAGTTAAAATTGCAGGAATTTGTTTTTATACATAGTATAGATGTATAGATAGATATATAGATTACAATAGGAATTATATTACAGTATTTTATAATATTAGAATAGAATTTTATCCCAGAATTTTTGTACGAATAGGAAAGTAGAAAATAATATATTTTATTAGGAAGAGAGATTTTTTAGGAATTGGGCGGGAAGTTAAAATTGCAGGAATTTGTTTTTATACATAGTATAGACGTATAGATAGATATATAGATTACAATAGGAATTATATTACAGTATTTTATAATATTAGAATAGAATTTTATCACAGAATTTTTGTACGAATAGAAAAGTGGAAATCAATATATTTTATTAGGAAGAGAGATTTTTTAGGAATTGGGCGGAAAGTTAAAATTGCAGGATTTTGTTTTTCTATATAGTATAGATGTATAGATAGATAGATAGATTACAATAGGTATTATATTACAGTATTTTATAATATTAGAATAGAATTTTAACCCAGAATTTTTGTACGAATAGGAAAATAGAAATCAATATATTTTATTAGGAAGAGAGATTTTTTAGGAATTGGGCGGAATGTTAAAATTGCAGGATTTTGTTTTTATATATAGTATAGATGTATAGATAGATAGATAGATTACAATAGAAATTATACTACAGTATTTTATAATATTAGGATAGAATTTTAACCCAGGATTTTTGTACGAATAGGAAAGTAGAAAATAATATATTTTATTAGGAAGAGAAATTTTTTAGGAATTGGGCGGGAAGTTAAAGTTGCAGGAATTTGTTTTTATACATAGTATAGATATAGATGTATAGATAGATATATATATTACAATAGGAATTATATTACAGTATTTTATAATATTAGGATAGAATTTTAACCCAAGATTTTTTTACGAATAGGAAAGTAGAAAATAATATATTTTATTAGGAAGAGAGATTTTTTAGGAATTGGGCGGGAAGTTAAAATTGCAGGAATTTGTTTTTATACATAGTATAGATGTATAGATAGATATATAGATTACAATAGGAATTATATTACAGTATTTTATAATATTAGAATAGAATTTTATCCCAGAATTTTTGTACGAATAGGAAAGTAGAAATCAATATATTTTATTAGGAAGAGAGATTTTTTAGGAATTGCGCGGAAAGTTAAAATTGCAGGATTTTGTTTTTATATATAGTATTGATGTATAGATAGATAAATAGATTACAATAGGTATTATATTATAGTATTTTATAATATTAGAATAGAATTTTAACCCAAAATTTTTGTACGAATACGAAAGTAGAAATCAATATATTTTATTAGGAAGAGAGATTTTTTAGGAATTGGGCGTAAAATTAAAATTGCAGGATTTTGTTTTTATATATAGTATAGATGTATAGATAGATAGATAGATTACAATAAGAATTATATTATAGTATTTTATAATATTAGGATAGAATTTTAACCCCGAATTTTTGTACGAATAGGAAAGTAGAAATCAATATATTTTATTAGGAAGAGAGATTTTTTAGGAATTGTGCGGAAAGTTAAAATTGCAGGATTTTGTTTTTATATATAGTATAGTTGTATAGATAGATATATAGATTACAATTGGAATTATACTACAATATTTTAGAATATTATAATAGAATTTTTACCCAGAATTTTTGTACGAATAGGAAAGTAGAAATCAATATATTTTATTAGGAAGAGAGATTTTTTAGGAATTGGGCGGAAAGTTAAAATTGCAGGATTATGTTTTTATATATAGTATAGATGTATAGATAGATATATAGATTACAATAGGAATTATATTACAGTATTTTATAATATTAGGATAGAATTTTAACCCTAGATTTTTTTACGAATAGGAAAGTAGAAAACAATATATTTTATTAGGAAGAGAGATTTTTTAGGAATTGGGCGGGAAGTTACAGTATTTTATAATATTAGGATAGAATTTTAACCTAGGATTTTTGTACGAATAGGAAAGTAGAAAATAATATATTTTATTAGGAAGAGAGATTTTTTAGGAATTGGGCGGGAGTTAAAATTGCAGGAATTTGTTTTTATATATAGTATAGATGTATAGATAGATATATAGATTACAATAGGAATTATATTACAGTATTTTATAATATTTGAATAGAATTTTAACCTAGAATTTTTGTACGAATAGGAAAGTAGAAATCAATATATTTTATTAGGAAGAGAGATTTTTTAGGAATTGGACGGAAAGTTAAAATTGCAGGATTTTGTTTTTATATATAGTATAGATGTATAGATAGATATATAGATTACAATAGGAATTATATTACAGTATTTTAGAATATTAGAATAGAACTTTATCCCAGAATTTTTGTGCGAATAGGAAAGTAGAAATCAATATATTTTATTAGGAAGAGAGATTTTTTAGGAATTGGGCGGAAAGTTAAAATTGCAGAATTTTGTGTTTATATATAGTATAGATGTATAGATAGATAGATAGATTACAATAGGAATTATATTACAGTATTTTATAATATTTGGATAGAATTTGAACCAAGAATTTTTGTACGAATACGAAAGTAGAAAATAATATATTTTATTAGGAAGAGAGATTTTTTTGGAATTGGGCGGGAAGTTAAAATTGCAGGAATTTGTTTTTATACATAGTATAGATATAGATGTATAGATAGATATATAGATTACAATAGGAATTATATTACAGTATTTTTTTAATATTAGGATAGAATTTTATCCCAGGATTTTTGTACGAATAGGAAAGTAGAAAATAATAT
Organism: Ipomoea nil; assembly: GCF_001879475.1. Taxonomy (NCBI): domain Eukaryota; kingdom Viridiplantae; phylum Streptophyta; class Magnoliopsida; order Solanales; family Convolvulaceae; genus Ipomoea; species Ipomoea nil. The sequence goes on from NW_017617665.1 coordinate 192,000, forward strand.
ATTTTATTAGGAAGAGAGATTTTTTAGGAATTGGGCGGGAAGTTAAAATTGCAGGAATTTGTTTTTATACATAGTATAGACGTATAGATAGATATATAGATTACAATAGGAATTATATTACAGTATTTTATAATATTAGAATAGAATTTTATCACAGAATTTTTGTACGAATAGAAAAGTAGAAATCAATATATTTTATTGGGAAGAGAGATTTTTTTGGAATTGGGCGGAAACTTAAAATTGCAGGATTTTGTTTTTCTATATAGTATAGATGTATAGATAGATAGATAGATTACAATAGGTATTATATTACAGTATTTTATAATATTAGAATAGAATTTTAACCCAGAATTTTTGTATGAATAGGAAAGTAGAAATCAATATATTTTATTAGGAAGAGAGATTTTTTAGGAATTGGGCGGAATGTTAAAATTGCAGGATTTTGTTTTTACATATAGTATAGATGTATAGATAGATAGATAGATTACAATAGAAATTATACTACAGTATTTTATAATATTAGGATTGAATTTTAACCCAGGATTTTTGTACGAATAGGAAAGTAGAAAATAATATATTTTATTAGGAAGAGAAATTTTTTTGGAATTGGGCGGGAAGTTAAAATTGCAGGAATTTGTTTTTATACATAGTATAGATATAGATGTATAGATAGATATATATATTACAATAGGAATTATATTACAGTATTTTATAATATTAGGATAGAATTTTAACCCAAGATTTTTTTACGAATAGGAAAGTAGAAAATAATATATTTTATTAGGAAGAGAGATTTTTTAGGAATTGGGCGGGAAGTTAAAATTGTAGGAATTTGTTTTTATACATAGTATAGATGTATAGATAGATATATAGATTACAATAGGAATTATATTACAGTATTTTATAATATTAGAATAGAATTTTATCACAGAATTTTTGTACGAATAGGAAAGTAGAAATCAATATATTTTATTAGGAAGAGAGATTTTTTAGGAATTGGACGGAAAGTTAAAATTGCAGGATTTTGTTTTTCTATATAGTATAGATGTATAGATAGATAGATAGATTACAATAGGTATTATATTACAGTATTTTATAATATTAGAATAGAATTTTAACCCAGAATTTTTGTACGAATAGGAAAGTAGAAATCAATATATTTTATTAGGAAGAGAGATTTTTTAGGAATTGGGCGGAATGTTAAAATTGCAGGATTTTGTTTTTCTATATAGTATAGATGTATAGATAGATAGATAGATTACATTAGAAATTATACTACAGTATTTTATAATATTAGGATAGAATTTTAACCCAGGATTTTTGTACGAATAGGAAAGTAGAAAATAATATATTTTATTAGGAAGAGAAATTTTTTAGGAATTTGGCGGGAAGTTAAAATTGGCAGGAATTTGTTTTTATACATAGTATAGATATAGATGTATAGATAGATATATATATTACAATAGGAATTATATTACAGTATTTTATAATATTAGGATAGAATTTTAACCCAAGATTTTTTTACTAATAGGAAAGTAAAAAATAATATATTTTATTAGGAAGAGAGATTTTTTAGGAATTGGGCGGGAAGTTAAAATTGCAGGAATTTGTTTTTATACATAGTATAGACGTATAGATAGATATATAGATTACAATAGGAATTATATTACAGTATTTTATAATATTATAATAGAATTTTATCCCAGAATTTTTGTACGAATAGGAAAGTAGAAATCAATATATTTTATTAGGAAGAGAGATTTTTTAGGAATTGCGCGGGAAGTTAAAATTGCAGGATTTTGTTTTTATATATAGTATTGATGTATAGATAGATAAATAGATTACAATAGGTATTATATTACAGTATTTTATAATATTAGAATAGAATTTTAACCCAAAATTTTTGTACGAATACGAAAGTAGAAATCAATATATTTTATTAGGAAGAGAGATTATTTAGGAATTGGGCGGAAAATTAAAATTGCAGGATTTTGTTTTTATATATAGTATAGATGTATAGATAGATAGATAGATTACAATAAGAATTATATTATAGTATTTTACAATATTAGGATAGAATTTTAACCCAGGATTTTTGTACGAATAGGAAAGTAGAAAATAATATATTTTATTAGGAAGAGAAATTTTTTAGGAATTTTGCGGGAAGTTAAAATTGCAGGAATTTGTTTTTATACATAGTATAGATATAGATGTATAGATAGATATATATATTACAATAGGAATTATATTACAGTATTTTATAATATTAGGATAGAATTTTAACCCAAGATTTTTTTACTAATAGGAAAGTAAAAAATAATATATTTTATTAGGAAGAGAGATTTTTTAGGAATTGGGCGGGAAGTTAAAATTGCAGGAATTTGTTTTTATACATAGTATAGATGTATAGATAGATATATAGATTACAATAGGAATTATATTACAGTATTTTATAATATTATAATAGAATTTTATCCCAGAATTTTTGTACGAATAGGAAAGTAGAAATCAATATATTTTATTAGGAAGAGAGATTTTTTAGGAATTGCGGCGGGAAGTTAAAATTGCAGGATTTTGTTTTTATATATAGTATTGATGTATAGATAGATAAATAGATTACAATAGGTATTATATTACAGTATTTTATAATATTAGAATAGAATTTTAACCCAAAATTTTTGTACGAATACGAAAGTAGAAATCAATATATTTTATTAGGAAGAGAGATTATTTAGGAATTGGGCGGAAAATTAAAATTGCAGGATTTTGTTTTTATATATAGTATAGATGTATAGATAGATAGATAGATTACAATAAGAATTATATTATAGTATTTTACAATATTAGGATAGAATTTTAACCCAGAATTTTTGTACGAATAGGAAAGTAGAAATCAATATATTTTATTAGGAAGAGAGATTTTTTAGGAATTGTGCGGAAAGTTAAAATTGCAGGATTTTGTTTTTATATATAGTATAGTTGTATAAATAGATATATAGATTACAATTGGAATTATACTACAATATTTTAGAATATTAGAATAGAATTTTTACCCAGAATTTTTGTACGAATAGAAAAGTAGAAATCAATATATTTTATTAGGAAGAGAGATTTTTTAGGAATTGGGCCGAAAGTTAAAATTGCAGGATTATGTTTTTATATATAGTATAGATGTATAGATAGATATATAGATTACAATAGAAATTATATTACAGTATTTTATAATACTAGGATAGAATTTTAACCCTAGATTTTTTTACAAATAGGAAAGTAGAAAACAATATATTTTATTAGGATGAGAGATTTTTTAGGAATTGGGCGGGAAGTTACAGTATTTTATAATATTAGGATAGAATTTTAACCTAGGATTTTTGTACGAATAGGAAAGTAGAAAATAATATATTTTACTAGGAAGAGAGATTTTTTAGGAATTGGGCGGGAAGTTAAAATTGCAGGAATTTGTTTTTATACATAGTATAGATGTATAGATAGATATATAGATTACAATAGGAATTATATTACAGTATTTTATAATATTTGAATAGAATTTTATCCCAGAATTTTTTTACGAATAGGAAAGTAGAGATCAATATATTTTATTAGGAAGAGAGATTTTTTAGGAATTGGATGGAAAGTTAAAATTGCAGGATTTTGTTTTTATATATAGTATAGAAGTATAGATAGATATATAGATTACAATAGGAATTATATTACAGTATTTTAGAATATTAGAATAGAATTTTAACCAAGAATTTTTGTACGAATAGGAAAGTAGAAATCAATATATTTTATTAGGAAGAGAGATTTTTTAGGAATTGGGCGGAAAGTTAAAATTGCAGAATTTTGTGTTTATATATAGTATAGATGTATAGATAGATAGATATATTACAATAGGAATTATATTACAGTATTTTATAATATTTGGATAGAATTTGAACCCAGAATTTTTGTACGAATAGGAAAGTAGAAAATAATATATTTTATTAGGAAGAGAGATTTTTTAGGAATTGGGCGGGAAGTTAAAATTGCAGGAATTTGTTTTTATACATAGTATAGATATAGATGTATAGATAGATATATAGATTACAATAGGAATTATATTATAGTATTTTTTTAATATTACGATAGAATTTTAACCCAGGATTTTTGTACGAATAGGAAAGTAGAAAATAATATATTTTATTAGGAAGAGAGATTTTTTAGGAATTGGGCGGGAAGTTAAAATTGCAGGAATTTGTTTTTATACATAGTATAGACGTATAGATAGATATATAGATTACAATAGAAATTATATTACAGTATTTTATAATATAAGAATAGAATTTTATCACAGAATTTTTGTACGAATAGAAAAGTAGAAATCAATATATTTTATTAGGAAGAGAGATTTTTTAGGAATTGGGCGGAAAGTTAAAATTGCAGGATTTTGTTTTTCTATATAGTATAGATGTATAGATAGATAGATAGATTACAATAGATATTATATTACAGTATTTTATAATATTAGTATAGAATTTTAACCCAGAATTTTTGTACGAATATGAAAGTAGAAATCAATATATTTTATTAGGAAGAGAGATTTTTTAGGAATTGGGCGGAATGTTAAAATTGCAGGATTTTGTTTTTATATATAGTATAGATGTATAGATAGATAGATAGATTACATTAGAAATTATACTACAGTATTTTATAATATTAGGATAGAATTTTAACCCAGGAATTTTTGTACGAATAGGAAAGTAGAAAATAATATATTTTATTAGGAAGAGAAATTTTTTAGGAATTGGGCGGGAAGTTAAAATTGCAGGAATTTGTTTTTATACATAGTATAGATATAGATGTATAGATAGATATATATATTACAATAGGAATTATATTACAGTATTTTATAATATTAGGATTGAATTTTAACCCAAGATTTTTTTACGAATAGGAAAGTAAAAATAATATATTTTATTAAGGAAGAGAGCTTTTTTAGGAATTGGGCGGGAAGTTAAAATTGCAGGAATTTGTTTTTATACATAGTATAGATGTATAGATAGATATATAGATTACATTAGGAATTATATTACAGTATTTTATAATATTAGAATAGGAATTTTATCCCAGAATTTTTGTACGAATAGGAAAGTAGAAATCAATATATTTTATTAGGAAGAGAGATTTTTTAGGAATTGCGCTGGAAAATTAAAATTGCAGGATTTTGTTTTTATATATAGTATAGATGTATAGATAGATAGATAGATTACAATAAGAATTATATTATAGTATTTTATAATATTAGGATAGAATTTTAACCCAGAATTTTTGTACGAATAGGAAAGTAGAAATCTATATATTTTATTAGGAAGAGAGATTTTTTAAGAATTGTGTGGAAAGTTAAAATTGCAGGATTTTGTTTTTATATATAGTATAGTTGTATAGATAGATATATAGATTACAATTGGAATTATACTACAATATTTTAGAATATTAGAATAGAATTTTTACCCAGAATTTTTGTACGAATAGGAAAGTAGAAATCAATATATTTTATTAGGAAGAGAGATTTTTTAGGAATTGGGCCGGAAAGTTAAAATTGCAGGATTATGTTTTTATATATAGTATAGATGTATAGATAGATATATAGATTACAATAGGAATTATATTACAGTATTTTATAATATTATGATAGAATTTTAACCCTAGATTTTTTTACAAATAGGAATATAGAAAACAATATATTTTATTAGGAAGAGAGATTTTTTAGGAATTGGGCGGGAAGTTACAGTATTTTATAATATTAGGATGGAATTTTAACCTAGGATTTTTGTACGAATAGGAAAGTAGAAAATAATATATTTTATTAGGAAGAGAGATTTTTTAGGAATTGGGCGGGAGTTAAAATTGCAGGAATTTGTTTTTATATATAGTATAGATGTATAGATAGATATATAGATTACAATAGGAATTATATTACAGTATTTTATAATATTTGAATAGAATTTTAACCTAGAATTTTTGTACGAATAGGAAAGTAGAAATCAATATATTTTATTAGGAAGAGAGATTTTTTAGGAATTGGACGGAAAGTTAAAATTGCAGGATTTTGTTTTTATATATAGTATTGATGTATAGATAGATATATAGATTACAATAGGAATTATATTACAGTATTTTAGAATATTAGAATAGAATTTTAACCCAGAATTTTTGTACGAATAGGAAAGTAGAAATCAATATATTTTATTAGGAAGAGAGATTTTTTAGGAATTGGGCGGAAAGTTAAAATTGCAGAATTTTGTTTTTATATATAGTATAGATGTATAGATAGATAGATAGATTACAATAGATATTATATTACAGTATTTTATAATATTAGAATAGAATTTTAACCCAGAATTTTTGTACGAATATGAAAGTAGAAATCAATATATTTTATTAGGAAGAGAGATTTTTTAGGAATTGGGCGGAATGTTAAAATTGCAGGATTTTGTTTTTATATATAGTATAGATGTATAGATAGATAGATAGATTACATTAGAAATTATACTACAGTATTTTATAATATTAGGATAGAATTTTAACCCAGGATTTTTGTACGAATAGGAAAGTAGAAAATAATATATTTTATTAGGAAGAGAAATTTTTTAGGAATTGGGCGGGAAGTTAAAATTGCAGGAATTTGTTTTTATACATAGTATAGATATAGATGTATAGATAGATATATATATATTACAATAGGAATTATATTACAGTATTTTATAATATTAGGATTGAATTTTAACCCAAGATTTTTTTACGAATAGGAAAGTAAAAAATAATATATTTTATTAGGAAGAGAGATTTTTTTAGGAATTGGGCGGGAAGTTAAAATTGCAGGAATTTGTTTTTATACATAGTATAGATGTATAGACAGATATATAGATTACATTAGGAATTATATTACAGTATTTTATAATATTAGAATAGAATTTTATCCCAGAATTTTTGTACGAATAGGAAAGTAGAAATCAATATATTTTATTAGGAAGAGAGATTTTTTAGGAATTGCGCTGGAAGTTAAAATTGCAAGATTTTGTTTTTATATATAGTATTGATGTATAGATAAATAAATAGATTACAATAGGTATTATATTACAGTATTTTATAATATTAGAATAGAATTTTAACCCAAAATTTTTGTACGAATACGAAAGTAGAAATCAATATATTTTATTAGGAAGAGAGATTATTTAGGAATTGGGCGGAAAATTAAAATTGCAGGATTTTGTTTTTATATATAGTATAGTTGTATGGATAGATATATAGATTACAATTGGAATTATACTACAATATTTTAGAATATTAGAATAGAATTTTTACCCAGAATTTTTGTACGAATAGAAAAGTAGAAATCAATATATTTTATTAGGAAGAGAGATTTTTTAGGAATTGGGCCGAAAGTTAAAATTGCAGTATTATGTTTTTATATATAGTATAGATGTATAGATAGATATATAGATTACAATAGAAATTATATTACAGTATTTTATAATACTAGGATAGAATTTTAACCCTAGATTTTTTTACAAATAGGAAAGTAGAAAATAATATATTTTATTAGGTAGAGAGATTTTTTAGGAAGTGGGCGGGAAGTTACAGTATTTTATAATATTAGGATAGAATTTTAACCTAGGATTTTTGTACGAATAGGAAAGTAGAAAATAATATATTTTATTAGGAAGAGAGATTTTTTAGGAATTGGGCGGGAAGTTAAAATTGCAGGAATTTGTTTTTATACATAGTATAGATGTATAGATAGATATATAGATTACAATAGGAATTATATTACAGTATTTTAAAATATTAGAATAGAATTTTATCCCAGAATTTTTGTACGAATAGGAAAGTAGAAATCAATATATTTTGTTAGGAAGAGAGATTTTTTAGGAATTGGACGGAAAGTTAAAATTGCAGGATTTTGTTTTTATATATAGTATAGATGTATAGATAGATATATAGATTACAATAGGAATTATATTACAGTATTTTAGAATATTAGAATAGAATTTTAACCAAGAATTTTTGTACGAATAGGAAAGTAGAAATCAATATATTTTATTAGGAAGAGAGATTTTTTAGGAATTGGGCGGAAAGTTAAAATTGCAGAATTTTGTGTTTATATATAGTATAGATGTATAGATAGATAGATAGATTACAATAAGAATTATATTACAGTATTTTATAATATTTGGATAGAATTTGAACCCAGAATTTTTGTACGAATAGGAAAGTAGAAAATAATATATTTTATTAGGAAGAGAGATTTTTTAGGAATTGGGCGGGAAGTTAAAATTGCAGGAATTTTTTTTTATACATAGTATAGATATAGATGTATAGATAGATATATAGATTACAATAGGAATTATATTACAGTATTTTTTTAATATTAGGATAGAATTTTAACCCAGGATTTTTGTACGAATAGGAAAGTAGAAAATAATATATTTTATTAGGAAGAGAGATTTTTTAGGAATTGGGCGGGAAGTTAAAATTGCAGGAATTTGTTTTTATACATAGTATAGACGTATAGATAGATATATAGATTACAATAGGAATTATATTACAGTATTTTATAATATTAGAATAGAATTTTATCACAGAATTTTTGTACGAATAGAAAAGTAGAAATCAATATATTTTATTAGGAAGAGAGATTTTTTAGGAATTGGGCGGAAAGTTAAAATTGCAGGATTTTGTTTTTCTATATAGTATAGATGTATAGATAGATAGATAGATTACAATAGGTATTATATTACAGTATTTTATAATATTAGAATAGAATTTTAACCCAGAATTTTTGTACGAATAGGAAAGTAGAAATCAATATATTTTATTAGGAAGAGAGATTTTTTAGGAATTGGGCGGAATGTTAAAATTGCAGGATTTTGTTTTTATATATAGTATAGATGTATAGATAGATAGATAGATTACAATAGAAATTATACTACAGTATTTTATAATATTAGGATAGAATTTTAACCCAGGATTTTTGTACGAATAGGAAAGTAGAAAATAATATATTTTATTAGGAAGAGAAATTTTTTAGGAATTGGGCGGGAAGTTAAAATTGCAGGAATTTGTTTTTATACATAGTATAGATATAGATGTATAGATAGATATATATATTACAATAGGAATTATATTACAGTATTTTATAATATTAGGATAGAATTTTAACCCAAGATTTTTTTACGAATAGGAAAGTAGAAAATAATATATTTTATTAAGAAGAGAGATTTTTTAGGAATTGGGCGGGAAGTTAAAATTGCAGGAATTTGTTTTTATACATAGTATAGATGTATAGATAGATATATAGATTACAATAGGAATTATATTACAGTATTTTATAATATTAGAATGGAATTTTATCCCAGAATTTTTGTACGAATAGGAAAGTAGAAATCAATATATTTTATTAGGAAGAGAGATTTTTTAGGAATTGCGCGGGAAGTTAAAATTGCAGGATTTTGTTTTTATATATAGTATTGATGTATAGATAGATAAATAGATTACAATAGGTATTATATTACAGTATTTTATAATATTAGAATAGAATTTTATCCCAAAATTTTTGTACGAATACGAAAGTAGAAATCAATATATTTTATTAGGAAGAGAGATTTTTTAGGAATTGGGCGGAAAATTAAAATTGCAGGATTTTGTTTTTATATATAGTATAGATGTATAGATAGATAGATAGATTACAATAAGAATTATATTATAGTATTTTATAATATTAGGATAGAATTTTAACCCAGAATTTTTGTACGAATAGGAAAGTAGAAATCTATATATTTTATTAGGAAGAGAGATTTTTTAAGAATTGTGTGGAAAGTTAAAATTGCAGGATTTTGTTTTTATATATAGTATAGTTGTATAGATAGATATATAGATTACAATTGGAATTATACTACAATGTTTTAGAATATTAGAATAGAATTTTTACCCAGAATTTTTGTACGAATAGGAAAGTAGAAATCAATATATTTTATTAGGAAGAGAGATTTTTTAGGAATTGGGCGGAAAGTTAAAATTGCAGGATTATGTTTTTATATATAGTATAGATGTATAGATAGATATATAGATTACAATAGGAATTATATTACAGTATTTTATAATATTATGATAGAATTTTAACCCTAGATTTTTTTACAAATAGGAATATAGAAAACAATATATTTTATTAGGAAGAGAGATTTTTTAGGAATTGGGCGGGAAGTTACAGTATTTTATAATATTAGGATGGAATTTTAACCTAGGATTTTTGTACGAATAGGAAAGTAGAAAATAATATATTTTATTAGGAAGAGAGATTTTTTAGGAATTGGGCGGGAGTTAAAATTGCAGGAATTTGTTTTTATATATAGTATAGATGTATAGATAGATATATAGATTACAATAGGAATTATATTACAGTATTTTATAATATTTGAATAGAATTTTAACCTAGAATTTTTGTACGAATAGGAAAGTAGAAATCAATATATTTTATTAGGAAGAGAGATTTTTTAGGAATTGGACGGAAAGTTAAAATTGCAGGATTTTGTTTTTATATATAGTATAGATGTATAGATAGATATATAGATTACAATAGGAATTATATTACAGTATTTTAGAATATAGGAATAGAATTTTAACCCAGAATTTTTGTACGAATAGGAAAGTAGAAATCAATATATTTTATTAGGAAGAGAGATTTTTTAGGAATTGGGCGGAAAGTTAAAATTGCAGAATTTTGTTTTTATATATAGTATAGATGTATAGATAGACAGATAGATTACAATAGGAATTATATTACAGTATTTTATAATATTTGGATAGAATTTGAACCCAGAATTTTTGTACGAATAGGAAAGTAGAAAATAATATATTTTATTAAGAAGAGAGATTTTTTAAGAATTGGGCGGGAAGTTAAAATTGTAGGAATTTGTTTTTATACATAGTATAGATATAGATGTATAGATAGACATATAGATTATAATAGAAATTATATTACAGTATTTTATAATATTAGGATAGAATTTTAACCCAGGATTTTTGTACGAATAGGAAAGTAGAAATCAATATATTTTATTAGGAACAGAGATTTTTTAGGAATTGGGCGGAAAGTTAAAATTTCAGGATTTTGTTTTTATATATAGTATAGATGTATAGATAGATATATAGATTACAATAGGAATTATATTACAGTATTTTATAATATTAGGATAGAATTTTAACCCTAGATTTTTTTACGAATAGGAAAGTAGAAAACAATATATTTTATTAGGAAGAGAGATTTTTTAGGAATTGGGCGGGAAGTTACAGTATTTTATAATATTAGGATAGAATTTTAACCTAGGATTTTTGTACGAATAGGAAAGTAGAAAATAATATATTTTATTAGGAAGAGAGATTTTTTAGGAATTGGGCGGGAGTTAAAATTGCAGGAATTTGTTTTTATATATAGTATAGATGTATAGATAGATATATAGATTACAATAGGAATTATATTACAGTATTTTATAATATTGGAATAGAATTTTAACCCAGAATTTTTGTACGAATAGGAAAGTAGAAATCAATATATTTTATTAGGAATAGAGATTTTTTAGGAATTGGGCGGAAAGTTAAAATTGCAGGATTTTGTTTTTATATATAGTATAGATGTATAGATAGATATATAGATTACAATAGGAATTATATAACAGTATTTTATAATATTCGAATAGAATTTTAACCCAGAATTTTTGTACGAATAGGAAAGTAGAAATCAATATATTTTATTAGGAAGAGAGATTTTTTAAGAATTGGGCGGAAAGTTAAAATTGCAGAATTTTATTTTTTATATATAGTATAGATGTATAGATAGATAGATAGATTACAATAGGAATTATATTACAGTATTTTATAATATTTGGATAGAATTTGAACCCAGAATTTTTGTACGAATAGGAAAGTAGAAAATAATATATTTTATTAGGAATAGAGATTTTTTAGGAATTGGGCGGGAAGTTAAAATTGTAGGAATTTGTTTTTATGCATAGTATAGATATAGATGTATAGATAGATATATAGATTACAATAGAAATTATATTACAGTATTTTATAATATTAGGATAGAATTTTAACCCAGGATTTTTGTACGAATAGGAAAGTAGAAAATAATATATTTTATAAGGAAGAGAGATTTTTTAGGAATTGGGCCGAAAGTTAAAATTGCATGAATTTGTTTTTATACATAGTATAGATGTATAGATATATATATATATACATTACAATAGGAATTATATTACAGTATTTTATAATATTAGAATAGAATTTTATCACAGAATTTTTGTACGAATAGGAAAGTAGAAATCAATATATTTTATTAGGGAGAGAGATTTTTTAGGAAATGGGCGGAAAGTTAAAATTTCAGGATTTTGTTTTTATATATAGTATAGTTGTATAGATAGATCTATAGATTACAATAGGAATTATATTACAATATTTTAGAATATTAGAATAGAATTTTAACCCAGAATTTTTGTACGAGTAGGAAAGTAGAAATCAATATAATTTATTAGGAAGAGAGATTTTTTAGGAATTGGGTGGAAAGTTAAAATTGCAGGATTTTGTTTTTATATATAATATAGTAGTATAGATAGATAGATAGATTACAATAGGAATTATATTACAGTATTTTATAATATTAGAATCGAATTTTAACCCAGAATTTTTGTACGAATAGGAAAGTAGAAATCAATATATTTTATTAGGAAGAGAGATTTTTTAGGAATTGGACGGGAAGTTACAGTATTTTATAATATTAGGATAGAATTTTAACCTAGGATTTTTGTACGAATAGGAAAGTAGAAAATAATATATTTTATTAGGAAGAGAGATTTTTTAGGAATTGGGCGGGAGTTAAAATTGCAGGAATTTGTTTTAATATATAGTATAGTTGTATAGATAGATATATAGATTACAATAGGAATTATATTACAGTATTTTAATATATTAGAATAGAATTTTAACCCAGAATTTTTGTACGAATAGAAAAGTAGAAATCAATATATTTTATTAGGAAGAGAGATTTTTTAGGAATTGGGCGGAATGTTAAAATTGCAGGATTTTGTTTTTATATATAGTATAGATGTATAGATAGATATATAGATTTCAATAGGAATTATATAACAGTATTTTATAATATTAGAATAGAATTTTAACCCAGAATTTTTGTACGAATAGGATAGTAGAAATCAATATATTTTATTAGGAAGAGAGATTTTTTAGGAATTGGGCGGAAAGTTAAAATTGCAGAATTTTGTTTTTATATATAGTATAGATGTATAGATAGATAGATAGATTACAATAGGAATTATATTACAGTATTTTATAATATTTGGATAATATTTGAACCCAGAATTTTTGTACGAATAGGAAAGTAGAAAATAATATATTTTATTAGGAAGAGAGATTTTTTAGGAATTGGGCGGGAAGTTAAAATTGTAGGAATTTGTTTTTATACATAGTATAGATATAGATGTATAGATAGATATATAGATTACAATAGAAATTATATTACAGTATTTTATAATATTAGGATAGAATTTTAACCCAGGATTTTTGCACGAATAGGAAAGTAGAAAATAATATATTTTATTAGGAAGAGAGATTTTTTAGGAATTGGGCGGAAAGTTAAAATTGCATGAATTTGTTTTTATACATAGTATAGATGTATAGATAGATATATAGATTACAATAGGAATTATATTACAGTATTTTATAATATTAGAATAGAATTTTATCACAGAGTTTTTTTACGAATAGGAAAGTAGAAATCAATATATTTTATTAGGAAGAGAGATTTTGTAGGAATTGGGCGGAAAGTTAAAATTTCAGGATTTTGTTTTTATATTTAGTATAGTTGTATAGATAGATCTATAGATTACAATAGGAATTATATTACAATATTTTAGAATATTAGAATAGAATTTTAACCCAGAATTTTTGTACGAGTAGGAAAGTAGAAATCAATATATTTTATTAGCAAGAGAGATTTTTTTGGAATTGGGTGGAAAGTTAAAATTGCCGGATTTTGTTTTTATATATAATATAGTAGTAAAGATAGATAGATAGATTACAATAGGAATTATATTACAGTATTTTATGATATTAGAATCGAATTTTAACCCAGAATTTTTGTACGAATAGGAAAGTAGAAATCAATATATTTTATTAGGAAGAGAGATTTTTTAGGAATTGGGCGGAAAGTTAAAATTGCAGGATTTTGTTTTTATATATAGTATAGATGTATAGATAGATAGATAGATTACAATAGGAATTATATTACAGTATTTTATAATATTAGGATAGAATTTTAACCCAGGATTTTTTTACGAATAGGAAAGTAGAAAATAATATATTTTATTAGGAAGAGAGATTTTTTAGGAATTGGGCGGCAAGTTACAGTATTTTATAATATTAGGATAGAATTTTTACCCAGGATTTTTGTACGAATAGGAAAGTAGAAATAATATATTTTATTAGGAAGAGAGATTTTTTAGGAATTGGGCGGGAAGTTAAAATTGCATGAATTTGTTTTTATATATAGTATAGATGTATAGATAGATATATAGATTACAATAGGAATTATATTACAATATTTTATAATATTAGAATAGAATTTTAACCCAGAATATTTCTACGAATAGGAAAGTAGAAATCAATATATTTTATTAGGAAGAGAGATTTTTTAGGAATTGGGCGGAAAGGTAAAATTGCAGGATTTTGTTTTTATATATAGTATAGATGTATAGATAGATATATAGATTACAATAGGAATTGTATTACAGTATTTTAGAATATTAGAATAGAATTTTAACCCAGAATTTTTGTACGAATAGGAAAGTTGAAATCAATATATTTTATTAGGAACAGAGATTTTTTAGGAATTGGGCGGAAAGTTAAAATTGCAGGATTTTGTTTTTATATATAGTATAGATCTATAGATAGATAGATAGATTACAATAGGAATTATATTAAAGTATTTTATAGTATTATGATAGAATTTTAACCCTAGATTTTTTTACGAATAGGAAAGTAGAAAACAACATATTTTATTAGGAAGAGAGATTTTTTAGGAATTGGGCGGGAAGTTACAGTATTTTATAATATTAGGATAGAATTTTAACCTAGGATTTTTGTACGAATAGGAAAGTAGAAAATAGTATATTTTATTAGGAAGAGAGATTTTTTAGGAATTGGGCGGGAGTTAAAATTGCAGGAATTTTTTTTTATATATAGTATAGATGTATAGATAGATATATAGATTACAATAGGAATTATATTACAGTATTTTATAATATTAGAATAGAATTTTAACCCAGATTTTTTGTACGAATAGGAAAGTAGAAATCAATATATTTTATTAGGATGAGAGATTTTTTAGGAATTGGGCGGAATGTTAAAATTGCAGGATTTTGTTTTTATATATAGTATAGATGTATAGATAGATATATAGATTACAATAGGAATTATATAACAGTATTTTATAATATTAGAATAGAATTTTAACCCAGAATTTTTGTACGAATAGGAAAGTAGAAATCAATATATTTTATTAGGAAGAGAGATTTTTTAGGAATTGGGCGGAAAGTTAAAATTGCAGAATTTTATTTTTTATATATAGTATAGATGTATAGATAGATAGATAGATTACAATAGGAATTATATTACAGTATTTTATAATATTTGGATAGAATTTGAACCCAGAATTTTTGTACGAATAGGAAAGTAGAAAATAATATATTTTGTTAGGAAGAGAGATTTTTTAGGAATTGGGCGGGAAGTTAAAATTGTAGGAATTTGTTTTTATACATAGTATAGATATAGATGTATAGATAGATATATAGATTACAATAGAAATTATATTACAGTATTTTATATTATTAGGATAGAATTTTAACCTAGGATTTTTGTACGAATAGAAAAGTAGAAAATAATATATTTTATTAGGAAGAGAGATTTTTTAAGAATTGGGCGGAAAGTTAAAATTGCATGAATTTGTTTTTATACATAGTATAGATGTATAGATAGATATATAGATTACAATAGAAATTATATTACAGTATTTTATAATATTAGAATAGAATTTTATCACAGAATTTTTGTACGAATAGGAAAGTAGAAATCAATATATTTTATTAGGAAGAGAGATTTTTTAGGAATTGGGTTGATAGTTAAAATTTCAGGATTTTGTTTTTATATATAGTATAGTTGTATAGATAGATCTATAGATTACAATAGGAATTATATTACAATATTTTAGAATATTAGAATAGAATTTTAACCCAGAATTTTTGTACGAGTAGGAAAGTAGAAATCAATATATTTTATTAGGAAGAGAGATTTTTTAGGAATTGGGTGGAAAGTTAAAATTGCAGGATTTTGTTTTTATATATAATATAGTAGTATAGATAGATAGCTAGATTACAATAGGAATTATATTACAGTATTTTATAATATTAGAATCGAATTTTAACCCAGAATTTTTGTACGAATAGGAAAGTAGAAATCAATATATTTTATTAGGAAGAGAGATTTTTTAGGAATTGGGCGGAAAGTTAAAATTGCAGGATTTTGTTTTTATATATAGTATAGATGTATAGATAGATAGATAGATTACAATAGGAATTATATTACAGTATTTTATAATATTCGGATAGAATTTTAACCCAGGATTTTTGTACGAATAGGAAAGTAGAAAATAATATATTTTATTAGGAAGAGAGATTTTTTAGGAATTGGGCGGAAAGTTAAAATTGCAGGAATTTGTTTTTATACATTGTATAGATGTATAGATAGATATATAGATTACAATAGGATTATATTACAGTATTTTATAATATTAGAATAGAATTTTATCACAGAATTTTTGTACGAATAGGAAAGTAGAAATCAATATATTTTATTAGGAAGAGAGATTTTTTAGGAATTGGGCGGAAAGTTAAAATTGCAGGATTTTGTTTTTATATATAGTATAGTTGTATAGATAGATATATAGATTACAATAGGAATTATATTACAATATTTTAGAATATTAGAATAGAATTTTAACCCAGAATTTTTGTACGAATAGGAAAGTAGAAATCAATATATTTTATTAGGAAGAGAGATTTTTTAGGAATTGGGCGGAAAGTTAAAATTGCAGGATTTTGTTTTTATATATAGTATAGATGTATAGATAGATAGATAGATTACAATAGGAATTATATTACAGTATTTTATAGTATTAGGATAGAATTTGAACCCAGAATTTTTGTACGAATAGGAAAGTAGAAAATAATATATTTTATTAGGAAGAGAGATTTTTTTGGAATTGGGCGGGAAGTTAAAATTGCAGGAATTTGTTTTTATATATAGTATAGATGTATAGATAGATATATAGATTACAATAGGAATTATTTTACAGTATTTTAGGCTGAAGTGTCCTCCCGCACCCTGAACCATACGCCATTCTTCATGCCGCACCATAAACTTTTAAATGTGCCGATTCGATACACAAACTAAATTTTTTTTTTCACCTAGCATTTTTTACAGGTTTCCCTTAGGTAGCTGGTAGAAGTTGCTGATGTGGAGGTGATTGGTCGCTGACGTGTTAAAATTTGTTGTGTTGGCATCCCTTTCATCTCTTCAGTCAAATATAATACGCAAACTAACCCCTAATTTTTAAAACCTAATTTTACCTTGCTCTTTTCCCAGAAACCTCTATCGCGAAGAAACTAACCCGACATCTCAACGAACACTGGGCGACAAACAATGGGCAACGAACACTAGGCGGTGACAAACACTGGGCAACGAACACTAGGCGACGAAGAGCACACTGGGCACCGAACACTGGGCGACGAAGGAAAGAAGAGTGGACTTGAGTAAGGTATTTAAATACCTGTATATGTAGAATATGATTTGGTGTGGTCCTCATAGATGTGGTTGATTTATGTTTACCTGAGCCTGGAGGGGGGAGTGCAGTTCAAGCTGAGGATGAAGCAGCAGATTTATGGGGTGAGGAGGCAGATTTAAGGGCTGGGGAAGCAGATTCTGGGGGAGAGGAGGCAGATTTAAGGGGTGGGGAGGTAGATTCTGGGGGTGAGGAGGCAAATTTAGGGGTGATGATGAAGAATTTGGGGGTGAGGAAGATCTAAGTGAAGGTGAGGAATTTGGGGGTTCAGGAATTGGGAGTGAATACTACAGTGAGGAGGGGACTGATTGTAGTGAGCAGATTACTAGTGGTTGTGAGCAGATTAGTGAGCAGATTTCTAACAGGAGAAAAAGGAAAACCAGAGTAGATGATGCACCAATACCACCTTATGTGCTAACATCTGAAAATCCCTTAGGAGATGAGGCAGATTCTGTGTATTATGACTCAGAAGATCCCCCAACAGTTGAAGAAGAGTTAGAAAATGATGAAGGGAATGAGGTGCAATCAAAGTACAACGATAAGTACCCAAAGTTCAACCCAAAATCAGATCCACCATTTGTTGAAATTGGTATGTATTTTGATGACAATGTGCAATTCAAGCTTGCTATGATTAGTTATGCTGTGAGCACAATAAGGGATTTGTTTTGGAAAAAGAATCAATTACAGTATGTTAGGGTTGAGTGTTTAGGAAAGGGTTGTGGTTTTCATGTTAGTGCAGGGTGGGAAGAAAGAACAATGTGTTTTCAGGTGAAGGCACTTAAGTTGGAACATCAATGCAACAACCAATTTACCTTGGGGATAGTTAGTCAGAAATGGTTGGAGTGGAAATTTGAAGAGAAGGTGAGGCAAAATCCAACTATTGGATATTCAGAGTTGAGCAGAGACATAAAATCTGAAATGAACTTGAATGTAACTGTTAGTATGTGTCGAAGGGCAATAACAGGGATACTGAAGAAGTTGGATATTGGGTATGAGAGTCAAGCCAACAAGGAGAATGTGGAACTTCTAGTGCTGTTAGAGGAAGGGCTGCAAGTGTTAGAGGAAGAGGGAGGGCTGCAAGTGTTAGAGGAAGAGGGATGGCTGCAAGTGTTAGAGGAAGAGGGAGAGACACTGTACTGTCTCAAATGTCAGGTAATTACATTACTAGTGGTTGTTTATCAACTCTAGTTCTGTTGGATTATGATAGTAATATATTGTTTATGTTTGTAGATTGCACACAACACTGAAGTGTCAAAGGCTTTGGGCTACTGTTTTGCTGCTACTGAAATAGTATTTTAGGTACTGTTTTACTACTGATTTGTTATGATTTGTTACTGATTTGCTACTGATTTGCTACTGATTTGTTTTGCTACTGTTTTGCTGCTAGTGTTTAGAGGGTTAAGGAATGATGTTTAGCTTCTGTTTGGCTACTGGAGATTCTGATCTGCAAGGCTATGGAACAGCAGTAGTGTTTAGAGGGTTAAAGAATTTTTTGCTACTGGAGATTCTGATCTGTTTGGCTACTGGAGATTTTGCTGCTAGTGTTTAGAGGGTTAAGGAATTTTTTGCCACTAATGTAAAATGAATGGTACTACTTTTATGTAATGGTTGGGCTACTGATTTGCTATAGATTAAGGCATTTTGGCCTACTGTTTTTTGCAACTCATCTACAAGGCTATGGAACAATAGCAGTTTGTCCTACAATTTTTTGCTACTAATGTAAAATGAATGGTACTACTTTTATGTAATGCTATAGATTAAGGCATTTTGGCCTATTTTTTTGCTACTGATGTAAGGTACCCTGTAAGGCCTATTTTTGATAGAGTACGTGCTTGTTATTTCAACTGGAGTGATTGCTAATATAGTGTTTGCTTATGTTATAATCTTCACACAAGTGCTCTCATTTGGATTGCCTGTGCGAGAGCAGATGTTAGGCCATTTTCTGCTGCCAGCCGAGATGGCATAAGCCATGTGGATATCATTCTAGGTGTTAATGGAATTGAACTTGGGAAAACTGGGCCTAATTTGACAATACCAAATCAAAGCCAAAAATGCCATATCAAAGCCAAGAATGCAATATCAAAGCTGCTAAATCAATTGACAATACCAAATCAAAGATTTTTCATTACAATGTCAAACGATTACATTTTCTACATACAATTTTGCTGCTAAACCAATTACAAATGCCATATCAAAGCTGCTAAACCAATTTTGCTACAAGAAACACAATTACAATTATAAGAAAAACACACTTTTTTCTCAACCCCTCGTTCTCTTTTTTCGTTGCACGATAGTCATTTGCAATGAGTTCTTTTACACATTCTATTTCACACCTCAAAGACACCACGAGCTTCTTTAGGTCTTCATGCTCACTTTCCCCACTCCTTCCACTTTGATCTTTCCATAGGAAGAAGCCACAACCATTGCCATCCTAGCAAACTCAATTTCAAAACTGACTTTATCAATCCAATAAATCCAGTAAATACACACTCTGAATTGCTACCTTTTCTACATACAGAATTGCTACATATACACTCAAACAATCCAATAAATCCATTCGCAAAATGCAGTCAGACACTAACTATAATTCGCAAAATGCAGAAATATCAAAAATAATTTCCAAAATTCAATAAATCCCCACCTTCCATCTTTGACACCCGAAGAATTGTTTTCCCGACTCTCTAGTTGTGCAAATTGGAGCTTTCAACCCACAAGTACAATAAACACTCGGCTCGTACTCCATATTTACTCTCACTCGTGATGAATTCGAGGAAGAAGACATTTATATGCAGATTGCTTGGTCGGAAGGCTGATTGCGTCGCCGGAAATAGTCCAAGACCTCGGAGCTCTGCGTCGTGGATTTTGCCTAACGTCTGTCGTGGATTTAGGAGGAAATGGGGAAAATATTGTGGGTTAGGTTTAGGAGGAAATGGGGAAAATATTGTGGGTTAGGTTTAGGAGGAAATGGGGAAAATATAATAGGACGTGGCCACGTGGGTAAGGTGGTTTAGGTTTAGGAGGAAATGGAAAATATAATAGGAAATGTAAATTAATATTGAATATAGAAGGAAATGTAAAATATAGGCTAAATATATAATCCACATCACTTTACCACCGGATCCATGTCATCACTTTTACAGGGAAACCTGTAAAAAATGCTAGGTGAAAAAAAAAAATTAGTTTGTGTATCGAATCGGCACATTTAAAAGTTTATGGTGCGGCATGAAGAATGGCGTATGGTTCAGGGTGCAGGATGACACTTCAGCCAGTATTTTATAATATTAGAATAGAATTTTAACCCAGAATTTTTGTACGAATAGGAAAGTAGAAATCAATATATTTTATTAGGAAGAGAGATTTTTTAGGAATTGGGCGGGAAGTTAAAATGGCAGGAATTTGTTTTTATACATAGTATAGATGTATAGATAGATATATAGATTACAATAGGAATTATATTACAGTATTTTATAATATTAGGATAGAATTTTAACCCAGTATTTTTGTACGAATAGGAAAGTAGAAAATAATATATTTTATTAGGAAGAGAGATTTTTTAGGAATTGGGCGGGAAGTTAAAATTGCAGGAATTTGTTTTTATATATAGTATAGATGTATAGATAGATAGATAGATTACAATAGGAATTATATTACAGTATTTTATAATATTAGGATAGAATTTGAACCCAGATTTTTTGTACGAATAGGAAAGTAGAAAATAATATATTTTATTAGGAAGAGTGATTTTGTAGGAATTGGGCGGGAAGTTAAAATTGCAAGAATTTGTTTTTTTTTTGAAAGCCAAGGAAATCATATTGCATTAAACTGAAGACGAGATAAAGGGTGGAGGATAATTCCTCCAGACTGAACGAGCGTTAGTCGCACTATCATGTTTTGCTAAGGCATGAGCTACCAAATTGACATCCCTGCGTACAAAATTAATCGAGCAATAATGAAAAGAACGAAACATCTGTAAACATGAGTCTAAAATAACACCTAGATACGAACGGTAGATAGACGTATCGCGGAAGCAAGAAACCAGGACCGCACAATCCGTAAACACCGCAACATTATGAAAGTCGTGATCTTGTAACCATGATAGAGCCTCTCGTATCGCCATTGCTTCAGCTAGTAGTGGATCGTACGGACATATGAGTGGTCCATTAGCCGCTGCGACGAAGTTACCTTGTTCGCTGCGTACATAAAATCCGTAGGTTGGTGTTGCGCCATCAAAGCCCGCATCAGTGTAGCAGGCCACGCATTGGGACTGTACTGGCGCCACAACAGATTCCGCCGGCAGTAAGGGAGTGGACAATGCCGCTGGTTGGGGAGCAGTTTGGCTTGGATTAGCATACGGCTGCAAGGGCGCAGACAGTGTGGGTGCTTTGTCGAAAACATTGGCTGTAGTCCAGGCTGTAACACCCCGTGTTACGAGTCCTAAAACCAATTAATTAATTAGACATCTAACCAGGGAGAATAGAAATAAATCACAGTGGTTAATTAGTATTGAGCCCACCATGGTCCGTGGACCCCCATCCCTTAAGCCCAATACCTAATCCTAGGAGAATTAAACCCCATAGCATATAAATAGGGAACTTAAAAGGCATTTAGAATTCCCACCACAATAATCTTCCACCACCCAAGGAGCTCCAAGAATCACCCTAGGAGGAATCAAGAAATCAAGAAAGCTTAAAGAAAAGATCCTTCATAGCCAAGGAATTAATTAAGGCTAAGAGGTAACCCATGTCTCAACAAAACCTATTTTTATAGTTATGATTTCCCTTAGGGTTTCCCCAATTGATTATGAATGGCGTGATTATGATGAGTATTATTATTGATGTTGAATTGATGATTCCATGGGGAATCTTGATAATCTTGATGTTGGGAGTTTCTTGATAATTATGATGTTCTTGATGATTAATTGGTATCCTTGATGATTAGGTGTTGTTCTTACCGAATCTTGCAATTAGAAGACGAATCGTATTCTTGTTAACGTAAAAGTGATTAGAACCCTAGGTTATATCGTATGATGTTATTCTTGGATTATCGGGTGGGAAATCGCATGTTTGGGAGTTGATTATGTTTAGAAAAGCATGATAGGATAGGTGTTGCTCGTTTCTCGTATTCGATCCGTTTATTATCTACGTGTTGCCGTTAATTGCGTTGTACGGTGTCTAAGCATGGTTTCGGGTTCCACATCGGTTCCCGGGACGAAAAAGTTGTGAAAGGAGTCAATGGGGGGTAGGTGGGGGGGTAGAGGACCCGCCACCTACCCACGGCCGGTTTTACTGTTCCGGCAGCGGGCAGCCGGCGGGCGGGCAGCTGCCCACCGGCAACCCGCTGCCCGGAAATACTGTTTCGGCGGGCAGCCGGCGGGTGACCCCCACCCACCGGCTACCCGCTGGAATTAACCCCCCCTTGGGACCCCGGCTTCCCCGTTTGATGTTTCCCCGATCCCCGTGGTGTCCCAACGGACCCCGTTTATCGTGCGTATGTCTAGTCTGATGTTTCGGGTACCGTTCGTAGGTTTATGAGTCTGTTATATTGCATGCTAGTTGAATTGGTACCCGGTTGGCCTAGGTGGAAGGAGTATGAACCCCTTAGGGCTATTCTTAGCATGTGATGGATCACGCATAGGTTTCGTTATACGTTTATCCCCCTTCCCAACGTGTAATGTGGGTTGCATGTATTTGCTATGTGTTACGTGTGCGTGTGGCCAATTCGGTAAAGGATCGGATTGGTTATCCCGAACAGAGGGTTCGGAGGCCGGCTGTAGTCAGATGGGTTTCCTGGCTGCAGTCAGGTGACATTATCCTGGGCAGCGGCCCAGAAGCTGGTTGTAGTCAGATGGGAATTCCTGGCTGCAATCAGACGACACCTCCTGAACAGAGGGTTCGGAGGCCGGCTGTAGCCAGATGGGTTTCCTGGCTACAGTCAGAGTGCACGTTCTTATGGGCTTTGGTTCATTGGGAGCCAAAGCGATGATTCCTCCGTGTGGATACGGGGCAGGGTGCTGCGGGGCCGTGTCAGAGCTATATGCGCTGACCCTCATGTATGGGCATGCGATTGGTCCTGTGGCGCCAACAAAGTGTGCTACGTGTCGAGAGGTGGAAGAGTTGTGGTCATGACTATCTTGACAGATGTGACTGGGAGATATATGTTAAGACCGTTTATGTTGAGTTATGATCTTCGGTTACGCTTGCCTTAACTGCCTTATCTATTGTGAACTGCTTATGACTGTTATAACAATGCTTGCGTCTGGCTTTAACTGTCGAGTCGTCCCCGGTCTTAAAGCTAGAGTTCGTAGGATATATCTTCATGCTCAAAGGGTTTTCTTTATATATCTATATATATTGCTATATGTATTGTATTTCAACGCGTTGGAGTGGGTTACCAGCATCTCTCGCTGAACAGATATATTTGGCTTTCAGGCACAGAAGATTTAGTCACTGGAGCGCGCTAGAACCTGGAATGTAAAAGTAGATAGCTTCCTCTTTGGCCTGCGTGCCACGTTTATGTATTTACTCTTCGAGGATAATAGTTAGTCAGCCTGTGCACTTGGGTTCTCTAGCCCAGGTGTGGCATAGCACCCCGTACACTTGTATTTACATCTTGGGTTTTAATAAGATTCTGCTTTTATTATAAGTTTGAAAATTTGGGGTGTTACAGTTGGTATCAGAGCCTAAGCTTGACACTAGGAAAAGACTCTTAAGACCGGACTTTAGGACATTAGGCTTGAACTCTAGGTACTTAGGAACATAAGGCTTAAGGATCCTAGGACGCGCGGTGAGATTGTGGAACCTAC
Source organism: Ipomoea nil (assembly GCF_001879475.1). Taxonomy (NCBI): domain Eukaryota; kingdom Viridiplantae; phylum Streptophyta; class Magnoliopsida; order Solanales; family Convolvulaceae; genus Ipomoea; species Ipomoea nil. Next base: position 216,749 of record NW_017617665.1, read on the forward strand.
ACTTAACCTCCCTCCACTTCATCCCTCTCTAATACTAAAGATCTCTACTCCACTTAATGTATCAAGGTGAAACACAAAATGACATCAACCTTTAATCACCAGGATGGCACCCAAGAGGAAACAAACAGGAACACCGAGGCACCCCTCTCAAGAAATCTTGACTCAAGCCCTACAGCGCCTGACCCAAATTGCCCGGGCACTAAGTGCTATCGTTCCCCAACCTCCGCCGTCAGACGAGAACTTGGAAATCCACCACCAAGTCTCGGCACACCAACCACCCACCCTCTCGGGGAACGAAGACCCCACCATCCTCGAGGAGTGGATTGGGACACTCGACAAGATATTCAGGACAACCCAATGCCCCGAACGCCACCAGGTCCGGATAGCCTCCTTCTACTTCAGACACGCGGCCGACAGCTGGTGGGCCCGCGAGGGACCCACGTACGAACAGGACCCCAGATTCAACTGGGAAGGCCTGAAAACGCGGTTACGAGAACAGTTCTACCCTGATCACCTGAAAGCCGCCATATACGAGGAATTTCTCAATCTAAGACAAGGGACGGCCCCGATCTCAGAGTACTACCAACAATTCCGTCGACTGGCTCGCCTCACCCCCGAACTGGTACCCACCAAAGGGATCAAAGTCAGGAAATTCCTAACAGGCCTTAAGCCCGAACACCAGAGGGCCTTGGCTACCCAAGAGCCGAAGACCCTCGGAGAAGCCTATGCCAAGGCCTGTCAGCTACAACAGGTAGCAAGCCCGCCTCCAGAGACGCAGCTAAGGTATAAAAGGAAACCCGAGAGAAGTCATCCGGTTCTCGCCAAAGAACCTAAGAACCCCAAAACCGCCCCACTTGACCGAACCATCGCGCCAACTAACTGGGGAAGGATCCTCACCTTAAGCAAGGCCAGGGTCGGAGATAGCAACATAGTCTCCGGATCCTTCTTAGTACACGCTACCCCAGCCACCATACTATTCGACTCGGGGGCTACCAACTCGTTTATAGCAACCGAGTTCGCCGCCCAACTCGGCCTTAACACCAGCACCAAGGTCCGACTCCAAGTCAAGGTGGCCTCAGGCGAGATCATAAAATGTGATCGCATGTATGAACATGTAATGATCACCATTCAAGGAGTGGAATTTCCCAGTAACCTGATCCAGTTTCAGTTAGATGGGATGCAAGTAATCTTGGGCATGGACTGGCTAGGGAAATTCCAAGCACAAATCCTGTGCGGGGAGCAGAAGGTGGTCCTACGAGGACCAAACGGTAAAAGGGTGTCGTACCGCAGTAACCGCCAGGATCCAGGGATCAAGCTGGTAAACATGATGAAAGTTAAGAAGTATCTGAGCCGAGGAAACGAGGCATTCTTATGCTCAGTCAAGGATCTCAGCGCCGAAACCCTCAAGCCACAAGCCATCCCAGTGGTAAACGAGTTCACCGACGTCTTCCCGGACGAAATCCCCGGGGCACCCCCGGCCAGAGAAGTCGAGTTCACCATAGACCTCGTACCAGGCGCCGCCCCGATCTCTAAGCCACCCTACAGGTTAGCACCAAAGGAAATGAAGGAACTAAAAACGCAGCTCCAAGAACTGTTAGATAAGGGTTACATCCGACCCAGCACCTCCCCATGGGGAGCACCGGTACTATTCGTTAAGAAAAAGGACGGGAGCATGCGTCTATGCATCGACTACCGGGAACTCAACCAAGTCACCATAAAGAATAAGTACCCCCTTCCCCGCATAGATGACCTATTTGACCAACTCAAAGGGGCAGGAATATTCTCAAAGATCGACTTAAGATCCGGGTATCACCAAATCCAAGTGGCCAAACCGGACATCCAGAAAACGGCCTTCCGGACACGTTACGGCCACTACGAGTTTACCGTAATGCCCTTCGGCCTCACCAACGCACCTGCCATATTCATGGACCTCATGAATCGAGTGTTCCGACCCCACCTGGATGACTTCGTCATTGTGTTCATTGACGACATCCTAGTCTACTCACGAGATAAAGAAGAACATGAGAAACACCTCCGCATATCCCTGCAGACCCTCAGGGAAAACCAACTTTACGCTAAATTCTCCAAATGCGAATTCTGGCAAGACAGCGTAGCCTTCTTGGGCCACGTAATAACCAAAGAAGGGATTAGAGTGGACCCCGCTAAGGTTCGCGCCGTTAAGGAATGGACCACACCGAACTCACTCTCGGAAGTCCGAAGCTTCCTAGGTCTAGCCGGCTACTACAGGAGGTTCGTACCCGACTTCACCAAGATAGCCCAACCCCTCACTAAACTCATGAAGAAGGAAACCCCCTTCCGATGGGACAGCGGCTGCACATCGGCCTTTCAAGAATTAAAAGATAAGCTAACCACCGCACCCGTGCTAACCATACCCTCCGGAACGGAAGGGTTCGAAGTCTACAGCGACGCATCAAAGAAAGGGCTAGGATGCGTACTAATGCAAAATGGCAAGGTAATAGCTTACGCGTCCAGGCAACTCAAGACTCACGAAGAGAATTACCCCACCCACGATCTCGAACTAGCCGCTATCGTATTCGCACTGAAAATCTGGAGGCATTACTTGTATGGGGTACAATGCAAGATCTACACCGACCATAAGAGCTTAAAGTACATTTTCACCCAAAAGGACCTAAACATGAGACAACGAAGGTGGCTGGAACTCATAAAGGACTACGACTTAGATATCCAATACCACGAGGGAAAAGCCAACGTGGTAGCAGACGCCCTGAGCCGAAAAACGAACCATTCCCTTAACACCACGTGGGTCCTACCGGACCCCCTGTACAAAGACTTCCAAAAGCTACACTTGGAAATAATAGGGCAAGGACAAACTCACTCCAATGCCTGCCTACTTAACACACAGACCGTGCCCACTCTTCTCGAGGAAATTAAATCGGGACAACAACAGGACCCGGAACTAGATAAAGTTCGCCACGATCTAGCCCAAGGAAAAGAGGGCCCCTTCGAAGCACACCCAGACGGCAGCCTCCGTTACAAAGGAAGGTGGTGTGTACCCTCAACGCACCCCCACTTGAAACAGCAAATCTTGAGGGAGGGACACAACTCCCCTTACTCAGTTCACCCAGGCGGTGACAAATTATACCAAGACGTGAAGAAATCATTTTGGTGGCCGAATATGAAAAAGGAAATCGCGGATTTCGTGGCCAAGTGTCTGAATTGCCAAAGAGTAAAAGCCGAACGATGCAAACCCAAGGGACTCGTACAACCCCTTGAGATACCACAAGGAAAATGGGATTCCATATCCATGGACTTCGTCGGAGGACTACCCCCAACGAAAACTGGCAAGGACAAGATCTGGGTCATAGTGGATCGACTGACCAAGACAGCGCGATTCATTGCCATGAAGGAAACATGGACAATGACGCAACTAGCCCAAGCCTACATAAACCGGGTAGTGAAGTACCACGGAGTCCCCCGAAACATTGTGTCCGACCGAGATTCCAGGTTCCTCTCACAATTCTGGAAATCACTACAAGCAGCGTTAGGGACGCAACTAAAACTGAGCACAGCCTTTCACCCCACCACAGACGGCCAAACCGAAAGAACCATCCAAACCCCCGAAGACATGCTAAGAGCCTGCACGCTCGACTTCTGAGGGACATGGGAAGAACACCTAGACCTCATTGAATTCTCATACAACAACAGCTACCACGCGAGCATTCGCATGGCACCCTACGAAGCGCTATACGGTCAAAAATGTAGAACCCCCTTGTGTTGGGAAGAAATGGTCAACCCGGTAACACTGGGCCCCCAATACCTACAAGACACCATAAACAAGGTTAAACGCATCCGGGAAAGGATGAAGGCCGCCCAAGACCGCCAGAAGTCTTACGCCGACCTAAAGAGGAAACAAGCCGAATTCAACCTCAGAGACAAGGTTTGGCTAAGGATCTCACCCACTCGAGGGGTGATGAGATTCGGAAGAAAAGGGAAACTCAGCCCCCGATTCATCGGCCCCTACGAAATCATAGAAAGGATCGGAGATTTGGCCTACCGCCTCGCTCTACCCATCGAACTAGAGCGAGTACACAACGTATTCCACGTGTCCCAACTAAAGAAATACATACACGACCCCAGCCACGTGCTCCAACCCGAGGTTGTAGACCTCGACGAATCACTGATCTACGAAGAGAAACCCGTGAGAATCCTGGACACCAAGATCAGGAACACCCGGAACCGAGCCATAGAAATGGTGAAGGTCCTCTGGACCAATCACGGGACCGAAGAAGCGACGTGGGAACTCAAGGACTCGATGAAGGAGCGGTATCCCGAACTTTTCGCACCAAGTAACTAAGAGAAAACCTTTCACTAAGGGCCAAGCTTCGGGGACGAAGCTTCCTGCTAAGGGGGGGAGAGTGTAACACCCCGTGTTACGAGTCCTAAAACCAATTAATTAATTAGACATCTAACCAGGGAGAATAGAAATAAATCACAGTGGTTAATTAGTATTGAGCCCACCATGGTCCGTGGACCCCCATCCCTTAAGCCCAATACCTAATCCTAGGAGAATTAAACCCCATAGCATATAAATAGGGAACTTAAAAGGCATTTAGAATTCCCACCACAATAATCTTCCACCACCCAAGGAGCTCCAAGAATCACCCTAGGAGGAATCAAGAAATCAAGAAAGCTTAAAGAAAAGATCCTTCATAGCCAAGGAATTAATTAAGGCTAAGAGGTAACCCATGTCTCAACAAAACCTATTTTTATAGTTATGATTTCCCTTAGGGTTTCCCCAATTGATTATGAATGGCGTGATTATGATGAGTATTATTATTGATGTTGAATTGATGATTCCATGGGGAATCTTGATAATCTTGATGTTGGGAGTTTCTTGATAATTATGATGTTCTTGATGATTAATTGGTATCCTTGATGATTAGGTGTTGTTCTTACCGAATCTTGCAATTAGAAGACGAATCGTATTCTTGTTAACGTAAAAGTGATTAGAACCCTAGGTTATATCGTATGATGTTATTCTTGGATTATCGGGTGGGAAATCGCATGTTTGGGAGTTGATTATGTTTAGAAAAGCATGATAGGATAGGTGTTGCTCGTTTCTCGTATTCGATCCGTTTATTATCTACGTGTTGCCGTTAATTGCGTTGTACGGTGTCTAAGCATGGTTTCGGGTTCCACATCGGTTCCCGGGACGAAAAAGTTGTGAAAGGAGTCAGTGGGGGGTAGGTGGGGGGGGTAGAGGACCCGCCACCTACCCACGGCCGGTTTTACTGTTCCGGCAGCGGGCAGCCGGCGGGCGGGCAGCTGCCCACCGGCAACCCGCTGCCCGGAAATACTGTTCCGGCGGGCAGCCGGCGGGTGACCCCCACCCACCGGCTACCCGCTGGAATTAACCCCCCTTGGGACCCCGGCTTCCCCGTTTGATGTTTCCCCGATCCCCGTGGTGTCCCAACGGACCCCGTTTATCGTGCGTATGTCTAGTCTGATGTTTCGGGTACCGTTCGTAGGTTTATGAGTCTGTTATATTGCATGCTAGTTGAATTGGTACCCGGTTGGCCTAGGTGGAAGGAGTATGAACCCCTTAGGGCTATTCTTAGCATGTGATGGATCACGCATAGGTTTCGTTATACGTTTATCCCCCTTCCCAACGTGTAATGTGGGTTGCATGTATTTGCTATGTGTTACGTGTGCGTGTGGCCAATTCGGTAAAGGATCGGATTGGTTATCCCGAACAGAGGGTTCGGAGGCCGGCTGTAGTCAGATGGGTTTCCTGGCTGCAGTCAGGTGACATTATCCTGGGCAGCGGCCCAGAAGCTGGTTGTAGTCAGATGGGAATTCCTGGCTGCAATCAGACGACACCTCCTGAACAGAGGGTTCGGAGGCCGGCTGTAGCCAGATGGGTTTCTTGGCTACAGTCAGAGTGCACGTTCTTATGGGCTTTGGTTCATTGGGAGCCAAAGCGATGATTCCTCCGTGTGGATACGGGGCAGGGTGCTGCGGGGCCGTGTTAGAGCTATATGCGCTGACCCTCATGTATGGGCATGCGATTGGTCCTGTGGCGCCAACAAAGTGTGCTACGTGTCGAGAGGTGGAAGAGTTGTGGTCATGACTATCTTGACAGATGTGACTGGGAGATTTATGTTAAGACCGTTTATGTTGAGTTATGATCTTCGGTTACGCTTGCCTTAACTGCCTTATCTATTGTGAACTGCTTATGACTGTTATAACAATGCTTGCGTCTGGCTTTAACTGTCGAGTCGTCCCCGGTCTTAAAGCTAGAGTTCGTAGGATATATCTTCATGCTCAAAGGGTTTTCTTTATATATCTATATATATTGCTATATGTATTGTATTTCAACGCGTTGGAGTGGGTTACCAGCATCTCTCGCTGAACAGATATATTTGGCTTTCAGGCACAGAAGATTTAGTCACTGGAGCGCGCTAGAACCTGGAATGTAAAAGTAGATAGCTTCCTCTTTGGCCTGCGTGCCACGTTTATGTATTTACTCTTCGAGGATAATAGTTAGTCAGCCTGTGCACTTGGGTTCTCTAGCCCAGGTGTGGCATAGCACCCCGTACACTTGTATTTACATCTTGGGTTTTAATAAGATTCTGCTTTTATTATAAGTTTGAAAATTTGGGGTGTTACACAGGCATTCCAAGCATTGTGATACGCAAGACATAAATGCGAGGGGGTTGGTAGAAAAGAATCCCAAACAGCCATATTCCGGGCTTTCCAAATTTCGTAGAGTATTCCACAAATTTGCTCTTTTAGAAACCCAGCAGATGTTGCTGAACTTCCTAACCAAGCCTCCACCCACTGCACAAAATCATAGCCATCAACATTAGGGATTAGAAGACGCGAAACATTCCACACACGTCTAGCATAAATACAAGTGCATAAAATATGCATAATATCCTCCTCATAATCTCCACAAGCTGGGCAAATATTAAGAATTTCTACTCTCTTCCTAACCAAGTTGGTAATAGTTGGCAAAATATTAGATAGGGCTTTCCATAGAAAAATCATCCACTTGGGAGGGACCCTAAGCTTCCAAATGTTGTTCCAAACTGCGTCCGGGGTGATGCTCAACTCCCCTTGGCATTTATAGCCATCTTTTACCGTATATTGTCATCTAATATCCCCCTTCCAAAACCAGTCATCTTTGAAATTAACACTCACATGGATTTGGAATATTAATTCAACATCCCTGGGATCAAACAATTGGGTAACTAGCTCGTGGTTCCATTTTCCTTGATCATGATCTAATAAGTCAGCTACCAAAAGCTCCGGATGCTGGGCAACATGATCAGTTAACACAAAAGGATTCTGAGGGTCAGGCAGCCACGGGTGAGACCATACCCTGGAAGTTCTACCATCTCCAATTTTACGCCTGCAGCCACTACGGATCAGGCTCTGACTCGCCATAATGCTCCTCCATACATAACTCGGATTACCACCCAAGGATGCCTCATAAATGGTAGTATCTCTATAATATCTTGCCTTAGAAATTCGGGCCATTAAGGAATCCGGTTTGGTTAAGAGCCGCCAACCCTGCTTCCCTAATAGTGCCAAATTAAATTCATGGAGCCTCTTAAAGCCCATACCACCATACTTTTTAGGAACGCACATTATATCCCAGGCCATCCAGTGTATCCCATCCACAGTGGTACTCTTCCCCACCAGTACCTATTCATCAATCTTTCCAGAGAAGCACATAATGATATAAGCAACAAAAAAATACTCATAGTATACGTAGGCATTGCTTGTGCCACGCTCTTAAGTAGTACCTCTTTACCTGCCATAGAAAGCAGCCTCTTATTCCACGAGCCAAATCTTTGCCTCAGTTTCTGTTCCACATAAGAAAAAGCAATTTTTCTGTTCCTACCAACAACTGAGGGGAGTCCCAAATATTTACCAAATCCTCCGCCTGCTCCACCCCCAGTCCCATGGCAATGGCATCCTTGTCTAACAAAGCAGTATTACGGCTGAAAGAGATGTTAGACTTATGATAATTGACAGATTGCCCGGAGAATTGCTCATATACTTCCAAACAACGTTTCACTTCCATAGTCTCCTGCATGTTAGCCTTAAAGGATAGTAAGCTGTCGTCAGCAAAGAAGAGATGAGAGATGGGCGGGGCCCCACGAGCCACCCTACAGCCATGGATCCGTCCTTTAGTCTGGGCATCCTGCAATAATAAAGACAAGCCCTCTGCACAAATGATAAAAAGATATGGTGATAAGGGATCACCCTGCCTTAGACCCCTTGTGGGAAAAATCTCCTCACTTGGCCTCCCATTGACTAGGACTCTGTACCTGACTGTCCGCACACATAACATAATTAAATCAACCCACCTTGCATCAAAACCAAGCCCCAACAACATACGCTCCACAAACCTCCATTCCATTCGGTCATAAGCTTTGGCCATATCTAACTTTAGGGCTGCCCATCCCACCTGGCCCAACTGTTTCCTTCTCAGATAGTGACCTACTTCAAATGCAATAAGAATGTTATCCGAAATAAGCCTACCTGGAAGAAAGGCACTCTGCGATTCTGAGACAATACCATCCAACAGCGGTTTCATACGATTAGCTATCATCTTAGCCATTACCTTATACACTACATTGTATAAAGCAATAGGCCTCAGATCAGTAATCAACTCAGGGGCAGCCTTTTTCGGGATTAGAACAATATTGGCATCATTCAATTCAGGGGGAAAGGAAGATTGAGATAAACAAGCAAGAACAAAATCAGTAAAGTCCTTACCAATGAGATCCCAGAAAGCCTGATAGAACCCCGGATTCATTCCATCCGGTCCTGGCGATTTATCTTTACCCATTGCAAATAGAGCATCCTTGACCTCCGCAGGCTCGAAGGGCCGTAATAGATCATCATTCTAAGCACGAGAGACACGGGGGGTTAAAGTATCTACCTGGAAAACACCCATATCTCCATTGGTCTGGAAAATCTGCTTATAATAGCCTGTCACCAGAGTGACAAGCCCATCACCCTCCTTCCATACTCCATTCCCATCATTAAGCCTCAAAATGGAGTTCTTACGTTTACGGTGCGTAGCATACTGGTGATAGAACTTTGTGTTCCGATCCGCTCCTTGCAGCCAATGCTGCTTCGCCCTTTGTTTCCAAAAGGACTCCTCTTGCAACAAGACAGTACTCAGTTGTCCATCAAGTTGCCTGAAACGCCCCAAGGAAATCGGATCCATCTGGCCTCTTAAGCTATTCATCTCCCTTTTAATCGCCTCGATCCTGGACCCATATTTATGAAAATGTTCTCCCCCCCCCCCCCCCCCCCCCCACTTCTTTAGCCCTCGGCCACACAACCTCAACCTTTCCTGGAAATCAAGCCCTTGCGTATTAGACCACTCCTCCACCACCACATCCCTACACCCTTCATCTCTCAACCACGCATTCTCAAAACGGAAACCATGCGCCCGCCTTAGCAAGCCTGATCCATATACATCCAGAAAGAGTGCCAAATGATCCGACCCCACAGTTTGAATATTATATAATCGGGCATTAACATGTAAACCCCTCCAGGCTGCATCCGCCACCGCCCTATCCAGTCTTTCCTCCACCCAATCCGGTGTCCCCTTACCCCGTTCCCAAGTGTAAGGATAACCCAACATGGGTAAAGTAGACAAACCACAATCCTCCAACGCATCCCCGAATCCCTCCAGCCACCGTTCGGGATGCGGGCGTCTCCCCCTCTTCTCTGCTTGTGTCAGCAATTCATTGAAATCCCCCAAAACCACCCAAGGTAGACCAGATTCGTCCTTGAGTGACTTTAAGAAATCCCAAGCCTCCCTTCTTCTTGAACTCTAAGCAAAACCATAATAGCAAGTCAATCGCCAATGATGCCTGTTTGGAAGAGACACCACCAGATCGATATGATTATGAGAATACTTTATCAAACGAGCACTATTATTCTTCGCCCAGAGAAATCCCATGCCACCCTTCCGTCTCACACTATCCACCCCAAAACCACCCTCAAATCCAAGTTTTACACGGAGCCTCTCAACATGACTCTTATCTACCATCGTTTCCATGAGATACACAAATCTAGGCTTCTTCTTGGACACCAGGTCCATAATCTCTCGAACTGTCTGTGGATTGCAGGAATTTGTTTTTATATATAGTATAGATGTATAGATAGATATATAGATTACAATAGGAATTATATTACAGTATTTTATAATATTAGAATAGAATTTTAACCCAGAATTTTTGTACGAATAGGAAAGTAGAAATCAATATATTTTATTAGGAAGAGAGATTTTTTAGGAATTGGGCAGGAAGTTAAAATTGCAGGATTTTGTTTTTATATATAGTATAGATTATGTGTGAATTCCTATGATAAAATTATGAACATAAATATATTTACAATTAAAATAATATTTAAGGCAGGTGATTACTACAAATCTTAAACTATATTAAAAATTTAGTACATAGTATTTAATATTACAAATTTTTAAGAACTTAGTAAACTACAATAGTAATTGAATTACAATTTTAGAGTCACCACGGATCAAAATTTTTAGACCTTTGAGATTTCTAACTCTAGATGTAGCAACATACAATTGACATTTAAAGACCAACCAATTATTTATAAATATAAATGACTATTAATCATCATCACCATTTAAAAAAATAATTATAACAATAATTGCTCACCAAACCATATGGCTATATTATAGTTAAGATTAATTCTTGAATTCTTGAATTTCTTAATTAGAATAATCATAATTGTAATTATAATTAATTAATTAATTGTATGAATCTTTTTATTTTTTTGAATTTAATTTATTAATTAATTGCATGATTTTATTTTATTTTAAATTTATTTGCTAGACAGTATTGTTGTAAAAGAAGTCTCTCCACGGCTCATGATTCATTAAATCCATAATTATATTCTAAAACATTATATATATATATTCAAGCTTCTTTTTTTTTTTTTTTAGAATGCTAATTGATTCACTGATAATTGAAGGTAAATAGCAGTACGGTATAAATTTAAATGATTTAATCTAAGAGATTGTAAATATGGTGACTGCATTAGTGCTTTCAGAAAGACGGCCTGCTTTACCAATTCGCCAGGAAGAACCAATCTCACGCCGGTCTGGATCTCGCGGGAAGTGATGGTCGGCTTCTTGTTGTAGCGGGCCAAGCGAGTCGCCTCTTGGGCGAGCTACTAGAAGATATCGTTGATGAAGCTGTTCATGATGCCCATGGCCTTGCTAGAGATCCCGATGTTAGGATGGACTTGCTTTATTCGCACCTTGAAGATGTAGATCTTGTACATCTCTGATGACTTCTTCACCCTCTTTTTCTTTTATCTCCGGGCACCTCGGCTCCACCCTCCTTGGGGAGTTTCTTCTCGGCCTTGGGCTTCTTCTCCGCCCGAGCTTTCTATGCCGGAGCCTTCTTTGCCGCCACCTTCTACTCTGCCTTCGATGTCATCTGCGCTACAGAGAAAACACACATTAGTTTTAGCACAATTTAGTTTTTTATGGGGAAGAAGAATATATAGCACAAATTGCAATAATTATTCAAGTAAAATTATATATGATTATTTTAGTAAAAATAATTTATTAGGCAATAAATTTAATAAAAATATATATGGTAAGTCAATAAAAGCAATAATTTTGACTAAAGTAATTATGAGTCTGATTTTACAAAAATGTTCTTAAATTTTGAGCGAGAAAATGGTAGAAGGAGGATTTTACTTTTAATTATATATATATATATATATATATATATATATATATATATATATATATATATATATATATATATATATATATATATATATATATATAGAATCGCACTCAGGTGCGAACGCTTCGCCCAGGCGCGAAATAGGAATGAATTCTGTTCGTCCACGTGTCTAGATCTAATGGATGAGAAACACTGATTTTTTTTAAAAAACACGGTGGCATTTTCGTAAATAATTGAACATCGAAGTGCAAGTAAAATGTATTACGAGTGCATGTAAAATGTATTACATGTGCAAGTAAAAATTTACACTGAGCATCAATACTTAGTTGCACCTATAGTTCTAAGTAGTTGCACCTATAGTTCTAAGTAGTTGCACACATAGTTATAAGTAGTTGCACCTAGGTGTATGAATGTTTGCGAGTGGTTTTCAGGGGTATTACTACCCGCTGAACTCAGACCAATGAATGTTAACTAGGCAAAATTACATGCACTTATAGGTGAAAGTAGGTGCACCTATAGTTATAAGTAGTTGCACCTATAGTTATAAATAGTTGCACATATAGTTATAAGCACACCCAGGTGCATGAATGTTTGCGGAAAGTGAATGCTAACAAGACAAAATTACATGCACTTATAGGTGAAAGTAGATGCACTTGTAAATGATTTTACTTGCACCTAGATGTTCAATTATTTACGAAAATGCCACCGCATTTTTTTTTTTTAATTTATTAGATCTGGACACGTGTCGCGCGCTGATTCGTTCGCATTTCCTTCCTGGCCACTTATTCGCACCTGAGTGCGTCCCTATATATATATATATATATATATATATATATATATATATATATATATATATATATATATATATATATATATATATTAAAAAAAAAAAAAAAAAAAAAAAAAAAAAAAAAAAAACTGGCTGGCTTCTCCTTGACGGAGAAGCGATGGCCTGCTTCTCCTCCAGTTGGACTTTCTCTTCTCTTGGATTTTCTGATAACAAAATAAATGCCTTTCTACTGATTATTTTCTCCTCTTTTCTTTTGACTTGATTTGGAACCGGTTAACAGGAGGGAGAATGAGATCCACTCCTCTCTATTTCGTTTCTTTAATCCTAAATTGTTCAAAACTCTATGTTTTTTGGTTAATATTTAATATTTTAGTATTAACTATTAAAATATTAAATAGTTTATAATTATCAAGTTTTAATTTTTTTTTTTAAATAAACAATATTTTTAAATATAAAAAATACACAGGCCCTTAGGCGCCGATTAATCGCCGCTTAGGCGCTCTTGAGCGCCAATTGTTATACCGTGCACTAGGGCGCGCATAGTACTGTGCGCCCCGCGCCTTCCAAAACGACGTCGTTTTGTTAAGTTGTTAAAAAAAATCCCCTGTTTCGAATGCACATCAACTCATAACAGAATACACATAATCTAACATAATACATAATATACATAAACTCATAACAATACACATAAACTTTTAACCGAATACACATAATGAATTTGGTTAACATAATACACATTAACTGTTAACTGAATACACATAAACTCATAACACAATACACATAAAATTTTAATTAAATATACATAATGAGATTTGGTCTGTTCAAATAGACGGAGTGACATCAGCATGAAACACGCACGTTTTGTGTTTGAGCGCATATAGTGATGCATGATACAAATTGCCCCGAGCGCCTTTTCAACCATGCATGTGGATGTGCATGTGCTTCTAAGTTCTAACTAGAAAACAAAGAAAGAGTAATATATTAATTAGCTATTTAGTCTCCACATGTGCATGAGTGAGATAATTTGCAATTGCGCAAACTTCTACAGTTCTACCTACCTTCTTAAATACTCTAATAAAACAATCAGACTTAAGAGAGAGAGAGAAACATACAGATCGAGATGGCTTGTATTGCATTGACTTCTCTCATGGCTACCATATAGCTTCAATTAATATTTTTGCATCCCAACCCCAGAGTGTCTCTTCATCATGATGAAAAGCCATTCAAATCTCTGCTTCAGAAGCTTTCTTATATGGACGACTTTGTGAAGAAGGAATACAACAACGCTGTTAGGTGGTTTGATTTATCATTTGAAGATGAAATTATCAACGAACTTTTTTTAAATAGTTATTATTATTATTATTTCATACTTTTTAATATTAATTATAAACCAAGTTTGGGTTGACATTTGCACATCTACCAATTGATTCAGACATTTTTTTTAGAGAAGAGAACAATTCAAACATGTCGTGATGGGTGATAATAATGTGTCGTCATAGATATAATATGATATTTAATAATTAATTTAGTATAACAACAAAATTAAATATTATTGTATATTTATAAAACCACTTGCATTAACATAAAATCATAAATATAAATACATTATGAGTGTAAATAATTTGTTGTGTTTTTTTTTTTTTTTTGAAATTTTAATAATAAGTAGGCCTTATTATAGGGGGAAAGAGTCAAGAAATGCAGTATAAATACAAAGAGTGAGATGGCTTGCGTTGCGAATTCATTATTACATTCTAATCTTACTTCTAAAAAACAATACAAAGAGAGAGAGTAAAAAATGGCTTATGTTGCATTGACTTCTCTGATGGGTACCATTGAGCTTGAATTTTTGCATCCCAACCACAGAGTTGAAAATCATACATATATACATACATAGGATAAATGAAAATCATTTTTCAAATGAGAACTGTGGACTGATCCAGACCATTCGTTTTGTGTTTTTGATGGCTGTGATTTGCAACTGCACATGTGAATATGTGATGCGAATTATTTTTTCTTAAGGGGATAGTAGGGTCATTTTGTTTAGTTTTATAACTGCATGTTGTGGTATACGTTGTTGCATGCATTATTAGGAGAATTTTCCTGTTTTATAGCTCTTTTGATGCTACGAAACTGGTGCTGCTATTTCGTTATCGCTAATCGTTTGCTGCTATTTCCTCGTCACTATTCGATTGTGTGTCCATAGAGAGTGATGCGTCTTTTTTTTTTCTTTTTTTTTTATTTGTTATATATATATATATATATATATATAATGCTTGTATTTGGATGTCGGTGCATTTTTTTGCATTCTGGGTGATACGGTTGTGCATTATGTTGTGTTGATTGTGCAACCCGTTATTATGTATTGTTCAACGAATTTTATTTGTTTCCCATTATTGTTGGTTGTATAACATATTTCATTTCATTTTGTGCCGTCCCTATAAATAAATAAATACGTATATATGCAACTTCACTTTGCAATTTTGAAGATTATACTATATATATATATGCACTTTGTAACTACTAAATGTGCATTCCTCGATAGTTTTTTAGAAAGCAAGTACTAATTTTGGTCCCACGAGTATTTGCAAAATGACAGTTTTGATCCACATGTTTAATTTCTACCAATTTTCATTCTCGACTATTGTTTTATTACAAATTTTCATCCAAGATTATTCTTTTAGTGCAAAAATTCATTATGCTGGTCACCCCTTCGTTTAAGACATGCCGAAATATGAAATTATTAAGGGTATCTTTGTCATTTTCAAATTAAGATCCCAATTTGGACGTGAATAAAGGAATTTATGCCCTAAGATTGATCCCAATTCGCAATTCTCCTCCTCAAATTAAGGTATGTATGATGAGGAAGAGAACTACGAATCGGGATCGAACTTAGGACTTAAATCTCTTTATTCATGCTCAAATTGGGATCTTAAGTTGAAAAGAACGAAAATACCCTTAAAAGTTTTAGATTTTGGCATGTCTTAAACGGAGGGGTTACCAGATGGCCAGAGAGATATAGAGCCGGAGATCCAAAGAGCATACAATGTGATTGGTAGCTCCTGAATCAAGGATCCATGTTGACGAACATAAAGCAAATGAATTAACAAGTGTTATAGGAGACTTGCCTTCCTCAATTGAAGAGCTCTCATCGAACTTAGGTGTCAAAGACACTGCAGCTGTTGTGTTGGAAGCACCAGCTTGTTGGCTTGGCTGGAGGATAGATAATATCTTCTGAAGCTGCTCAGAGGTTGCTCCCAGATTCTCAGTATCATTCGTCACTGCTCATTCATATTAGATTGTTGCTTGCCTTTGGATTTGAATCCTTGAATCCAACCGGGAGGATACCCGTGTTTCTTATAACACTTATCCACGGTGTGACCTGACATCCCACAATATATATATATATATATATATATATATATATATATATATATATATATATATATATATATATATATATATATATATATATATATGTACATTTTGCCTTCATCATGTTGTTTCGTTTTCCATTATGGTTATTGAAAGCTGCTACAATTTCATCATTATTATTCCCAGTGGCAGTGTTCTGTACAGCATTAGAGTGAACCACATCCAGACTTCCTAGATTCAGGTTATTGAGGCTGATATGCCTTTCTAATTTCTCAGCCATCACAAAAATTTTGTAGACCTTAAGAAGAGGATCTAACACGAGTACATTCGACTTCAAGCTACTGTAGTCTTCATTCAGTCCCTTTAAGAAACGTATTACCTGATCCGTTTCCCTTTCTTTTCTGATTTCATCAACAAGGCCACATGCGCATCGAGGATTGCATTTACAGATGGGGAGAGGTTTGAGAGTGTTCATTTGTTCCCACAGAGTGCGACTTTTGGTGTAATATTCATTGATTGAAAGAGAGCCTTGCTTCAGTCCATAGATCTTATCTTGCGGAAGAGAGATTCACTGTGCATCTTACTGGGAGAATCGTCTCTTGAGATCATCCCAAATGTCCTTGGCTTTGTCTATGTGCATCATGGACTGAGCTATGGACGGATCTACAGACTTGAACAGCCAGGAGCACACAATAAGGTTGCACCGTCTCAATATATTATATTGCGGCTGATCTCTGCTTGGCGGTGCGATACTCCCGTCTATCAGGCTCCATTTATTTTTTACCTCAAGAGCTATGCGCATAGATATACACCAGGTATTATAATTCGAACTTCCAGTTAACAGAGGACTCACCAAGATTGTGCAGTGATTATCATTGACTCCAATGAACAGAGGATTCTCCTCTGAGTCTCGATTTCTTTGCCGCTGAAGGTTCCGCTGTGGAGTTCCTTCCGGTGTTCCTTGGATCGGAGTCTGATTGATCGGAGTGACTGGAGTTTGGTTGATCGGAGTGCCGCTCTGCATTCCTTGACTGGTGTTGCCGGCGCCTGAAGCGACAACTGCTTAGGAGCGATAGAGCTCTAATACCATGTCAGATGAGTGCTATCTGCACGATGGAAGAAAAAGAAGCTGGAACTGATATCATTGAGTGAAAGAAATGTTTGTTACAACTTCAGGAAGAAGAAGACTTCGAACTTATATACAAGGAGGGAAAGTGAGACGGTTATAACAAACTTCTAAACAAGCTGATTTACAATAGTGCCCCTGTGCTTATTGACTTGTTGACCGTCTTCTTTAGTAGCTTCTGATACTTTGAGCACAAATTCTCTCCTCTAGCTAAAGTACTTGAGAAACATTGCAGAAGCCTTTTCAACATCCATCTCTGGTAAAAGTATCTACGATGTCCATGTACTATAGTGTTTTGTTCAATTTAGTCCTTATACATTTATTTTGTTCAATTTAGTCTCTGTACTTTCAAAGTGGTGCAATTAAAGACAATAGTTAATGGTGTTAATATTTCCGTTAACTTAGGTTACGTGGCGCTGATGATATTTATATTCCTACTCATATATTCTTTATAAATATTTAAAATTAATTATTTTTACCACCAATAAATAATTACAATCATGCTCCTAATAAGATTTGGACAATTGTCCTTAATTTTACCACTTTTTAAAGTAGATAGACTAAATTGAATAGAATAAAATTATAAGGACTAAATTGAATAAAACACTATAGTACATATTCCTAAATACTTCCGCATCCTTTAGCGGAAGGATCTTCCTTCCCGGCGCAATTTCCGCGACTGCTTGCGCCTGCTCTCCACGTCCGAAGCTTCCGAGTCATGGTCGCTGTAGGGATTATATTCACTCACATGCACCGCATGTGATGTACATGTGCTTCTAAATAGTAAGCAAAGAAAGAGTAATATATTAATTAATTAGCTAGTCTCAACTTCATATATAAAAATATATAATTGATGGGTTAAGACATAATACATGTACAAGAGTGAGATCGTTTTAGAATAAATTTATAATTGAAGAGTTTTATATATCACTTAGCACTCTATATACGATAATGTTTGATTTGTTAGAGGTAAATAAATTTACAACTTAAGAATTTTATAAATCAATTAACACCTGATCTACAACAATGTTTGATATGTGCGATGTAAATACTTTATAATTTAAGAGTATTATAAATTATGCATGTGTACATGGAACGAAACCCGTCTACGGCGTCTAGGGATATGATGGAGATGCGTGCAATGCTAGCTCCCATCCATGTGCTAATTAAGTGAATTCAATCTTTGGCTGTTTTTAACCGATAATATATTTACTTTAATTTCCTCAAAATCATGTATCAGTCTCTTCTAGCTCAATAGTTATGCTGTGCAACCGAATGCACCATGCGCATGGTGCATACGATGCAAAACGACGTCGTTTTGACTAAAAACGCGCATCCCACTTTAAAAAAAAAAATCATGTTCGATTCTCGACAATAGCATTATTGTAGATATATAGTTATGAATTTGTGGATATATAGTTATGAATTTATGGATATTTAGTTCATTCATTGTGGATATTTAGTTCATTCGTTGTAGATATTTACTTCATTCATTCACTGTGGATATATAGTTATGAATTTCTGGTTATAGTTATGAATTTATGGATATTTAGTTCATTCATTGTAGATATTTACTTCATTCATTCACTGTGTATATTTAGTTTATTCATTGTGGATTTTTACTTCATTCATTCACTGTAGATATATAGTTATGAATTTGTGGATATATAGTTATGAATTTATGGATATATAAAAATGCTATTGCCGGGAATCGAACCTGATTTCTTCTTTAAGTGGGACGCGTGTTTTTTAACCAAAACGACGTCGTTTTGCATCGAATGCACCATGCGCATGGTGCATTCGGTTGCACAGCATAATTTGCGCTTCTAGCTATTTAGGCCGTCGTTATATCATAGACCGCGGTGCATGTGCACCGCGGTAAAAAACGGCGTCGTTTCTTTAAGTAAAGAAATGGCTCGCCCTTATAGTTAACGGAGTGCGCTTGTTTGGTGTATTAAACACCAACCGACACTACAGTATATCTAAACCGACACTACAGTTATATCAAAATGATACTGTTGGTCCCGATAGTGTAGTGAGAGTCTAGAGGGGGGGGGGGGGGGGGCGGGGGGGGGGGTTAATAGACTCTTTTCATGTTTTACCCCAAAAATCACCTTTCGGTGTTTTGGCGCAGCGAATATGTCAGATTCGATAATTTGCTTTGCACGAGTTTACGTTGAAAAGAGAACTTTCGGTAATGATGATGATGACAATATGATGCAGAAATGAAATGCGTAAGTAAAGAGATAAAGAGACAGGGGATTTTATAGTGGTTCGGCAAACGTTGCCTACTCCACTCTTCTTTCACAACTTATGGAAGGATTGCACTATCACTCGTTAGCACAATTACACAAAGACTTCCTTGATCACTAAGCCGGACAGCCTTCGTAGGTCTTTCAACTCCTCGAGTTTACTCCGCCTCTATCAACTTCTTCTTCAGAGTTGAGGTTGGTAGAAAATGATTTCTGATTTCTCCAACTTGATGAAGTCTTGATTGTGTGAGATGATTTCTTCGTACAAATGGCAAGACTTCCTTAAGGTGTAAGATGATGATCAATGAACTTCTTCAAATATCTTAGCACCTTAACATTGGTTCACAAAAGCTTGAGAGAACTGAGAGTGTTTAAGAGTTTTTGCAAGTATATAGATCGAATGAAAGTTGAACCAGCACCTTCTTAGTTGATGAAGGTGGGTTTATATAGGTGATGAAAATTCATCTGTTGGAGGGAGATGAAATTTTCGAACCTTTTAACCAGTGGATAAGGACCGGGGAGCTTCATGCATTAAATGCTCCATTAATGAGATTGTACCATGTAGCCGTTGAAGGTATGGAGAGCATTAGAGGTTTTGTCCTTTAGCTCCAAGAGATGGTACATCTTCATTTAATGCTCCTTGGTAAACGTGTCCCACAAGTTGAGGTCCTTATATTCCTAGGATGTTGTCAAATCAGACATACAAAACATTCTTCTTGTTGTTGAAGAGAAAGAGTGCTTGGTGAGAATCGTCTTTAATAAATCTGTCCTTTCGAAGTAGTTGACAACTCCTGATTAATTCTCGTTGCTGTTTATCATGCCTTGTGTCTTCTTTCGTCTTGGAGACCCTATCATCTAGACATAACTCATTTTCGTGTGTTTGTCTAGCTTAACACGAATTACAGGAGAGTTATGGCAACTCTCGTCTAGGACGAAAGTAGCAATCGAAAAAGTAAATAGTTAGGGGTCTACTTTCTACATTACATTGGTATCATCAAAATCCTAATACAAGGTTCCTAACAGATACTGTAATTATAGTGAAATGAAACTGCAGTGTATATAAAATGAAACTGAATAACATTTCACATATTTGAGTGTATTTTGTACAATGAAGCTGTAATTATATCAAAATGATCATGTAGTTGTGTTTTAATGAAACTATAGTGTATATAAAATAAAATTAAATAACATTTTCACATATTTGAGTCTATAAATATCGAATGAAACTATAGTTATATCGAAATGAAACTGTAGTTGTGTTGAACTGAAACTGCAGTGTGTACAAAATGACACTGAAGAACAGGGTTACTTTTTGCAAAAGGGTGCGAAACGGCGGAAAACAAACACGGTTTATTTTCATTTAAAAAAAAAAAAGACGCGCGGTGCATGATATAATTTGCCCAATTTAGGGCTCAAAATAAGTGTTCAATTTCTTTGTAAGTTATTGGGCAACTAGAGGGATGTTTGCTTTTGCATTTTGGTTAACAAGTGGATTAAAATATCGATAAATTTATATGGACAAAAATTTTCCAATATCTACAATTTCTATTTTATATACACTTATTAAGTTTTTATCTGCAATGCAATGAACTAAGGTTGTGTTTGATGGGAGATGCTTGCACTCGCTCTACTATCGAATTTTATATCCATTATTATTATTATTATGTTTATTGGACATTTTTGTATTGTGTATAGCATGTGCATGTGCATGTGCATGTGCGTGCTTCTAACTAATAAACAAATAATGAGTAATATATTACTCTAAAACAAGCAGATCTATCAGACTTAAGAGAGAAATTCGATCCAGAGAGAAACATACAGAGAGAGAGAGAGTCAAGAAATGCAGTATAAATAAGCAAAGCCAAAAGTTGCGAATGCATTATTACATTCTAATCTTACTTCTAAAAAAAATACAAAGAGAGAGAGAGTAAAAAATGGCTTGTGTTGCATTGACTTCTCTGATGGGTACCATTGAGCTTGAATTTTTGCATCCCAACCACAGAGTTTCTCTTTGTGTTGATGATGAAAAGCTATTGAAATCTGTGTTTGAGAAGCTTTCTTCTATGGAAGCCTTTCTGAAGGAAGAATACAACAACGCTGTGAGTAGTGGTGCTCCAATCCGACGACATCTGCTAAACAAAATCAGAGACTTTGCACTCAAAGCTGAAGATGCCATCGAAATAAAACTCACAAACATCCTTCAACAAAAAGCTGATGAAGGGGAACTCCATCTCCATCGAAGCTTGCAAGAAGTAGCAAAGCAGGCAGAAGAGTTGCTGAAGGTTATCAACAATGATTCCCTTCCGTTGATTGGTTGGTCAGAAGCTGCAGCTTCTTCGCATCCTCACAACATTATTGCATCGTCGGGTGGATCCTTGCAATGCTCTCAACAGTTTGAGGAGGAAGAGGATATATTAATGGTTTGTTGTGGCCATTACTTTATAGTGACAATGAATCGTCTCCTTGATAGGTTTTGTCCAAAACGAGCAGTACTCACAATTGTTGGAGTCCCAGGCATTGGAAAGACTACTCTTTGTAAAAAACTGTATACACACAAAGAGGTTGTATCACATTTCGACATTCAAGCTTGGATTACTATTCTGCCAAGATACAATGGGAATGTCCAACAATTACTGTGCCACCTTCTTCAATCAATGAGCCCAACCCTCAATGAAGAAATTGACATGCTGCAGGGAAGCACTGTTACCCAATTAAAAGAGCAACTGCACAGACACTTGAAATACAAAAGATATTTCATTGTCTTGGATGATGTCCCTAACACTCTGCTTTGGGATGATATCCACCAATGTTTTCCCGATGACTCAAATGGAAGTCGGATATTGCTAACCGCTCTTTTCACTGATGTGGCTAAGTACACCACCACCGGATATCAGACTATCATGACCCTGCCTTACCTAAGAGACAATGAGAGTTGGGATCTATTTTCAAGCAGATTTTCTCTTAAAAAGTATATGAAACCTAAATTTGAAGAAATTGCAAAGCATCTTGTTGAGGAATGCCGAGGATTGCCGCGCGCAATTGTTACAGTTGCAGACCGTCTATCTAAATGCAACTGCACATTGAAGGAATGGAAGAAAATCGAGAAAGAATTACTGTCATTGGGAATTCTGCATAGAGATACACAACACTCAAGTAAGCTTAACAACATTTACAATCGTTTGCCACAACATTTAAAACTTTGTTTTTTATATTTTGTGGTCTTTCCAAAACACAGTCAAATTAATGTGAAAAGACTTATTAAGTTATGGATTGTTGAGGGATTTGTGAAGCCACTGAGGTGTCTACCTTTAGAAGATATAGGTTACATGTATTTAAGGGCTCTTAGAAGTAGAAAACTAGTCATAACAGCCCATGAGTACGATTTCAGACCAAAGACTTGTGAGATACATATTGACATGCATAGCTTTTGCGTACGAGAAGCTCAAAAACAAGGCCTTTTATGTGCAGCAAATAGTCAACAATGTATTGGATGGTCATTAGACATACTCGCAAATTCATGTCGTTGGTTAAGTTTACGCTCACATAGTTTGGACTTTCATGTGTTGTTTAGTTCAAATATCCCTCGCTCCCTTTTCATCTTTCGGGGAGATTTTGAAAGGTTTATATCTCTCAAACATTTAAGAATTTTAGATTTGAGTGAATCTCTAATACTCAAACGAGTGCCATTATTACCCTTAAGGAATTTAATTTTTTAAAGATATCTTTCCATACCACAGTGGTTTGAGAGTTTTGATGATGTAGTATCAAGTAATTCAAATTTGCAAACACTTATTGTTCCTGGCATTGAAGAATCAACATTTGGAGCACGTACTCTTCATGTATTGCCATCCAAAATTTGGGAGTCGCGACATTTAAGGCATCTCAAACTTGGGGATATGTATATGATAGATCCTCCAAACATGGTTAAGGAGCATTTGCAAACATTAGTTTGTACAATGCCAATTCATTTCAGGAAAAAAGAAGTGTATTATTGCAAGTTTCCAAGCATAAGAAAACTGGAAGTTGTGTATAAAGACATCTTAGTGCCTGGTTGCAGCGGTGGGCGATGTTGCAGAAATCCTATCATCATTCTAGAGAATTTTGAGGATTTATTGAGGTTGGAGACTCTAAAGGTTGTGGTTCCAGTTGGGAGTATAACCCTTTTAGAGTGGGTTGGTTTTCCTGCAAGATTGAAGAAGTTGAGGTTGAGTGGGACTAATTTTCCAGTGAAGGTTTTAACGGTAATTGGGCAGTTACCGAAGCTTAAGGCGCTGAAACTAGAGAATGCTTTCTATGGCAGAGTGTGGGAACTGGTTGAAGGAGGATTCCCTGAATTATATGATTTGGAGGTTGAAGCTAGAAGTCTTGAGCGATGGGTGGGGAATACTAGTAATCATTTTCCAAAGCTCAAGAAGATATTCTTAAAACGTTGTTATTCTTTAAAAAAGTTCCCTCCCGTAAGTGTAATAAATAACCCGTTGCGGTCAATCTTCCTAAAGCAATGTCCTCCTTCTGTTGCCACTTCTGCCAAGAGGTATCAAGAAGGCATGTGGCACAGGACAAGTTGGGTATGTAACCTTACTGTTGACGGCAAGTATTTTCGAGTATGTTCCGTCTGTTTCTCTTTCATTCTTTTGTTTATTTTCATTGCAAAATCTGTTTAATATTTCCTTTTCTCACTTGGTTTCATGTTCTTCGTTCCGTTTTTCTCACCTGGTTTCATGTTTAATAGCTGAAGTATTTTGACACAAAAGAATAAGAAAAAGAAGAAGAAGAAGAAGAAGAAGAAGAAGAAAAAGAAGAAGAAGGAGAAGAGGAAGACGACCAGGCCAGTCCTAATTTAATATACACACTTGTTTGCATGTTTAGTATTCATATTTGGCATGCATGCTCATTATATATATATAGGGAGGGGTTCCCATACAAAGCATAGCTCTTGTAAAAAATATGTTGATATTGCAGCTTGTTGGGGAGGCAAAAGCGAGTGATCTCTGTGGCGAGATTGGGGTTCTTTGTTATAGGCCTCAGCTATTTACAGTCCGTACAAAGTGATTGAGTCAGCTTCTGCATATGAACCGTACTGCATTTCTGAATATTATTCAGGCTAAAGTTCGCAGTCCGTTTGTTTTTTCTTTGATAAAATGTAGGATATAATCTTAAAACCAAATGATCCTATGTTGTAAGCTGTTTCATTTGCTTTTGATCTGAGCAGCATCAGAAGGACATTAGGGATCCAATTATCGAAGAAGTTCTCTTAGAGATCAGACAGAGAACATGTTAGCCCGTGGAAGAATGGACCTTCATCCTCTTACCCTCTGCTTCGCGACGCTCAGAGGACACGATCTGCTATTGCATCACTTGTTGACGCGTGGCCTCGATCCAAATGAATCCGACAACAACAGGAGAACAGCTCTTGTGAGTTAACTCAACTCAATATGTGAATTGCTTTTCTTTAAAACACATTGCTTTTTATCCTCAGCATATAGTAGCAGCTAAAGGATATGAAAACTGTGTTTTCTTCTTCAGGACTTTGGAGTTGATCCCAACAGTAGAGGTATGTATTTAACTTCCTTTGCTTATGTTATAATCTAAGATTGAGATAAAAGCTTGCTTGGACGTCACTAATACCACGAGTAGACAACGGGTGAACACAAAGTGGACCGAACAGACTCTGATACCAGGATATAATGCATATGGGCCAAAACCTCACTACACGACTAAATCCAATCAATTACTAGTCTAACTCATAACCTTATAAACCTATATATGTTCTTTCTTATATTCTCAATGTGAAACTCTTAAGAGCTTAAAATGTGTTTATTCTTCACTTTAAACCATTTTTGTTTCTTCTTTCAACACCTGCAGATTCTTAAGGGAGTGTGCCATTGTGGGAGGCCATCTTAGGCAAACATGAATCAGTGTCCAGGCTATTGGTAGACAACGGCGCTAAATTATCCTCGGGCGATGTAGGTCAGTTCACGTGCACTACATCCGAGCAGAACAACCTGGAACTACTCAGAGAGATTCTTCATCGTGGTGGGGATGTAATGCTCCCCAGAAGCAATGGTTCGACAGCCCTCCATATCACTGTATGTGAAGGCAACATCGAGATAGTCAAGTACTTGTTGGCCCAGGGGGCTGATGTCTACAAAGCAGATAGCTATGGGTGGACTCCAAGGTACCTAACTAAGCAGCAAGGCCATGAAGAAATCGCAACACTGTTTGAATCCCATAAAGAGGCCAAGCCTCAACCCCATGCAACAGTTCCTGAAGACCGGCCTGGGGTTCGCTTTCTTGGGAGGTTCAAAAGCGAGCCAACAATCCTCCCGGCCTCACACTCGTCCCCTTTTCCAACAACAGACGGATCATGGGGGCGATCCTGCGCCTAGGGACTAACAACTTCCACAGCTCATTGTTTGGAATAATGTCAGCTGCTCAAAACGCAGCCAGCGCTTTATTCTGTGAAAGAGGATGCACCTGCTGCCACTAATATAATCAAACTTATGCTGCAAGAGTGACGGTTAGTTGCCCCAAGAGAGGAGATGTCGCGGGGAAGGTTATATTGCTCCCTAAAACCTTCCATGAGCTGCTCCAGATTGGTGTTAAGATATGCATTACTACACGGAAGGCCTTTAACGTCGACTATTTAGGGCTTTTAAGGTCGGCTAAAAAGCGATGTTGTTCTGGACGATGTTGTATAGTAAACATGCGACGTCGGCTAAATTATAACCGACCTTGTATATTTTATTTTAAAAAAATAACTATAGACGTCGGTTATTACTTAATAACCGACGTCGTAGACTTATTAAAAAAAATAAAAAAATATATAGTTTTATTATTGATGCTCGGCAAAAATTCCACTCTTCAGCCTTGAATCAGCTCGTTTAACATGTCCATTATTGCAATAGTAAGTCTTTGTGTACATCATATATATATATATCCAACCTCTGCATTCCAGAAAGAAGTTAGAGAATTTATAAAAATAAATTTGACGTAATATGCTAGTTTGGGGACTGGACACATACTATTCAAAGTTTGCAGGAATATCTATCTCTGTTTCAGAACCATTTACAAAGTCAACTAGTGTTTCCTTCAGATCAGATTATTAAACTGAGTAATTGTTGTGTAAAGCCAGAAAGACCATCATTACACTGTGACCATGTCATCGAAACAGTTTATTTTGATTTTTGGAGTTCTTGAACAACATATTATAGTACATGAATGTAATACCTGAACATCAATGTGGCCTGGAAATCGGACAATAACATCAGGGAATCTTGTTACCAAGATCCTTGCCATCTCCAGTCAAATTCTGCACACAAGTGTCACAAGATATTCCCTTCTTTAGTCAGTAAGTAGAAAAAAGAGAAAGGAAAAAAAAAATTACAAATTTTCACAAATACATCTGATAATAAAAACAATTTGTGGGGGATGGGGATTGGTAAATATAGTTACAGAGCAGTTATCTTTTGCAAGGGAAATGAAATAAAAATTCCTTTCACAAATACCTCATTATGACAATCTGAATGATCTTGAGTTCCTAGAGTTGCAGTTTTCAAAGGATCTCCAGGAGTTCCCTACATGCTCTTGCTTAAAGCACATGTATATACTTGAATGCCCTTGCAGAAACCCAAATAAAAGCTTCTATTTGAAAGTGCATAAGTGAAAACCTTCAAAGAGATCATCAAAACCCAAACCCAGACCCTAACCCTACCCAAAGTCTGGGAAAATTACCAAATGTTGACTTCAAATTAATTGTCAAAAGTTGGGTGCAAAAACTGTTTCCCGATTCTAGAAGATGTCATGATCTATAGTCCAAATGTGATTAGGATTAATAACCTATTCACACACAAACTAAGGTTCTTGATCCTAAAGTCACCACTCTCAATCACAAGGCTCAAGCTTTCAAGATCTAATTGTGAGACACGAGAGTCATTGAGAAGAGATACCCAAATCCCATTGAAAAGTAGTACATGTGTTTAGGTCACAATAGTCTGATAGGAAAGATCGTTATATTGTGTAATCTCCGTTTCCTAAACAGTGTACTTTAATTATTAAGCTTTTAGTGGATTTAGGCAAATTCTCAACTTGAGAAGTGCCTCGCAGATTAGGGTTGTTTGCCCGAACTGCGTTATAAATTGTCTGTGTCACAACGTCAGTTTTAACATCACTGTGTGCTGCGCTTATATTTACTTCACCAAATAAATTCAAATAATTAGAAATTAGAAAATATAAATACTCCCTCTGTCCCATTTTGCATGTCTTACTTTCCTTTTTAGTTTGTCCCAAAATGTTGTCCTCTTTCTAAAATTGAACATCACCATCATTCTACTTTTTCCCAAATTACCCTTATGACTTTTGCTTTTATTTCCAAAAGTGAAAAAGTGAAGGGCATAATTGGAAAATACATAGCATTTACTTTAATTCCTTAAAAAGCGTGTAAAAAGCAAATGAGACAACCAATTCGGGACGGAGGGAGTAATAATTAAAAACAAAAACAAAAAAGAAAACTTACCAGCGGAAATGCAGGCGGCGGTGTCGAAGATGCGCGGTGGTTGTGGCTGTGCGGATGAACCTCGGAAGCGTCGAACTGAAGGCTTGGGCGGTGGGCGGTGGGTAGTGTGGCGCTAGGCGGTGTCACGGTGCACGGTGGCGGCGAAGTCTGGTGTCGACGGGCGCGGTGTCGACTTGTCGCGGTCGCGGTCGCGTTGAAAGCTTGGGCGATGGCGAAGGCGGGAGAGGAATGAATGGGAAGGGGATGCTGAATATTTGTTCATATCTTGGGGAAGGGTTTTAAAAACTCTATGACATCGGCTATTAACTAATAGCCGACGTAGTAGGGTTAAATAAATTAAAAAATAAAAAATAAAATAACTTACGACGTCGGCTATTTCAATAGCCGACGTCGTATTGTATTTATTTATTTTTTATTTTTAAAATTATAACGCCGGCTATTAACTAATAGCCGGCGTTATATATATATTTTAAAATAAAAAAAATTAGAAAAGACTTTTAACGTCGGCTATATATATAGCCGACGTTATATGTGAATTCTGTAGTAGTGATGGATTCTTGCCTGCCAAAGTTGTGAGCAAAGAGGGAGCAGAAATAGAAGATATTGAGTTGATCAGAGATGATGATCATATAGTTTTTGTTAGTGATAATAGAACTACAGAAGACAGTCAATAAACTGGTGAATTGTGAGAGAAATGAAGATTTTGAAAGTAAAATTTTTGTGCTCTCCTCTTTTAAAAGTTATAGCTTCAAAGGCCCCAATTCATATAGAATTTAGTGTTTTATAGGAAAGCTGCCTCACAAAAAGTTCCATCAACATCTCACTCTCTAATACTACTAATTAAAAGTGAACAAAAATGTCAGTTAAACGGATATTTAATGCACTGATTGAGTTAGGGGTACCTCTGCTCCCTCGATCGTCTTACCGATTCTTGAGGATGATGACGTGGGCATTCCTCTACCACGACACGTGACTACTAGGCCTAACGTCCTTTCATTCTGGAGTCCTCCCTCTTTCTTGATCTAAAAAATGAATATTTAATCAAAATTTGCATCATATTATAAACCGAAACTTTATTTCCTTATTGCTCTAATTGCTCACTTGTTGATTCTGATGGAATCATCTTTCCATGCCCCTACTAAGACACACAGGACTTTGATTGATCAACAAACTCCCACATGCATTTTCAAAGGCACGGAAACATCAATTCATCATATGCATGGAAGAAAACAGTTAGAACAAAAGAATAAGATATGCAATACAAACAAAGACCTCTAGTTGGTGAAGGAGGTGTCAATACAGGTCGGTTTGCGGATGGACTGAAATATTTTTAAAAAAGTATCTTATATTACCAACCAAGCATCTTGTGCCTAGTTGGTATTAAAAAAATACTTATATTACCATTACATTATATAAATAGGATATATATATATATATATATATATATATATATATATATATATATATATATATATATATATATAGGGTTGCATTCACATGCAAACACTCTTAAAATACAAACGTGTGGCTAAAATCTGGCCATAAGATATGTGTTGATGGACGGATGAGATGTAGGTACAGAAAATAATTAAAGAATCTGTTTTTGGGAATTAAAGGGTAATTAGGGGAATTCAATGATTATTAAATAATGGATTATATTTGGTATGGATTTCGTAGCTGAATTAGGACACTGTAAGTTTGGAAGGAATTCACTACGTCAATGCGAAGCCCTTGCAACGCCGGAGTTCGCACGCAGATGTGTAAGAGAAGGGGTTTAGGCGATTTCAGCGAACATAGAGGCGGCAAACTCAGGTTACTAATTCGAACTGATCATCACCCTCATATAACGACATGTGAGCGATATTTTATGTACTGTGTTTAATGGTTTTGGTTTGGTAGTGTAGTACCCGGGGAATAAGATGTAGCTATATGATGGTGTGCGTAGTGTGAGCGAAATTGGATGAAAACAATTAGGTAGGTTAGATGCCCATAATATGTTCAATGCATTAGAACGGTATATGAAGTAGACAGTTAGGGGGTTTTCTGCATGCACATACAGTTCTGTAGGTTTGCACATGCAGTCCTGTTCATCCCTATGTGCACCACAGGGGTTTAATGTGTGCAATAGCACCCAGTTATTCAAGACTAAGCCATATTCTTGAAAATTGACTACGAAATAAGGTGAGATAGAAGTTTTATAAAATGTATTGTGTGTTTGGTGTAGCCAAATATAACTGTGTGCATGATAAAGCGTAAGTGTGTGCACATTTGTTAATTGAATCTTTAAAGAAAAGTAGTAACATTTACAATTTAGTGGCGCAAGTGGTGTCGAGTGTTGTTAATGATATTGAAGTAATGCTTTGGTGATTAACAGGCGAAGAGCAATATGACGGTGGACAAACCGAATGCGAAATGATAATATCACCCGACAGAACCAAACATTGGTTGCCTACTAGCAATGATGAAAACACATCGTATGTTGGGGCATGACACTTGTAATTGAAGGATAAATTTTTTTAATGTTGATTGAACGCATAATTAATAGGCTGTTAGGTGTCGATTTAGTGAAGTAGTTGTTAATTTAATTACAAAGATAATAGGTGATGCTCAAAGTTTTAACCTATATAGTGAAGAAAACATGTATAGCTTCGTTGTGCACACAGAAATGTGTGACGGTGCACAAAGACACTAAAATGGTAGTATAATTATTAATAAGCATAGGGTGTTAATCGGCGGAGTGCACACACACGTACACATCTGTGCACGCAGACACACATATGTGCACTTAGAGTAATGCAATTGGTTGGGATTTGCACTAATATCAAATGTATGCATACACTTGCATGTCGATGTGCACACAGGCTGCTAAATGGGCGTAAAGGGATTAGATCTCCGATAGCTATTCTAGAATGGTAGTACAATTACTAGAAATTAGAATAGTGTTAACCAACATGGTGCACACACAAATACTCAACTGTGCACTAAGCGTGATGCATTTGGTTTGGAATTGCTCAAATATCAAATGAATACATTTTCCAAGCGTGATGGCCACACAGGATGCCTTCTGGACATAAAGGAACTGAATATTAGATAACTATTAAATGGTAGCACAATTATCAACTGAACTAAATATACGAATGCGAAATTGTTATACATACACATTGAGCATATATTAAACAAGGTGATTTTATATGTGTCGCAATTTGTTACTGTTTAGTCCGAACCCAAGTGTGCATGAAATGAGGTGGTGTGAGCCGGTGTGCACACGGATGTGCGCTGGCACAAAACTAGAACGAATAACATCATTAATAAATATGGCTCCAAAACACCAAATAGTTACAGTGGGAGGAATGGTGTAGTAACTGCAAAAAAGGGCACCACCTACGCAAACCAAAAACCTAAGATAGGATCAGTACAGTTCTCCCAAAATAATGAGCTAATCATTATCTTTAATAATCCATACACATGAATGCAGCACTACAGACCACCCAGGGAGATAAAATAAACTGAAACGCCCGGGAGAGGTTCCTGCACCCATGCAGATTGACAAGGCACCAAAACCGAGTCCTGTTATATCATCCTTCTGCTGGATTGACAAGTCTCGAAGCGCCTCAACTAACACGAAAGCTGTCAACTTAGTATTGACCCTAGGAAATGTCGCATCCTCCTCACTAGTAAGCTCATCATCAGGCGCATTCCACACCGAGTCTTCTTGGAACCTAGCACGGAATGCCAAAGGTGGCGAAACAAAGTCGTCGTCGCTTACACAACTTTGTGAGGCAACAGGATCACAACGGGAAACCCTGGACTTCTTCCCTGAAAGAAAAGCATGTAACACCCACACATGCATACAAGAAGACTGCACACACCCATAACAAACCACGCACACATGTACTACAAGAACCAAGGACAACATAACACGACTATTGATAAAAGCCAAAAGAACACTGTAAATTATATACCAAAGAATGAATCACTTCTAGACACCCATGCTAATAGGCCAACCACATAACCAAACCAAGTGCACATACAACTAAAAACCAACCCGAAACAAAACATAACAAAATTGTAAACACAGTGCACAAATTTTTACACAATAATGCACACACCGTTCCCCAAATGTTTACCTAATAACATAATCAACACAGAATGACACATGTTGGTACACAACCAAAATTAACAGATTGAAACTTCCTTTAAAATGCTAAACTGTAAAGGGCAAAATTATTCAAAATCGTTTTCTACATGTTCAAGATCTCAAAGAAGTGATACCAACACAAAGGTTCATTATACTTCAAACTTACTAAACCTCAAAATTTCTCCCATTTACACTCTATGCAGAAATAGATTCTTGATCTTCCTAACCCTCTTCCACACTAAAAGTACACAACAATCTTCTCGACAAATAAAGAAACTAGAAACAGAGTCTCCCATCAAATGATACACTTAATGAGAATTCCACAAAAAGACTTAAAAAAGTAATCCATTTCCATAAGAACGTCCAAACAACGAAAAAAAAAAAAAAAACAGATTAACTCAGAAATTACATTTTTATCCACGATTAGGCCACCATGAATGAATTTCTAACATTCAACATCACAGGAAACCAACAATGAGTATATGATACATCACATTACTATTCTGCATATCTATATCTAATCGTTTGGCATAGCAATACAAATTTGCATTTACATTATACGGTTGTGAATGAGCAGACTATACCAAAACCACAACCAATTAGGAAAATTAATTACTGATTAACCATAATACAAAGAAAATAAAGAATGAATTAGCCAATATACATAAAGAGGTTAATATTTGACGATAATATAGGCATATAACATTACATCCAATAATTTTCAAAATCCCAAAACATGAGCAAGGATTACAACATCTAATAAGCCGAAATTTCAGAACATATCCCAAAACGCATACCACCACAACAAACCCGACATCCATGCCCACCCAAAATTAGAGACAAAATCACCAAAATTGAGACAAAATCCCTAAAACCCCACCATTCCACAACACCCAACCCGACTAAAAAGCATGCAAACAAACAAACCCCCAACAAAACAAGACAAAAAAATCCCCACAAAACACCAACACCAACCAGAAAGTAGAAAAAAAAATAGCACTTACCTCGGCCGACATCACCCGCCGGTGGCCCCTCCGCTTCAACGTGCCGTGGTCCCCACCACTAACCATTGCTACGTGGATGTAAAAACCAACGGATGAATCAGCAACCCCACGCGATGTCGGAAACCCTTCTGCGCACAGAGAGAGAGCAAGGAGCAGACAGACGAGGCGCGTGAAATTAGAACATGTTGACTAATTAGACTAGGTTATAAACACTAGAAAATACCCTAAATGCCCTCCTAAGCATAAAAACCAAACAAACGGGCTGATCCCATCCGAGTTAATCCGGCCCATCAAATCTACACATCCAACGGCTCCCAATTGTCCACAAGTTTGTATTTTAAGATGTGTTTTCACCTGAATGAAATTCTATATATATATATATATATATATATATATATATATATATATATATATATATATATATATATATATATAGAATTACATTCAGGTAAAAACAAGATTTAAAATACAAACTTGTGGACAATATTGAACCATTGGATGGTGAGATTTAATGGTCCAGATTCGTTGAAGATTTTCCGCGTCTGAATAGTGTTTTTACGTTAAGGGTGGGTTTTTTTTTTCTTGTGGGGTATTTATGGTATTTTGTATTAATTTGAGTCCTAGTCAGAATTGTCCATATTTCATTCATCCACTCGCAAGACTTCTCTGTTTCGCCATTCATCTCGCTGCTAAGCTGTGCGTGCCTCACGTTTGCGGTCTTCGCGTCTCGTTTCCTCTCGCGTTTTTCACTTCCACGGAGCAATGGTAGAACGTGGGGACCTCGGGGCGTCGAAGAGGCGGGGACCACCGGTCCGAGGTGTCGGCCGAGGTACGGCGTCTATTTTTTTTTAAAAAAAAAATTTTTGGGGATTTTTTGTGTTTCTTGCGGTTTTGTTTTCTGTTGTTCGTTGTTTTCTCCTTTCTATGCATCGATTGTATAACAGGGGTGGAGGGGGTGATTTTTCCCTGGTTTATTCATTAATTTGGAGCTAGGGTTCATATTTTGGGGGTTCTCTTGCATGTGTTTGCCCAGTTAATTCCTTGGGGTTTTTTATTAGTATGCATTAAGTAGGAATGGGAATTGTTGCTGGGTTGTTTTATTGTTAGCATTTCTGCCAAAATTTTTTTTTTTTTCCGGTGGTTCTGCCGTGTTCGGGATTTGGGTGGGGGTGTGTGTGGATTGTTTGGGGTTTGGAATTTGATTGTTTTGGCTTGTCTATTATTGGTTTGTTGGTATGGAAATTGTGGCTTTGGGTTTTTGTTCCTTGCATTTCGTTAGTTCTTGTTGTTTTTTTTTTTTTTTTTCTAGAATTCTGCCGCCATTAGGGGGGTATTTGTATGCTTGCATTGTTGTGTTTACTTTCACCTCTGTTTTGCATTTGTTGTTTGATGTTAGGTCTTAATTTTATAACCCTGTCGTGATGCATATTTTACATGAGATACTTCTATTCTTTTTTTTTTCTACTTTCTGCTGCCAGTAGGGGGTTTGGGGGGGGGGGGGTGGGTATTTGTATGTTGTGTTTAGTTTCACCTCTGTTTTGCATTTGTTGTTTGATGTTAGGTCTTATTTTCATAACCCTCTTGTGATGGATATTTTACTGCTTCTATACAGACATATCTTCTTGTACATGGAGATAAAATAATTGTATATGTTTGATGTTTTAGTTTTTTTTTTTATTTCATATATACACATTTTATTTCCAGTTTATTTTTCTGGAAAACTCCTTGTATGTAAACAAATCAGCAACAAGTGTTGAGTTGTGCACACGTATGTCTGCCTGTGTGCACGGAGTAGTGGTACATTCTTTGTTGGTGTTTAGATTACTGTGGTGTGGGTTTTTTAATTTGGTGTATTACTTCTGTAAATGTTGGCTGTGTAATTGCAATTTATTTGGATGCAATAATTACTTTTGTTGCGTGTATTGTTATTTCATGTTTGTGTGTCTCCGTGGTAGTTGGTTGCGTATGTCGATGCGTTTTTTTTTTTCTAGGTAAGAAGGTTAAGGTGGCGCAGTGTGCTCCTGGTGGCCCTTTAAGTTGTTTGAGTGATGATGATTTTGTTTCACCGCCTTTGGCTTTTTTGGCGAGATTGCAACAAGATCCATTGTGGAATGGTGCTGATGCTGTTCCCGATGATGATGCATTGTCTGAGCAGTCTGTTGGTGGGGATGTTTCTGAAGAGGGATCTGATTTTCCTACTA
The DNA here is from genome assembly GCF_001879475.1 of Ipomoea nil. Classification (NCBI taxonomy): domain Eukaryota; kingdom Viridiplantae; phylum Streptophyta; class Magnoliopsida; order Solanales; family Convolvulaceae; genus Ipomoea; species Ipomoea nil. The sequence continues at coordinate 251,888 of NW_017617665.1, forward strand.
TTAAGTTTCGGGCACAGGCTACAGCGCTTGTGGATTCGCTTGTAGATTTGTCAACGCAGCAAAAGGATGATATTAGGAGCTTGGGGTTTGGGTCATTGTTGGATTTCAAGGTGGCTGAGTGTCCTCCCCGTCTTTTGCATTGGCTTTTAAGTCAATTTAATGGCCAGACGAGGACATTTGACCTTGGTGGTGGTAGATCTTTGTCTGTCAGTGAACACGATGTTGAGTTAGTGTTGGGGTTTCCACGGGGTCATATTGAGATGGCAAAACGTGATAAGCATCATATTAGTAATTTGTTGAAACACTGGAGGGGTTTGTTTGAGAAGGTGAGCCATAGGGTGACTGCGTCTCTTATTGCAGAGAAGGTTATGGGCGAGGTGAATGGTGGGGTGTGGTTCAAGAGGCATTTCTGTATGTTGGTGGTTTCCACGTTGGTGTCGTCTATGAGCAACGGCTATGCTAATCAGATGTACTTCCAGTGTTTTGATGACGTTGGACGCATTCGCGATTTGAATTGGTGCAAGCTTCTTTTGGATTCGTTGGTTGAGACGCAGGATGCTTGGAAATCTGGTCGGCATAAGTGCTTTGTTGGGCCTGCTGAGTTTGTTGCGGTATGAGTTTATTTTTTATTTTGTGAGGGAATTATTTTTTTTGTTGCATGTTGCCGTAATTTGGTGTGTTTATTTTTCAGTTGTTTTATGTGGACCGGGTCTTGCCTTTTGAGCGTTCTGTACCCCGTTAGTTGCCCTCATTTCGGGGGTGGACGTCTGAGTTGTTAGCTTCCCGGGAGGGTGCGGAGATAAGCCGTGGTGGATTTGGGGTTGGTGTCATTGAGCCCCCTATGGTTGTATTTGAATCGCATGCTGGGGATGTGCATCATCCTGATTTTGGCCCCAAGGTAAACCTTTTTTTTCAGTTTCTTATTTTTGTTCTATGTTCTGTGGTGTATTTGTTTTCGTTACATTGTGGTTCGAGTTACCAGTGCACAGACATTTGGGTTATTGTGCACGTGAGTACGTTTAGTTGCAAGGTTGTTCGTTTCATTTGTTTACGTAGTGCCGTCATGTGGTTTACTGTTGTGCACATTAGTTTAATCTTGTGTGCGTATTTGTTTCATGCTGATATATGCGCTTCTGTTTGTGTTCCCCTAGACTTTTGAATGCGTGGTTGGTGAGGTTGGTGCTATGTTAGAGAGTTCCATTCGTGGGTTGGCCGATTTCTTCGCGATGGCTCTTGGTACAGTTATGGAGGCTGAGGTTTGTCGGCAGGTGTACGGTCCTATTCAGCCCCGTTTGCGTGAGTTGGATGCTGACTTTCGGGCCATTGTTGGGTCTGTGAGCTTGAGTGATGTTCCGTCTTTTAGCCTTGGTTTGACCCAGGATTTTGGGTTCGGGGGTGTTTATGTTAGTGGTCCGGATGCAGTTACTGAAGTGGTTAACAATATTGCTGCGGAGTGTGTCGCTGTTGAGCGTGACGGGGGTAATGTTATGGATGAGGTAAATGCATTTTGTTCCCGGTATTATACGTTGGTTGTTTGATGTTGTTTAGTGGCTACTTTTGTGCTGTTGGTTGTAATGTATTGGGTGTGTTCCTTTGTAGGGCGTGGGGGATGTGTGCGCTGAACAAGCTGTTGTTGGGGTGCCGGGTGATGAGGCTATTTTGCCTGAGGGGGGCGATGTAAATATTTTGTGTTCCCCTTACTAACTATACGTTGGATGTTTGAAGCTGTTTAGTGGCTACTTTTGTGGTGTTTGTTGTAATGTATTGGGTGTGTTCCTTTGTAGGGCGATGGGGATGTGTGTGCCGAACAAGCTGATGTTAGGGTGTCGGATGAAGATGTGGTTTTGCCAGAGGGGGGCGATGTTGGCATTGGGTGTTTCCCGTATGTCGGACTGTGCACCATTCAGTACCCCAGTTGAGGTTCGTTGTTTTTGTTTGTGTTCGCAAACATATTCTATTCATAGGCCTCATGTTATGTGCATACTGGTTATTATAGATGTGCGTAGCAGATGTTTGTTTTGGTGATTTCTTTTTTTAAGGTGTGTTCTGATAGCTGATGTAGACAGCTGTGGGATTTGTGGGTTATTTTAATTTTTTTGGGGGTTGCTGTGTGCTAGTTTATATTTGTAATTGTGCACGGACGTTTTGGATTTGTAGTGGTTCCTTTAAATGTTTATGGGGTTGTGTTTGGTGTCATTTGTTGTTGTTTGTTTCTTTGTTTCATGGCAGGAATGTTTAAAAATTAATGTGGTTTCGGAGCCCACATTGTCTGATGGCCCGGTGTGTGCGGCTCCGGTGAAAGCGGTGCGTCCCGTTATGCCTCTTGGATCCGTCCCCCACGTTGTTGCCGCTCCTATTCAGTATGAGCCAACTTGCCCAAGTGAAGCTGTTGCGTTTCCCATGCCTGACCTTCCGGAGGATGCGTTAATAGTGAATTGGTTATTGGGGGGGTCGCCTGCTGACATGTTAGTTTACCGGTTTTGTTTCTTATGTTGGTTTGCATATGTGTTTTATTCTTTGTACTTACTATTTGGTTATATTAGGGTTGAGACTATATTCTGTGTTGGTGAACGGACTTTGTCGTGGGAGAGTTTGCTGTCGCTGACACCGGGTTCTGAGGTTGATGTTGGTGTTATAGATGCTTGGTCAGCTGTGTTGAATCGTCGGGAGGCTACTAAGGGCCGTGCGTCACCCTCACGGCTTTTTGCTTCGACGTTCACGACGGTTAGTATCAATTCCATCACTTCCATTTCATTTTACTGTTGGTTGCTTTGTTTGGGGTTTTTGGTATCCGGTTTTTTATTTGTTTTTTTTTTTTCCTGTATTCTTTAGTTGTCTACGGTGGTTGATACTTCCCATCCCCCGGAGAAGAGGTTAGCTTGGTTCTCTGAGCGGTTGAGGATGGACTTGAAGTTGTCACCGTATGAAGATATTTGTGAAGTTGACATGGTATGCTTGATGAAGTTTTGTTTTTCCCATCTTAGGTTTGTGTGTTTCTGTATGCTCGCACGTCCAGTCTCAGGTGTGCGCACTGCACAATTCTTATGTGCATACTATTATAACATGTCCTCACCATTTGCAGCCACCAAGTCTATTAGTATTTCAAGTTTTCATACATGCATTGTGTGGATACTGTAATGCCATATGTATATTTTTTAATTATTATTTTAGTATTTTTCTAAATAGCATTTAGTATCTTGGTGTATATCAGGTGTGCACATTGCACACTTTTTATGTGCATACAGGTTGAGTTCATGTGTTCGGTCTGATATTTTGGTGTACCACTGGATCACACCCGAATGCTTTTTTTTTTTTGTCGTGTGCAGCTGTTTTTCCCAATTCTACGGCGTGGTCACTACTTCTTGTTGTGCCTTGATTTCCCCCGGTTTCGTTATGAGATTATTGACAATGATTCTAATCCTAAAGCAAAGGCGTTGAAATATGGCGATTGTATTGAGGATTTGGTTAGTATTGCTCTCTGTGTGCCCCTACTCCGCTTTTGTTCTGTTTGTGTTATTTATTTATCCAGTTTTCTATAGTATGAGCGTTGAGTATTTTGGATTTCAGCTAGGGATGCTATCTAAATTCTTTGAAGTTATTTCTCCTCCGCGATCTACTGCGTGTGTTTGTGTGGAGTCAAAACGGTTGCAAATGCCTTGGCGGGATTCAAAGAATAAGGTTGATTGTGGTGTTTTTCTCATGCGGCATATGGAATCGTATGTTGGCCAACGTGTTCGTGATTGGGAGTGTGGTCTATTGAAGGGGGACACCCGTTCGTTGCACAAGCTTAGGCTGCGTTACATGTCAGAGATTGTGATTTCAGTTCATAATGTGCACAGGCAGATCAATCTTTCTCGGGCGTACCAGTCCATATCTGCTCCTCTTCCACCTGTGTAGACTTGTGACCTATTTAGTTAGGCATTTTTGGCTTTTTTGGGGTTGTGTGCACCCAGACGTTGTAGTTGTGCTTAGAGTTTGTTTTTGGTTCTGTACGCTGTTCTCTCCTGCTGTGGTGCGCACTGTGATGTGCTATTTCGTGGTTGTGCTTTTTACTCAATATTTGCTTATATCCAATGCTTATTAGTTTATCTTTTTGCATGGTATCCTAATTACTGCTCCCTTTAATGTTTGTGCGATTAAGTGGGTGCCTGTGTGCACTGCAGTGTAGCTTGTGTGCGCTGGGTGTGCGGTATATATACTTTGGTATGGGATCACGTTCGACCATGTGTGCACCGATGTGGCGTGTTTCTGTGCGCGGGGATTATTTTCGATCATTTGTGCGCGGCTTTGTGGTGTATGTGTGCGGGGGTTTGTCTGTGAACTTGGTGTGTAGACTAATAGTTGTGTGCTTGGACTTATTTCCCCGGGTGCGTAGGGTGGTTGCTGTGTTTTTTTTTTTTTTTTTTTTTTTTTTTTTTTTTTGGTTTAAAACAGAATGCTACGGATTAATGGGTCCATGTACTCAATGGGTGTTCATATTATCCAATTAATGAGTTTTGTGGTTGTGTGCACCGCTATGATGTGTTTCTGTGCGCGGGGTGAGTTTTTGGTCACGAGTGGGCGGATGTGTGTTGTAGTTGTGCACGAGTGGTTGTCAACTTGGCGTGTAGACAATTAGTTGTGTGCTCGTACGTATTGCCCTGTGTGCTGACTTACGCTTCATAAAATCGAATTAATAGCAATATTGTGCAGTTTATAAATTAATGGCAGTGCGCACATCGTATGTATAACAAGGGTGCTTCATATAAATAATGGTGTACGGTTCGTAATCGTAAACTAAATTGCATTGTTCACTGTTTTTAAAATAAATAGTATTCTAAACTTCGTGTGATGCAAGTTTATCTGGACAGGTGCGACTGTTGTGGCCTGGCAAGTCGCATATATTGCATGTTCGTCCTTTTTTCTGTTGTTTATTTGTGATGGCTTTCTCTTTGTTGCTTTTGAGTCTCTTCCCACTTCCTTTGTTCTTTGCCACTTGTGGTGGTTTTATTTGTATGTCTCCTGGTCTGCGTGATCCTATTAGTCTTTCGAACACAGATTCGTTGTTGCCACTCTGTTGTGTTTGTTGCGTCTCTCTTTCTAGATCTTTTTTCAGTTGTTGTAATGTTGCCAAAGTGCAAAACTGGTGGGTATATAGTCCATGCAATGGAACTACGACATACACATTGTCTATGCTCGGACAATGGCAAACCTTTTTTAAAGATAAATAGACAACTTGACATCGGCCACAAAACCTTCTTGGCTCACTGTGCAAAGGCAAACATAGGACCCACAAAAGCATTCAGACTGTTCAAAGAGATGGTGGGCAGTTTCACAGATATAGGAGCAACATGCATTGACTTCTGCAATTTTAGACGGGACCTATTGGCCTACATAGCTGAGGCGGACGCCCAAATGCTGATAGAAGACATGTTCAAAAGAAAAGATGACAACCCGGACTTTTATTTCGATTTTGACATAGACGAAGAAGCACAATTAACTAGGTTATTCTGGGCAGACGCAGAATGTCGGAGGAATTATGCATGCTTTGGAGACGTCATGTCATTTGATGCTACATACAGCACAAACAGGTAAATATCGCACTTCATTACATATGATACCTACTGACTGTGCATGCATGCTAAAAAAGATGTGCGCGTACACTGCTTATGTTAATAAAAAATATATATATAATATATATACTCGTGTGCTTGATGTACCAGATTTGTGTGCGCAGTAGCGTGCAGGACACTGGTACTACAACCACAACAAGTTTGCGAACTACTAATTGCAACCGTGCTTACATTGCAGGTACAAGTTTGCGAACTACTAATTGCAAGCGTTGTATATGTATATATACATATATATATGTATATATATATATATATATATATATATATATATATATATATATATATATATATACCCGAGCGACAGTGTCGATCACCGAGCGGTAGCCCTTTAGCGTGAGAACTGACGAGGGACACGTGGCGGCTCCACGCGTTGACAGGTAGGGCACCCGGGGATGCGACACGTGGTTGCTACGTGGGAAGCATGCCGAACGATCGGATTTGTGTCTCCGGCTCCGTGACTATAAATACCCGCGACAGCGGCCGTGTGGGGGACTTTTGGACGATCGATAGGTTGTTGTTAGAGAATCCCGACCGCATTCAGTCGGTACTCAGAGCAACCAAGTAGATTGTACTTGGGGCCTTCACTGTGATCAATAAGAGTTATTTATTTGCTTTAATTGGTCTCGTGTTTATTTAATTACCGCATTACGTGGCAATTAACACTATCATTTTGGCGCCGTCTGTGGGGACCCGTGCAAGAAAGCTATCGTCTTGACGAGCACCCGGTCTCATAGCAATCATGTATCCGTGGGCATACAACAACTTCGCCGACGATCAAGCGGATGCAGCGAGTTCATCCGACCACCAGGCGACCCAGCAGCAAGGTCAGACAATGGACCTTAATCTCAATCTCTCACCACCCCATCCTTCGAATACGTACCCGGCCGCCCAACAGCCGGTGAACTACATCCATCCAGGATACCCAACACCCGGTCAGCAGTACCAGCAGCAGCAGATGCCGTACCCCGGCCAATATCCATACCTGGTCCCACCTCAGTCGTACGGGTATTGGCCCGGTCAACCGATGTAATACACACCACCGGTTGGCTACCCACCATATACGCCTGCGTACACGGCTCCAGCCGCCGTCCCTCCAGTCTACCCGACCGCATAGGTAGAGCCGTAGCATCAGCCCACTTCCCGGGCTCGACGCTCGGCTCGTTCGCGGTTGGGGTCGGGGGGTGCTGATGAGATGGAGGCACCACGGCAGGCCCAGCAAGCACCGGAGGTTCCAGCCCGAGCAGAGGACCTCGAAGAAGTTGCCCGGGCGGTAGCTTTTGATCGCCTTCGACCGGCGATGCGACAGCGCTTGGGACCGCAAGACCCAAGCCGGCAGCCGGAAGACGTACAGATGCAGGAGGCCTGCCAGGAGGCTTCGTCCAGGCATAGCGGGTCGAGATATCACCGTCGACGACGCGCTCGGGAATCAGCCCAAGCCGCTCAGACGGCCGAGCTCAACGAGACCCGAGAATTGCTCTACAACCTCCAGGCGGAGTTTGCTCGATTCCGGAACGAGCACCCAGTGGCACCCCTGGTCGACCAATCGTCCTTGTTGAGGACACGTTTTACAGCGGAGGTAATGGCTCAGCCCTACCCCCTCGATTTGAAGGTCTCCGGGGAGAAAAGTTATGATAGCCGTACGGACCCCGAAGTCCAAGTCAACGATTTTTACGGAAACATGATAATGAAGGGCGTATCAGACGCCGTAATGTGCAGCGTTTTTTATTCCACGCTCACCGGTCGGGCGGCGGAATGGTTCCGAACTTTGCAGTCGGGCTCAATTTCTAATTTTAACGCCCTAGCAATCAAGTTCGTGAGGAAGTTCATCACCTCTAAGGTGGTGAGGAAGCCCTACATGTACTTGGAGAAGGCCAAGCAACTCGAAGGGGAGAGCTTGACCGATTTCCTCGTCAAGTGGAAGGCAGCGGTCGGGGAAGTCGAGCCAATGGACGACGCCACCGCCACCCACATGCTCCACATTTCCCTCCGGGCGGGTTACTTATACCAGGATTTCATTCTACACCCCCCGACCACATATGAAGAGGCCCTTCGAAGGGTCACGGACTATACCAACGCCGGCGAGGCGAACGCCATGAAACGCTCGCAAGAGGTCGGGTCTTCGCCCCGTAAACTGGCCGGGCGGGCGGAACATCGATTGGGTGATGACCACCCCCGATCCCGCACCAGGCCTGGTGAGTTTACGGCCTTGAACCGACCCGCAGCGGAGGCCATGCAGTACGCCCAGTCCTGCAATCTCATCAAACTCCCCCATCCCGATCAAGACGGCCCAGACAAGAGTAAGCACTGTGCTTACCATCGGTGTGCCGGGCATGACACTGAAGAGTGTACCCACTTGCGCCAACTGTTGGAAGATCTGCTCAATCTAGGGAAGTTGGACAAGTGTGTGGGGAAGAGAGAAGAAACAAAGAAAAATACCGATCGGAGAGACCACCGGCGCTCTCACCACCATTCCGATCGCTCTGATCGTGAAGGACGCTCCGATCGGTCAGGTCAGGACCGGAGAGATGATCGTAGGGACGATCGTCGAGATGACCGGCGGGATCCTGACCCCCCATCAAGCAGCCGACCGACAGGAAAGCCGACCATCCACGTAATTTTTGGTGGATTGGAGGATGCTTCCCGACCGAGGGATAACTGCCCGGTTGCGATAGTGGATTCCCGGGACACCGGGAAGAGGCAAAAAATGGAACCCATAACCTTCACCCTTGAGGATCAACCTAGCAGTGGTGACCACGGTATGGAGGCACTCGTGGTCACGATCGATGTCAAAGGGACGGATGTCCAGAGGGTCATGGTGGACACTGGGAGCAGTGTCAACGTCCTTTACTTGGATGTGTTTGAGAAGCTTGGGCTTGACAGGAAGGAGCTGACTCCGGTCGGTGTACCACTGTCGGGATTTACCGGGGCTCTTATTTACCCCGAGAGAAAAATAACGCTCCCAGTAGAGATCGGCACCTCCCCGAAGTCGATCAAGACGAAGCTGGAATTCGTTGTGGTCAACCTCCACTGTGTCCACAACATTATCTTGGGCCGACCCGCAATCATGAAGATTGGTGGGATAATTTCGATGCCTCACCTATGCATGAAATTCCCCACCCCAACGGGGTCGGTGTGGTCCGTGGCGATGTCCAATCCGCCCGGAAGTGTTATACCCGAGCGGTCAATAGACGTGACTCCGGTCAGTCTTCCTGAGTGAACACGATTGCCAAAGAGGATTCCAAAGACCGGAAGGAACAACCCGAGCCTTCCGAGGAAATAGAGGAAGTTGCCCTGTCCGAGGACCGACCGGACAGGAAGATCAAGATTGGCCGGGCCCTCACCCCCGAGCTCCGAGCGAAAGTTTTGGCAATACTCCGGGAGTTTGCTGACATCTTTGCATGGGGGCCCGAAGATATGCCCGGGATCGACCGAACAGTCATCTGGCACAAGTTAGCAGTCGATCCCGCAGCAAAGCCGGTCGTGCAAAAGACCCGGCACCTTTCTTCCGATCGTCGCGAATTTGTCAGAGAAGAGGTCAAGAAGATGGCGGCGATCGAGCACATCCGGCCGGTAATTTATCCCGAGTGGGTGGCCAACATTGTCCTTGTTCCGAAGCCCCCAGCTTGGAGGATGTGCATTGACTTCACCGACCTCAATAAGGCCTGTCCGCTCGACCCATACCCCTTACCGAGTATCCACCAGATGGTCGACGAGACGGCCGGGGCCGAGTTGATGAGCTTCATGGATGCATTCAAGGGATATCATCAAATAATGATGCACCATGAAGATGAGAGCAAAACAGCCTTCGTGACCCCGGACGGGCTGTATTGCTACCGAGTGATGCCGTTCGGCCTCTGCAACGCGGGAGCGACCTATCAGAGGATGGTCAATATGCTCTCCGCTGATCTGTTAGGCCGAACGATGGAGGCGTACATTGATGACATGCTGGTCAAGAGTCGGGACCGATCCGACCACACTCGGGATCTCCGGGAGTGCTTCCAGATCATGAGGAAGTACCAGTTGCGGCTGAACCCGACCAAGTGTACATTTTCGGTTCAGACCGGGAAGTTCCTCGGCTATATGATGACTAAGAGGGGAATCGAGCCCAACCCGGCCAAAGTTAAAGCGATTCTGGACATGCAACCACCTTCAACCGTTCGGGAAGTCCAGCAATTGACCGGTCGGTTGGCAACTCTCAGCCGGTTTCTCTCCAAGTTAGCCGAGCGCGCTCTACCTTTCTTCAAGGTATTGCGTAAAGTTAATGGGTTCGTTTGGGACGACGAGTGCCGAGCGGCTTTTGACGAGCTGAAGGAATATCTTATGTCACCAATAGTCCTGTCGAAGCCTGAGCTCGGGGAAGAGCTAGACGTATACCTCGCCGTGTCCGATGGTGCAGTAAGCACAGTATTGTGCCGAGCGATCCGGAAGGGGTCCAGCAACCGGTGTACTATGTAAGCCACGCGCTACATGGTCACGCGCTACAGAAGCTTACCCAGTTCCGGGGGTATATCGTTCGACATATACCTCGATTGGATAATGCCGATGCGGACATCTTGTCCAAATTGGCTCAAGACGCCCCGGAACACATGTCAAAGATCGCTCGGATTTTGGTGATCCCGAGACACAGCATCCACCGGTTGCCGGTTAATCCTATCCAACCGGCAGAAGACAATTGGATCACCAATCTAAAGGAATTCCTCGAGCACGGTCGACTCCTAGATGACCCCCAGCGTGCTCGGAAGGCCAAGCTTAGAGCCCCGAGGTTCCAAGTCTTGGACGGTCGTCTCTACAGGCGATCGTATGGAGGTCCTCTTATGCGCTGCTTGACCGCATTCGAGGCCGATCTAGTCATGAAGGAATTGCACTCGGGCATCTGTTCGTCACATCAAGGAGGTCGTTCTTTAGCCCGTCGAATCATGCTGATCGGGTATTATTGGCCGTCCCTCCAATTAGACTGTGAAAAGCTAGCTCGGGAATGTGAGACGTGCCAATTATTTACCCGGATGCCTGGACGACCGGCTACCTTTTACCAACCGGTCACGACTGCAATTCCCTTCGCTAGATGGGGGTGGGCATTTTGGGACCCTTCCCTCAACTCTCCGGTCGGAGAAAGTTTGTTATTGTCGCCATTGATTACTTCTCCAAGTGGATAGAAGCCGAGCCTTTAGCCACGATCACCTCTCAACAGTGTGCTCGGTTCTTATGGCGCAATGTGATTTCCCGCTTTGGTGTGCCCGTTCATCTCATCAGCGACAACGACCGCCAATTCATAAGCCAGTATTTCCAGAACTTCTTGGCCACGATCGGGACGAGCCACGTCCGGTCGTCGGTGGCTTACCCGCAGGGAAATGGGCAAGTAGAAAATGCCAATCGGACGATTCTGGAAGGTCTAAAGAAGAAGCTACACTCGGCTGGTCGTAGTTGGGCCGATGAGTTGCCCGAGGGAGGCTACTTTGGAGACCCCTTTCACCCTTGTCTACGGAGCAGAAGCCCGACTCCCGATCGAGGCTTGGATCCCGACCGACCGAGAGCGAACTTACAATGCGGAGGAAAACGAACACTCGATGGTCGTGGATCTCGACGGGGTCGAGGAAAAAAGAGAGCTAGCCGCTCGGCGTATGGCCGAGTATCAGAAGAGAGTCAAGAGTTTGAAGGATGTCCGGGTCAACCCTCGTTATTTTCAGGAGGGAGATTACGTTTTACGACGACGGGAGGCAAGTCAACCTTTGGAAGGTGGAAAGCTAGCTCAGAATTGGGAAGGGCCGTACATCATCAGCGCTGTCATACGGCCGGGGACATACCAACTGGAGACAACAACCGGTCGGGTAATCGAGGGGACTTGGAATTCCGAGCACCTCGTTATGTTTAGGCATTAGACTATTTTTTGTAATTTTAGACGAAGTGGGGGCTCGACCTGCGAGTTGGCCTCAGTCGTCATTTATTTGTGAGTTGTAAATATTTTCTTAACCGCCTGTGAGCGGGAAGATTTAATCTATATACGATCGGTGATTGCTCGACCGTTTGCATACGGTGGCCCGATCGGTTTTTTCCTTATCTTCATTAAACGCAGGTTGAGTCATCACCAAGTTATCTCGACCGGGCGAGTTCATCGACTGGTCATATGCGCTCCTCTTCGGCGGACACCTGGGTCACGCCACCGATCGGGAAAGCCAGAACTCCAAGCATAATTCCCCGATCCGTCCAACTTCTTTCCACTATCGCACCCGCTCGTGCCTCGAGGCCACAATAGTGTGGGGGCTAGGATGGAGAAAGTGCTATAGGTCCGTCTGTAGGTCCGTCGCTCGGGAACACCCCGATCCTAGAGGCTTACCAATTTTCAAAAACTCGACAAGGCCAGGAGATCGGGTAGGCCAGCACAACGTCGAAATTCCGGTCGAAAGATGCACGACTAGGCCATAAGGCCGTGGGGTCGGGCATTAGACCAATCAGAAGACGCATGACCGAGCCATAAAGCCATAAGGTCGGGCATTGAGTGGGTCGAGAAATGCATGACCAGGCCATAAGGCCGTAAGGTCGAGCACTAGTTGTTTGGTGCATGTATAATTAAAAGTAGAAGAGCAAGTAAAGACGAAAAGTGCCCGGTACAAACTCGGGACCGGGCTCCCGATTTAATTCGCTCAAACAGAAACAAGAAGTACTCTACAGACGGTCGGAGTCTACACGACCGAACTACTTCTTTGTAGCAGCATCACTGGGCTCGGCCACATCTTCTTTGGGGTCGAACGGCGGCGGGCCGGGATCAGCAATCTCGTCCGGGAGAGACGACAAGACTAGCTCGAGATCTTCGCCCTCAAGGGCTTCCTTCAAGAAGGTCTTGGTCTTCTCGCGCATCTTGCGCTGGCCGCACTTGAACCCCCATCAGCCAAACGCCCAGATCAACTTCTCCCCGACCAGAGTATTCCGGACCTCTCGGAGGAACTTCGTCCCAGAGGCATCATCCTGGAAGAGGAATTTCGCCAGGTCTCCAAGATTGGCCAGTCGGGCCTTCAACGTCTTTGTTTCCCCGAGTGCCTCCTTGGCCGCCATCTCGACCACCTCCTGAGCTCCTTTTGCAGCTCGGGCCGCTTTTTCGGCCGTATCCCGCTCCTCCCTGACCTTCTTTAGTTCGGTCCGGAGGTCGGCATTCTCCTTCTATCGTTGCTCGACGACCTTCTTCAGGGCATCAGCTTCGTTAGCCAGCAGCGCTCGGCGTTGAAGAAGCTGGGTCGCTTGGGATATCTGCAAGATAAAAGGGACGCTCGGGATTAGTCCGAGCGGGGGAACTTGCACAAATTTAAAAGGACGAAGTGTGCTTACCTCAGCCAGATCGTGGCCAATGCGTTCGGCCACCTGGGTCGGGGAGAGCTTGCTCAGGTCCTCTCTAATCGGTGCAGCATTGCCGATCCGTGTAAGAGCGGAAGAATCGGCCTTGTCGATAGGGGTGTTCAATCGGTTAACCGTTCGGTTAACTGAACCGAATTAACCGAAATTTTTTTTTCTTTAACCGTTAACTGAACCGAAGTTTGCTCTACCGAATTCACCGAACCGAAATTTTTTTCGGTTAATCGGTCGGTTAACCGATTAACCGAACTTTTTAAAGCTAAAATTTAAAATTCTAAAAATAACACCTAAAATAATAAATTCAATTAAAATAAAATACATATCATAACAAATTCATAATAAAATATACAAAAACATTAATAATAAACTCCAAACATCCATAACTTCAAATTAGTATTTATATTTATATTATTATTTATATATATATTAAAAACTTCGGTTAACCGTTCGGTTAACCGACCTTTCGAACCGAATTAACCGTTAACCGAAATTTTAAAATTTCTTTAACCATTAACCGAACTGAAAAAGTTCGGTTCGAAAACGGTTAACCGAACTTTGTCGGTTCGGTCGGTTAACCGAAAATTATCCGAAGTTTGCACGCCCCTACTTGTCGATCCCGGCCGGAGGGCTCGGGCTCTGCTGTTCCCTTCGGCGCTTCAGTGCGCCACTTTCCTCTGCCCCTTTCTCGGGCGCTTTGCCTTTGCCTTTGGGGGCGGCCACCCGAGTGACGAGAACGTCACCAGCATCCACCACGTAGCCTTCCGTGGTGGTGATAGTTGTAGAGGCACCGAGCGGCTTGGCCGTCGGGATTTGCTTATCCCCGGCCGGCTTGCCCTTGGGCTTTTACTTCCCGAGCACAATTTTAGGCTTGGGGGCTCGGGGTGCTTCCTCTTCCTCGAAACCTGCCATATCTGCAAACAAAGATAATTTGGTTAGGTCAGAATCGTGAAATGGCTCGGGGAGTTAGGATCGGGGACGAGCGGTTAGTGTTAGACCTTCATCTGCTGCCTCGACCCGAACGCCTGCCACTGCTATTGTCACCCCCATCGGCTGGGGTACATACTTTTCGGTCAGATCGTATTGCGGCGGAGACAGACGGGCTTCTTCGTAGCTTTCCTTCGAGCGGAAGATTTTATACACATAAATCTCGCTCGAAATCTTCGCAGCGGCATCTATGAGGGCCGTGGTCTCGACCGGCACTACTTGCTTTCTGTAGTGGCTGCTCCACGTCCTCTCGACCGGGAGGATCCACGGGTCGTACTCGATCGAGAAGAGCCGGTTTTTCCATCCCTTGTTGTTCCCGAGGAGGCTCTCGATCGCGCACATGTCGGCCCGGGATTGTATCATCAGAAATCCGCCCCCGTATTTGGCCGGCAAGGTCTTCACCTGGTAGATGAAGTTGAAGACCTCCATCGTGCACGCTACCTTATGCCGAGTGCATATCTGCGGGAAACACGCCAAGATCCTATGCGCGTTCGGGCAGATTTGGGCCGGGACCACTCGGTAGTAGCCTAGGAAGGCGGTCAGAAGGCCGAAGAACGATACCTGGATCGGGGCCAGGAGCGAGTCATAATGCATCCCGATCCATTTACCTTCATGCCTGTCAATGATGTGCCCCAGATCGCGGCTGACATCAAACCGGACCCGACCGGCGAGCAGAGCGGAGAGTCTTGTAGCTTCCGCCTTTGTCAGGAGGCTGTATTGCTGCTCGACGCTCTCCCGGTTTAGGAATACGAATTCCTCGGTAGCCGGGGCAGGCGGCGCGGCCGGATTTTCCTCGACCGGCTCGAACGCGGCTTCCCGATCGGCAGGAGAAGCAGCTGGTTCAGGGTAATCCCCAATTACCCGGGTCGGGGTGCCCCGAGTGCTTCCGGTCGGGGACTCTGGCGAGCTCGTTGACATTTGGCCACTCTTGCTACTCGAACTGCCAGATTCGCTCGAGCTTGACGTTCCCTCCGAGTTGAATGACCTTCCCTACTCGGGGGTTCCTTGTGGTCGTTGTGCGACTTCTGGGGAGTAGGACATGATGTCCACTTCTTCGCTGATTTCTTCGACT
This sequence comes from Ipomoea nil, assembly GCF_001879475.1. Classification (NCBI taxonomy): domain Eukaryota; kingdom Viridiplantae; phylum Streptophyta; class Magnoliopsida; order Solanales; family Convolvulaceae; genus Ipomoea; species Ipomoea nil. The sequence continues at coordinate 266,897 of NW_017617665.1, forward strand.
GCGTCATCATAGTCCGCGACCGACACGTTCTGACTATCCGTATCCGACATGGTGACTACCTAAAGGGCGGTCGGGACATTATTAGGGTCGGGTACGACCCGGGTATGGTCGGTTAATGCCTAGAGACGGCTATGAAAGAAAAGGGAAATGCGAAATTTAAGAAATTGGGAGAACAAAGGACTTACCGATTGGTTGTGGTTGGTGGCGAATCTGGAAGTTCTAGTTGATCCGACTGGTTCGCTCGGGATGCTCTTGCTATACCGATCGACTCAAGAAGATTGGGAAAGGTTCAAATGAAGGCCTCAAGGGCCTATTTATAGGAGAGCGTTTGGGCGGGAAACTAGCCCACTTGCGCGACGTGACCGTTGCAGACTTCGAGGCGACCATTGCATTCGCAGAGGCCGGCAGTTGTCAACACGTGGCGAGGGAGGGAATGACAGCTGGCCGGTCGGTTTGGTGGCTGATGGTTGGGCTTCTTCATCCCGTCCCGTTTTTTCCCGGACGGTCAAAAGGCCCGGGCTGGGGGGGGCTCTTGGTAGGGAATACCCCGACCGACATAGCGTTACCCCGACCGGTGAGCCTTCGTCCTTTTCTTCTTGTCTTTGCAGGTTACAGGTCGGGTTTCTTGTGAAGAACCCGGTCGGGATCCGACCGGGAGTTACCCGAGCGACAGTGTCGATCACCGAGCGGTAGCCCTTTAGCGTGAGAACTGACGAGGGACACGTGGCGGCTCCACGCGTTGACAGGCAGGGCACCCGGGAAGGCGACACGTGGTTGCTACGTGGGAAGCATGCCGAATGACCGGATTTGTGTCTCCGGCTCCGCGGCTATAAATACCCGCGACAGCGACAGTGTGGGGGACTTTTGGACGATCGATAGGTTGTTGTTAGAGAATCCCGACCGCATTCAGTCGGTACTCAGAGCAACCAAGTAGATTGTACTTAGGGCCTTCACTGTGATCAATAAGAGTTATTTATTTGCTTTAATTGGTCTCGTGTTTATTTAATTACCGATATATATATATATATATATATATATATATATATATATATATATATATATATATATATATATATATATATATATATATATATATATATATATATATATATATATATATATATATATATATATATAGACTTGCGTTCAAATGAGGACAAGTATATTATAGAGGACTGTGATGACGGATGTAGTGTGTGCCATTAGCCTGTATGTTGTGTGCATGGCCGAATGTAGTCGTGTGCCCCAGTTTGTATGTCGCGTGCATATATTTGTTAATTAATAGAGCCTGGGTTCGAAACCTAATGCTTACATGTATTCTTGTGTGCCATTATGTATTAAATTGTGTGCCTGATAGTAATTTGTTGTGTGCCCATTATTTGTCCTCATTTGAACTCAACCATATATATATATATATATATATATATATATATATATATATATATATATATATATATATATATATATATATATACTTATTATTAAAAAAAAAAATCCTTCTTTCATTCTTGCCACACTTCTTCCCAAAGAATAGAAAATAAAAAATGAAAAAGGAAACAAAATTATCTTAATAACAACAACAACAACAACAACAACAACAACAACAACAACAATAATAATAATAATAATAATAATAATAATAATAATAATCTACTTCTATACTATAATTAAAAAAAAAATCATATTTACTTAATTTCCGCCCAAACAATAGTAAATAGTAAAAGTAAAATTAAAAAAGGAACGTGAACTAAAAAATGAATATAAATATGTCACAATAATATTCTACATCATCAATTAAAAATGGAACTAGAATTATGTAAATTGGAAAATGAAATTAATATTAATAATTGACTGAAAATTAAAAATGACAAAATGAATGAAAATTAGGTTAATTGAAAAAGAAAATGAATATTAATAATTGACTGAAAATAAAAAAGATTCATAATTGACTAAAATGGAAAAGAAAATGGTCAAATTATTGCATTTTAATTTTTCACAATAATATTACACAGTAGAAAAAATCAAATCACAATTATATCATACATCTTTCAGAATTTCAAACAATGGAACGGAAATTAAAAATGGAACGAAAATATTTCAATAATAATATTCTACATCATCAAGTAAAGGAAAATTAAAAATGGAAAAGAAATATTTCAATAATAATATTCTACCTCATCAATAGTAAAGGTAAATTAAAAATGAAACGGAAATATTTAAAAAATAATATTCTACATCATCAAATAAAATTAGAACGGAAATTAGGTAAAAATATCATTACATTTATATTTGAATTGACTAATTGACTGAAAATAAAAAAGAATAATTAGCTGAAAATGAATCTAATATTACTAATTGACTGAAAATATAAAAGAAAATGGATATTAATGATCCATAAATGACTAAAAAATGGTCAGATCATTGCATTATAATTAAAAATCGGACATAAATTAAAAATTAGATGAAAATATTTCAATAATAATATTCTACATCATCAATAGTAAATGTATATTTTAAACAATAGTAAAGGTAAATTAAAAATAGAACGAAAATATTTCAATAGTAATATCTACATCATCAATTAAAAATGGAATGAAAATTAGGTAAAAAATATCACTGAATTTGATATTCTAGCTAATTGACTGAAAATAAAAAAGAATAATTAACTGAAAATGAATATGATATTACTAATTGACTGAAAATATAAAACGATCATCACTAATTGAGTGATATTCTACCATTATATATTTTCACCCGAGTAACTCGTCCTAATGCACTGAAGCTGTTAGCTCTAGAGGAGGATGGACAAGATTGTGTTGACACTACCAATGTCGTCTACAAAGAGGTCTCAGTAATGTGTAAATACAATCGTTGATATTATGTTTTTTTTTAAATGACAAAATTGATATATATATATATATATATATATATATATATATATATATATATATATATATATATATATATATATATATATATATATATATATATATATATATATATATATATATATCTAGACAAAAAAAATATTCCATATATACAAATGAATTAAGATAGCGATTCATTCATATAACTTAGTTGCTAGAGAACGAGCACATTTGCCTAATTTAAAAAAAAAAAAAAAAAAAAAACTTAAAAATGATAAATAAAATCTCCAAAGTTACAGCACTGCATGCGTACATCTACACATTAACTATTAATTTGAGCAATTATTTGCTCAAATTCAACCAATAATAACATCAAAACACATAAATGATTCAAATCACATTTTCAATTGCAATATATAATATTTGATGTTCTAATTTAAATACTTATATATTGATCCAAATATTCTTAATATATTACAACAAATTCATTCCGTGCATTGCACGGGCGAAAAAAAAAAACTAGTTAATTCTTAATTAGAGGAAATTTCAATTTTGGTCATATGACTATAAGGGTCTTGTTAATTTCAATCCTTGACTTTTAAAAGTGTCAATTTAGTACCTTAACTATGCAATTTTTGTCAATTTTGGTCACTCCGGTCAAATTGCCGGCCAAATTTCGCCGAAAAATTTTAATTGTTAAAATAATGAGGGTATTTTGATCATTTCACGTCTATTTTCTTCTTCCCAGGCGAGTCCATCCCTTCTTCTCCCATTTCCGGTGAATGCAATGAACTAAGATGATGGAGAAAGGAGGCTTGATGGTATTAAAGATAGGGTTTAGAGGGAGAAAGAATGTCGGAAACGCCGGAGAAGAAGAAAAGAGGCGTGAAACGACCAAAATACCCTTATTATTTTAACCATTAAAATTTTTCCGGCGAAATTTGGCCGGAGTGATTAAAATTGACAATACCCCTATAGTCATATGACCAAAATTGAAATTTCTTCTTCTTAATTATAAAATAAACAAATTTGCATAATCTTTTTCTTTTTTTTTGAGATAAATTTCAATAATCTAAAACCAAACAGTTTAATTTTGATGTCGCCGGGAAAAGCTCAAAAGATTAATGCGGTGAGCATGGATCGAACACGCAACCTTCAGATCTTCAGTCTGATGCTCTCCCAACTGAGCTATCCCGGCACTTGGTTTTGCTGTCGAACCCTTTTTTAATATCCTTTTGAGCATACATCTTGCATTTCAATTCTTTGTTTGGGGATGTTAATGAACCAGAGAACAAAAGCAGAAGACCAGAACAGAATTGCAAGAGGAAGAAGAAGAAGAAGAAGATCAGAGTTTGCAGGAGGAAGAAGAAAATTGCAGAGAGAATTGAGAGGAAGATGTAAGTGTACAAATTAGTACACGTTAGATTGGCTAATTTATTAGTTTATTTTATTAGTATGTAATGTTAATTAGTATCAGTTGTAATTAATATTATTGGAGCAAGCTAAAATGTGTGGTGGAGATTTCACTTTAATGAGTTGAACCAAGAGCAAGTCTGAAGATCTCAAATTAAGGAATATGTGGTTGAGAAGAATTCAAGCCACATGAAAGCTACAATCAAGGCATGGGGAAATGGAATTTGCGTACAGTATATAAGGAAGAGAAAACGAAAGAGGAAGTTGCCAATTCTGAAATTCTGATCACATACGCAAGCTTCCTATATTACTACTTTAATATTGATTATGTTATATTTGTGATTTAATTCTGTACTTCAAGTCAGTACCTGTGACAGCTGAAGAGATACACCAAAGGTGGTTATGGCATGCACGGTTCAGTCCTGAATAGGTGTTTAAGAAGAGTTGTAGTGGTAAAGGCTGTGAGCCGTTTGTAGTTACCTCTTGTAATACTCCGTGGTGAACATCTATAGTGGATTGGGCAGACGTGGGTTGCCCCGCAGGCGTAGGAGAAGCGCTCCGAACTGCGTAACAATTCTACTGTGTCTTTACTTTATTTATGCTTTCAATTTCGTTATTTATTCTTTGATTAAATTGATTTCATTAAACAACGAAATTGTCTGGTAACATAAAATCAAGTAGAATCCTTATTGTTAAATTGATTTCAAGATACACAGGAATTTTCAATTGGTATCAGAGCCACCAGACTTAAGTTATTAGTCTGTCGATCTGGCTACTCCGTGCCCTTTGAACTCAATTCTTCAGCGGCTATTATTATTATTTTTGATTTTGTTAAATTGTTCGATCTCACGGGTTGTTGAGTGTTACAGAATGGAGCATACTAAGGCTCTTCCCCAGCTAGTCGGTGACAACTATGCATATTGGAAGGTGCGCACGCGCACTCATCTCAAAGCACAAGGTGAAGCAGTATGGTGTATCGTTGTAACAGGCTGGGATCATCCAACCAAAGCCAGTACCAGTGAGGATGAAACTCGAGTGACGAAACCTGAAAATGAATGGACCCAAGCTGAGAAAACGAGTGCTGGACACAACGATAAGTCACTGGATATTGTTTATGGGCTAATTCATGAAAGTCAATTTCCTATTGTTGCAGGCCATGATTCAGCTAAAGGCGCATGGGAAGCTCTAGAGGCTACTTATGAAGGCACAACGTCGGTGAAACAATCAAAACTGCAACTGGTACAGTCAGATTTTGAGGAGCTCCGGATGAATGAAGATGAAACCATCGTGACCTTTCACACTCGTGTGCAAGAGCTAGCAAATCGAGCTACGGTCCTCGGAGAACCGTTCACTCAAGAAAAGTTGGTGAAAAAAATTCTACGATCTCTACCACCTCGGTTCCGGATGAAAGTTACAGCTATCCAGGAACATGACAACTGGGAGAAAAAGACCGTAACACAACTAATGGGGAATCTAAGAACTTATGAGATGGAAATCTTAACAGATCACACGAAAAAACAAAAAATTGTAGCTTTTACCGCTGAAGAAAATAATTGTATACCTGATTTAGATGAAATAGGTGATGATGCAGTTGTATTTCTGACTAAACAGTTTTCTAAAATTTTGAAACAGGTATCAAAAGGTTCACGAAACAAGAATATGCAAAAGGGAGCGTCATCATCTAAAGCGAGTCCTAAATCAGGATCATCAACCTTCAAGCCTTCTGGTTCACGTCCAGGACAGTCCAAAGAGAAACCCAACAGTAAAGGGATCAGATGCTATGAATGTGAGGGCTTCGGACATGTACAAGCAGAGTGCCCCACCTATCTTCGACGCAAGAAATCTATGTCAGCAGTTACTTGGAGTGATGATGACTCGGACAGTGAAACAGGAGGATCTGGTCCAGACGAAATTTCTGGTAATTTTGTTGCCTTTACTGCACATATGGCTGCTGGACCGTGTCATGAAGATGTTGCTGATTCAGAGGGAGGCGAGTATATCTCTGCAGAAGATTTAGAGTCAAGTGAATCATCTTTTGAAATTGAGTTTAATAAGTTGTATCCCAAATGGGCAGCACTAAGGAAAGAAAATCGTAGATTAACTAGTGAAATAGGGATTGTAACAAATGCAAAGAAAGTGTATCAAACTCAAATAGCTGATAGAGATCTGCTTCTTAAAGAGGCATTAGCCCGAGAAGAAAAACTGAAACAAGAGGTACAGACTCTGAAGCAGGAGCTGAACACCTACAAACGCCAAATCCAAATGATGGATACCACGTCTACACTTGACGAGATCCTTGAGTCTGGAAGAAAGACTTCTGCAAAATTTGGTCTGGGTTTCACAGGAAACAGCTCAAAGGATAAAACGGTGTTTGTGAAAGCGTCAGGCCCTGGTCGAGGAGATATTCCAGAATCTAGCACAGCGACACATCGCGTTGGTACAGTAAGATCACTCAAGCCATATTATAAATCCTATAACCCGGTATGTCATTATTGCAGGTTACGGGGTCATACCGGACCTGAGTGCTATTACTTCTACAAGGATCAAAGAATCGAGAAGTTCAAACATAAGAACATCCAACCCTTTACAAGACAAATTTGGGTTAAAAAGACAGATTATATCTCATTTGTCTCTTTCCACTCTAAAAGTACAGGTCGAGAAGAAAAATGGTACTTCGATAGCGAGTGTTCACGTCACATGACAGGAAATCCTAAATTTCTGAGTAACGTAAATACAAGCAAAGGTGAAGTTACTTTTGGTGACGGTATAAAAGGACAAGACACTAGTATAGGCACGCTAAACGTAGTTGGTCTGCCAAAACTAGAGAAAGTTCTGCTAGTCAAAGGACTTCATGCAAATCTTATAAGTATAAGTCAACTATGTGACCAGAACTGGAACGTGAGCTTTACCAAAAATAACTGCAGTGTCCTAGACAAAACAAATCAATGTGTTATGGAAGGCACAAGGTCAACTGATAATTGCTATATTCTCACTAACAATGTTTTGTGTTGCAGGATTAATGGAGATGAAACTGAGCTTTGGCACCAAAAGCTAGGACATCTAAGTTACAGACTTCTTGACAAACTTGTGAAGATTGAAGGTGTTCGTGGATTACCCAAGCTAAAAGTCAAACCAACCATATGTGGTGCGTGTCAAGCAGGAAAGCAAACCAAATCCTCTCATCCAGCTCAGCACACCATAAACACAAGTCACTGCTTGGAACTGATCCACATGGATCTCATTAGTCCAACTCAAACAGAAAGTGTTGGAGGTAAGAAATACATACTAGTTTGCGTTGATGATTATTCTCGTTTTTCTTGGGTTACCTTTCTCAGGGACAAGTCTGAAACCCTCGAAGCCTTCAAAACTCTGGCATTAAAACTCCAAAAAGAAAGAAATGAACCCATCATTCGACTCCGAAGTGATCACGGACGAGAATTCGACAACAATCTGTTCGATACCTTCTGCAACCAAATAGGAATCACACATGAATACTCAGCACCGAAAACACCTCAACAAAACGGAGTTGTTGAACGGAAGAACAGCACAATTCAAGAAATGGGACGTGTTCTGCTCAATGCCAAAGGACTACCTCAAAAATTTTGGGCAGAAGCTGTGAACACTGCATGTCACATCATCAATCGGTCTATCTACGTCCAGACACGAATCAGACCCCGTATACATTATGGAAAGGTAAGAAACCAAACATTAAATATTTTCATATTTTCGGATCACGTTGTTTTATCTTGAAGGATCGAAACCCTGTCGCAAAGTTTGAACCAAAAAGCGATGAAGGCATCTTCCTCGGCTATTCAACGAACAGCAGGGCATATCGTGTATACAACAAAGTTACCAAAACCATCATGGAGTCCACAAATGTTGTAATCGATGATCAACCGAGCGATATTATCACAATGTCTCAGCCTGGACCAGTGACAGAACCTGACACAAATTGTCCTGAAACTTCTGATTCCAGAACCCCTGAACCTAATCCAGAGTCCTCTATGCCATCTCCCACATCAACTCAACCTGAGCAAGGAACTGAGTCTGAGTCTGAATCTGACACTGATCACTGTAACATTGATATCCCTACTCGCATCCGGAAAGCTCATCCAATACAAAACGTAATTGGAGACCCCAGTTCCGGCGTAAAAACCAAAGGTAAACCGAAACGTGATTACCTTTAATTAGCAGGATATTCTTGTTATACTTTGCAGATCGAACCGAAGAATATCAAAGAAGCTCTAACATACGAACACTGGATCAAGGCCATGCAAGAAGAACTGGGGCAGTTCGAACGAAATAAGAACAACTACAAAAGAGGAGGATCAGAAAAAACGTTATTTATAAAACGATCAGACTTATTCACCAAGCCGTTAGACAAATCGAGATTTGAACTGCTTAGAGCTGCCCTTGGGGTTTGCAATCCCACAGCTTAATCTTCCACACCAGGTACAACAAATAATCTCTAATTAATTTTTTTTGCTAACGTGGTTGTTGTTTATTTGTTGCAGGAAAATAAAATTCTAAACCTCTCCTTATTTTTAATATTCTCTTTTTACCATTCTAATTATGCCAAGCGTCATTAAGAACCCTATACCTGCATGTTTCCTTACACGGCTTACCTACCTTATATATCTATATATTAGTTTACACCACTACAAAATTAAATGTGTCTTGAAATAATAATTCCAAACAACTTCCACCACTCTCTCCTAGTATGACTCTACTACTACCCCTACAAACTAGTCACATCCTCATCCCATCCATCACAACTTTTGAGAAGCCCATTAATTAAATGTCTCCTTGTCTTTCTTACTCTTACACGCCAAACCCACACCCTTCATCTTCATCTCTACCACGCGCAATCACCAAACCTTCAACAATGGAAGAAGACAACCCTTTCGCCATTTTCACAACCAAATCTGAAAGATTGGAGCTATTTCGCCACATCATCAACGCTGAATCTCCTCTTACATCTGATGATATGGATCGAGTTCTCGCCACAATCAAGCACCATGCAAGCCTTCTTGAAGGACTCTCGGATAAGGAAATCAGGCAAATCCAAGCTTTAGCTCGGTTCATATCAGTGGAGTCGTGGGCTTTTCCGGCCGAATCAACCGAGCTACCTCCGCCACAATCCGAGTTCGTGCATGCCTCATCCCCGGAAACTATGGTAGTATCCTCACCTTTAGATGAAACTGTTTCTGTTTCTAGAAAATTAAATTTCAACATCTCTTTGCCGAATCAGTTTGTGTTTACCTCTACTGATATGTGTGCCCCTTCCTTTCCTTTACAAGGTGATCCGTATGATTCTTCTTCACATAAATTACCTGAAAATCTTCTGCCATTATCTGATTTTGTGCATGCTGTGTCAACTCCCTTCACCATTCGAAATATTAACCAATTTGTGTCTCCCATGACTTGTGCGGCATTCTCTATTCCCATAACCATCCCAGTCTCAAAATCAGTAGAGGCTCTCATCCCAGTGCCCACCTCACATGACTCTGTTCCTATCATCTCTATGCCCGTGGGCAAAGCTTCCCAAAAAGGGAAAGAAAAAATTACTGTTTTAGGTACAGCCGAGAAAAGAAAAATTGGAGCATTGGATGATGTTGTCTGCTTGTCTGATTCCAAGCAACAAAAAAAAGGGTCCACACTGCTACCCAGGATGACAAGGTCCAGATCAGTTTCAGGCCCAGTACCAAGTCCAGCCCCTGCATAAGCGACTGTCACTGTTCCTTCTGGCTCAAAGATAAAGAAACCCAAGACGTAATACCATCCGATTTTACTGTCTCTCGCCTTGATGTCTGATTGGCAAGTTCATGCTACTAGGGAATTTATTTTAGAGAAGTCCATCAATGTGGAAGACTTGACAGAAAAATGCAACATTATCCCTATCTTGCGAGATCAATGCCTGCTTGCATCCCTTGTTCATGTTGGACCGTATTCCACATGGCTCACTGCCGAGTTCTATACAAATTTTTCCTTGGATACTTTTTCGGAGGGGTCACCTCGGTTTCAACAGGTTTTCATCCGGGATAAATGGTATCTCTTAAGTCCAGCTGTGGTCAATTCCTATTTTGGCACTCCAAATCATCAAGCTGCCCCTGACCCGAGTCCTAATCTCCTAGCCGCTGCTTTAACTCACAACAAAGAAGTCATTTGGCCAAGCACCGGACTCGAAAGCCTAAAGCTCACCACGGTCTACTTTGTTCTTTTACGGCTTGCCTCAACAAATTGGATGCCGGCTGTTCGTCATCATCTTATGTCTGACCAACTTGCTGCCCTCCTTTACAAGATCAGGAACCGACTTTCCTTCAACCTTGGAGAAATCATCTTTGGGCATCTCGCGCAATTTGTGAGACGAAGGGAACCTAAGGTACATCTTCCGTTTCTTAGTCTAATTTTCGGGATTCTACAGGAACATGGGTTCAAGCCCTACAAAGATGAGGTGGTAACTGCTCATGACTCGGTCTATAAATATGATGATCGTTTAATTCATAAGGAACACTATGATGATAGAGCTACACTCATGATCACTCCCGGCGCACCAACTGTCACGCTCCCTGTGTCTGCCCCTGCATCATCCGCTGACACTGCTTCAGCTCCAAATCCACGTCCTACGGCAGTGCTCAAGGAACCTCAGACGCTCATGGATCGACGTCAAATTGTCCTCACTCTTCAAGCATCGATCGCTCAACATCGTACATCGGTTGCTTCTCAACAAATTACTATTGCTGGCTTAGAAAATTGAAGAGATGCTTAGTTGGAAGAAATAGCCCGAATAGAGGCCATCTATTCTCGAATTCGGTCTAATACTGGCGCTGGCACAGGTTCTATTTCTGACAGCGATGACTCTGAGTCAGGCACCCGGTCTACAAGTTAATCCAATCCACTAATATGATGTTCACCGTTTTTGTTTGTCATTTATTTGGCAAAAAGGGGGAGTATTGGAGAAAAGGGGAGTCTGAGAATATTTGGTTGGGAATATTTGGTAAGTTTTTGGTATATTTTGATATGGATGTTAATCCTTGGTATGACTTAAGTATTAATAATATTGGTATGACTTAAGTATGAATTGTCTTGGTATATTTGGTATGTTGAATGCATGGTATGAATCAGTTTTACTTGGAATGCATATGAAGAAAGGAAAGCTCCAAATTAGGGGGAGTAACTCAAATTACAGTATGGAAAGCGTGACATATATGGTATGCTTGATACAACATTATTTCATGCATGATTCACTATTTGTTAATTGGATGAAGTATGTGAGTCAACATCAACTAAGGTCCAAAATAAAATCCCACACACAAATAAGCTTTGGTCTGGTCCTAAAAGAATTAAATTGCACATTTATTTTTTTTCTATATGTTCAGTACGTATACTATGGGATGTTAATAAAATATTCGTTCTTTTTCCCAAAGTATAATGATACTATTGTTTTACTAAATAAATTGCCAAAGGGGGAGATTGTAAGTGTATGTACAAATTAGTACACGTTAGATTGACTAATTTATTAGTTTATTTTATTAGTATGTAATGTTAATTAGTATGAGTTGTAATTAGTATTATTGGACCAAGCTAAAACGTGTGGTGAAGATTTCTCTTTAATGAGTTGAACCAAGAGCAAGTCTGAAGATCTCAAATTAAGGAATATGTGGTTGAGAAGAATTCAAGCCGCATGAAAGCTAAGGCGTGGGGAAATGGAATTTGCGTACAGTATATAAGGAAGGGAAAACGAAAGAGGAAGTTGCCAATTCTGAAATTATGATCACATACACAAGCTTCCTATATTCTGCTTTAATATTGATTATGTTATATTTGTGATTTAATTTTGTACTTCAAGTCAGTACCTGTGATAGCTGAAGAGATACACCAAAGGTGGTTATGGCATGCACGGTTCAATCCTGAATAGGTGTTTAAGAAGAGTTGTAGTGGTAAAGGCTGTGAGCCGTTTGTAGTTACCTCGTGTAATACTCTGTGGTGAACATCTATAGTGGATTGGGCAGACGTGGGTTGCCCCGCAGACGTAGGAGAAGCGCTCCGAACTGCGTAACAATTCTACTGTGTCTTTATTTTATTTATGCTTTCAATTTCGTTATTTATTCTTTGATTAAATTGATTTAATTAAACAACGAAATTGTCTCGTAACATAAAATCAAGTAGAATCCTTAGTTTAAATTGATTTCAAGATACACATGCATTTCCAGAAGAAGATAACAATTGTATAACGTTGCTGCCGAACTTCAATTTTTCATCATTCTGCAGACGCCGAAGAGGTAATCTCAAAGTCCCATACTGAAAATTGTTAAATTAAAAAGAAGTTTTTAAAATTCGAGTGTAGTGTGATGATAAATGATTATATGTAACGTTGAAGAGTTAGCGGGTTGTTTTTGTTTCGTTTCTGCCATTTGGACTTCACACCAAGTGTTGAGTTATTGCCTCAAAGAGAGGCTTCATTACCATGAGTTCTTTTCACTGCATTCCAGTGGAGGTTGGTGCTTAATTTGAATAGTATACTAACAATTCTTGATTTTCTTTTCTGATTTTTACTATGGCTGCTTGTGCTATTATTTTATACAAATTGCTACCCTGAAATAGTATATGGGCAACTAACAAGTGTTTTTATGGAGTTAATTTTGGGCACTAATCCAGTCTGTGTTTTCTGTTTGTTTGATTTTTTTTTTTTAATTATTTGATTCAATTTCTATATATACGTGGAAAAAGAATATATCTGAACTAAGTGCCGCTACTTAGATGATTTTTTTTTCTGGAGGTTGGTGCGGGGGCAATGGGTATCTAAGTTTAAATCTTTTAGCTTTTACATGTTTTCTTCTACAACATGGACTGTGTTGTGCACCCATAAGTTCAAAACTTTGTTGACTAATCAAAGTATCAGATGGCATGCTATTCCAATTGTTGTAATAATCATAATGCAAAATTGATATGCATGAAAAGGGGGATGAGTTTTTTATAATGAAGAGCAAACAGACAATGTAGACTTAATGCACTTTGGATACTATTAGATGTTGTCTTTGCAAAAAATGTAATTAGTATAATGAAGCTGATGTTTTGGTGGTTGTTTGGTGACTGATACATTCAGTGAGCAATATTCTTTCACTGTTTCCCTTATGCAATCTTGTGACATTATCACTTCATGTTTTCTTGCACTTATCTCTCTGTAAATGCGAAAAACTTGAATTATATATATTCAAAATTCAAAGTATCGGTTACAAGTAGTATGTATCAATCAAGAAGGGGTACAATCTCTGTATATGAGAAGTCCTCTGATTCTCTACTAGAAGTATGCCTATTAGATGTGTGCCAAATTTGGAATATGCCAAATTGGAAGTGTGCCGAGTCCAGAGTATGCTGAACTTGAAGTATGCCGAGTTCGGGAGTATGGCCGAACTGGAAGTATGCCGAGTTCCTTGTTGGAAGTGTGCTGAGTTCAGAGTATGCTGAACTGGAAGTATGTCAAGTTCGGGGGTATGGCCGAACTGGAAGTATGCCGAGTTCGGGAGTATGCCGAACTGGAGTAGTTCCTTGCTGAAGGACCTCCGGAGTTGGTAGCTTGTTCCTCAATGAAGGGCTAATATGCAGCTTGATCTTCAAAGAAGGGCTTCCAGTTTTCAAGTGGCGTGTTCCTCAGTGCGGTATACGCAGTACAACTGCGGGCGTGTTCTAGACGATATCCTGGCGAGACTTCGGCAGAGCTTCACTATGCAGATTTCCAGAGCTTTAATTCTTGAAAATGAAACCACTATTTATAGTGGTGAGGGTGAGGGAAAATCTCCAACCAACTCTTAATTCCTTATTTAATTTAATTATTTTAATTAAATTAAGGAACGTATCGGGACACCATTGCGTCCAGGTTCATGATTTCATCAAATTTCCACATAATATCAAATATCCAAATTCCTCAAAATTATATAATCCACATATAATTTTAGTGGGCCAAGACCAAGTCAAACCCGCTATATGCAACCCAATTAATCCAAGCAGCCTGGTCCGATTTAATTAAATATTCCACCAACTTAGGCCAAACAATTCAACATTCAATTACATTTAATTAAGTAATTAAACCAATTAATTATTTAATGGGCCATTTAATTAACCCAATTAAATAAATATTAGTCCAATTAAATTAATTAAAGTAATTAATTTAAGAATTAAATATCCACCACGGTCCAACAATATTATTTAAATTTTCAATGCTTAAAAATTGCCCCTTCGAGACTTGCTTGACGTGCCTCAAATGCAAAGAGAAGGTAGTCTCGAAATTAACCGTAGTAGTCCAAGAGTCCAATTTTGCAAATAACAGCCCAAAATATTATATTCCAAAATTTTTTTTTTGCCAAGATCCAACAAAACTGTAGGCAAAAGCCCAACTATAGAGGCTTGTTTCCTTTTTTCCCTTCTAAAAACTGTTTTTTTTTTTTTTTTTTTAAACTTTGGCCAACTTGCAATTTTAGCTTTAACTGAAATCAATCTACGGATCTTCCCAGAAGTTGAACCTTCCTGAGAATTTGGCCAGATACACCAAATGACACAACCCTTATCCCATCATGAATTGTAGCAACGGATCATACCCGTGGTAAATAATATTAAACCCTTTTCATACCCCACCACATAATTAACCACAAAATCATAAACTGATAAGGATTGAGTTAACAGAATTAGAGGTCCAACACACTCAAATTCCTCATCCTCTGACTATAAATAATGTAACAGTTCACCATCCTTTTCCCAAACCAAGAGCAGAGCTAGCTACCTGCAGTTAATTTCACCGAGCTTCAATCTTCACTGTGACAAGGTAATCTTTCTTCTTGCAACTATCTATATTCTTGACTTTCTTTTGACAGGGGAAGAAGGAAGACGAGACATGTGAGGCATTGGGTAGAAAACACTGAAAATTGATTTTCTGAGGTGTATTTCACCATTGATTGAACTCACCGTCGACTGGAAATTGATTCTTTCCGGAATGGTTTGGTTTCGCGCCGTTAACCCTTTGGGGACGAAAGCTGCCGTGTAATCATCGGGCACGCGCTCCGGCGCGTTGCCGTTGCCGTAAGGTCGCCGCAGGGTGTTGCTCCGGCACCCTTCCATTTCTACGAACGGGAGTCCGAAACCACCGTCTCGGAAACAAACTATGCTTTGTTTCTTCTCCTCCACTTTGTTTAAAGAAAATTTCTCGTGCCCCAGGAGTTCGCCATGCACCATAGAATCGTCGCCGAAGGACCAATTGCTTGGACCGACTGCCGGCGAGCTTGACAGAGAAGAAAGCTTGTTCAGGCTTCGCTGTGTTCGTCGACAAAGGTGCCAAAATAGGAGTTTATTTTCCTTTGCTGAAGTTCTCACTTTAATTTATTTTATTCTTTGCATTTAAACTAAGACTGCATAGAGCCATGTGCCGTCACACTTTCCCATGTATGCTTGCGTGTGGACATAGTTTTCTTTGAGGGCAACATTGAAATACAATCCACAGTTCTATTTGCTTTGTTTCTTTCCCATCACACTTTGCTTTGTCCTTTTCCCCAAAATATAATAGCATTACTCTGTCCTTGTTTTTTCGTGCATGTGTATACACGTTGTCTTATCTTGTTAGCTTTTAATAATTCTCCACTGCAAGCGTGTATATATACATATGTATATTAGCATGCATTCCACTACATTGGTTTCTCGATTCTCGTGACATACACATATATATAACATAATATGCATAGTGGTTTGGTTTGCATATGATCTGGGTGTGTACATAATAATTTATATATGCACTGCACTGGTCCATGTGATAATATATATATATATATATATATATATATATATATATATATATATATATATATATATATATCTTTGGCTTGCACCTTGCAAATTATATATATGTAAATGCATAATAATATATATACCTATGTATACACGTACATAATATATGATATATGTACGTGATATGTGTACTCATAAAGTATATATATTATATTAGTTGTTTTGTGACACATTGTGACATGAGAATTTCCTTGAACACTTTCATGATAATTTTCTTCGGACTTTTAGTCTCATAACATTTTCTTTGCTTTATAAATTTTGGACAACTTTCGGACTTGACATCTTGGTCCTTAATGCAGATTCATACATCGCAAACCATTTTTGAACAATGGTAGTGTTTTGGGAAACCGTGGGAGCCGATCAGAAGAGGAGGCTCAAAGTATCAAGCGACGAGACTGGAAAAGATAGCATGTCGTTCATCGTTTACCCACCAATGGCGTCGAGAACTCGTCTTTCCCAGATACCGCCATATAAAGTGGAAAATTGGACCCATGACACTGACACCCAGCCATCGAAAACATGGGTTCTGAAGACCGGCTTAAGTCATGTGGACTACACAGACACACTCCCGACTTTAGGGAGATGGATACTTGAAGGTGAGGCTTCATGGAATCAGCACCCCAGCTTTAAAGGTGAATTTAGCTTCACAAAGGGGTATTGGGAGTGGACTGAGGCTATACTCAGTCGGCATCGCAAACTTCTAGAGGATGTGACGATCTACGACGGCGTATATGCCTCCTTATTCACATATGACCGCTCGACGCCTATCGTCCAAGCATTCTGCGAAGCGTGGTGCCCCATGACAAATACCTTGCTTACATCCCTCGGTGAGCTTTCAATCTCACTTTGGGATATGCATGTACTTTGTGGTCTACCGATATCTGGCGACATCTACGATGAGTATGTTCCAACTGCCTCGCAATTAACAGGGGAAGACATCAACTCCGCCCCTCAATGTTGTAAGTATTTGTTCCAAGCATACTGTCACCTTGGTAACCGAATTAGGCAACGAGGTGGTCGCCGTGGGCAACAGGAGAAAAGTCGTTCAGTTCACGTTGTTGAGTGGATAGAATTCTGGAGCAGAAGACCGCAAGTTTATGACAGGCCACCGCCTAGGAAGGAGGATAAGAAGAAGACTCGCCCGAGGAACACCCATAATCCAAGTGGCAAGATCCCAACATTCGGGGGTTGGACCAAAACGACCAAAGCGCCTTTTGCTGAGCTTGGAATTCCCTCCGAATACGAGGAAGAGACCCATTTGGCGGCATACCTAAGTTGTTGGCTGTGCGTATTCGTGCTCTCCATCAAAGCAACGCGACTCATTCGAGCCCAAACATTCCAAATGGCTAGTCTAATGGCGACGGGCAAAACACTGAACCTTGGGATCCCCGTACTTGCGAGCATTTACAATGGATTGAATGTAATATCGCACTCTAGTACGCCGGGGTCAGTTGATAGTCACTTTCCCATTCACTATGTGTATGGATGGCTGTCGTTCTACTTCGACACTCAATTCGCAAATGATCAACCATCCGCTTCCCCGCTGATGATTGCCTACTCTGGAGAGGGTGGCGCGAGGTACTATGGACCAGTAGAGGCTCGTCGTAAGATGTTCAAAGCCGACAGCGCCAATTGGCTCTGCACGACGCGCCGCCTAACTAAGGATCTCCACTTCCTCGATAATGGGGACGCACACTCTACCGACCACGAGTACCTCATGTGTCTTCGTTCTAACCACCTCATATTGCGATGGGCGGATGCATGTATCGCAGAGCCTTACACTCCTCATCGATTCAGCCGACAGTTCAGCTACTACCAAGACGGCAGCTCTGGCATACTGGGCAATGATGAACGTGAGGTCACGCTTTCGGAGGGTTTCCAACGTTGGCGCCACTCTACACTTAGGGGTTTAGGGTCGCAAGTGACATTTCCCGCGACTCGAGTTACTGTCACCATGAAGAAGTATTTCTCGCCGGGCTATAAAGATTGGTGGGCCCAAGTCCATGGGGACTACCTTGAGCGCAATATCAAGGGTTTAGCTCCTGAGGATCCAGCCAACGTGCAGCAGGAGGCTGGCACCGCCAAGAAGGGCAAACACCCAGTCCAGGGAGATGAACCACCACCCAAGAAGAGAAAGGAGCATATCATCTCGAAAAACAAGGCCGATGTGGTACGGTCGGACTCGGGTGATGAGGAAAGCCATGACCGTCACTGGAAACGGCGACGAGACAGACATTCGCCTTCCCCAGTGGAGGTAAATCACTGTTCTCGCTTATCCCAATGATTGCTGGTAGCACTTAATTTACCCTCTTTTACTTCTTGACAGGAAAATGTGGCGATACCTGCTAGTGGAGGAGCTGAGTCATCAAATAAAAGGGTGGCAGCCAGCAATACTGGAGAAAGTGGACATTCAAACAATGCCTCAGCATCAAACACGCACCAGTCGGGGAATTCCCTCGACGAGCCACGCGTAGGTCAGCAAGATAGACCTGAGGTCTCTGTCTTTGATGGAAAAGACCTCGTACTGGAAGAATTTAAGGTGGTTGTCGTAAATGTCTGGAACAAGCTTCGCAAAAAGTTGGACGACACCTCGGTAGAACACGTTTCATCTTTGCAAGAGAGCTTTTTGAACGCTTTTGCAAATCTGCGGAAGTTAGACATTGATATCTTTCCCTTGGAAACACGGGTTGTAGAGATTTTCACGAAAGCTCAAGCCTTTGATAACTTTAGGTCCACAATTTTTGACAAAACATCGAGCGAGTCTCAGTCTTTATCCCTGGCGAAGGATGCGCTTAAGAATGCACAAGACGAGTTTAGGAAACTCAAGAAAGATCTATTGGGCCAACATAAGATGCTTAAGGCCACAAAAGATCGGGAAGAGGAATTGGAGAAAGAACTGAAGTTAGTTCGTGCTAAGGCAGAGGAATGCGACACTGCAATTGCCAAAATTACAGATGACCTGGGCAATGCTAAGACTGCCGTTTCGGACGCTGGGGCAGAGGTCACCCGCATTAAGGACCTGACTGTACTGACGCCAGAAGATGAAACGAGCTTAAAGGAGGCAAAGAGAGGCTTAGAAGCGTGCAAAGACGATATGCTTAGCTTTAGGCTTTTTTATTGACTGATACTCTTTGTCATTTAGTTTCTCTTTTGATTGCAAGAACTTTTGTTGTTTCGTTTCTAACTTTTGATAATTGAATGCTTCTCATTTATGTGCCGGTCCCTTAGCGATAATTCATACAACTTTTCTTTCACCCGTTGAAGGATTGTCTAGATAACCCACTCTTGCAACATGAATTGGATTTGATTTTGTTATGACTGAACTTAGATAATTTGATTCTAAGCTGCCTACGTACTCCTATGAAGGAGATCAAGTCAAACGTAGTTCAAATGATTTTTTTTTTTTACAACGTAGAGCCGTTCACAGTTTAGACTCATGCGGGCCAGGAACGTCTATGATTTGGGCCCACCCACAGACAAAGCGAGATGCATTAGCAGTTTAACCACGTGCTGCATTTTTGGTGGATGAGTCGTTCATCATATTTCCACGACTTGTGTTGACACCCCAAGTTTAAGGGTGGTAAAGCTTTAGGAACCTTCCATTGATTGGACCGATCTTCAAACCATCTTCACTAATCAACTTGTAAGCCCCACTAGTGTAAACTTCTAGAATCACGTAGGGACCATCCCACCTTGAAGTGAACTTGTGACCAGTTTTTCTCGTGACGATGATGGGCCTGCGAACAGCTAGGACCTTGTCCCCAATTTGAAAGGAACGGGTCCTTACCCTTTTGTTAAAAGCTCTAGACATGCGAGCTTGATAGCACTCCAGGCTTTGTTGCGCTTGCAGCCGTTTCTCATCCAAGGCTTCTAACTCAGCCAAGCGTAGCTTAGCATTTTCTTCATCAGTAAGACCCTCCTGTATAGCCAACCTTAAGGAGGGTATTTGACGTTCTAGAGGCAGGACCGCTTCTACACCATACACCAAAGAGTATGGAGTGCTTTGAGTAGGTGTGCGGTATGTGGTTCTATACGCCCACAAAGCTTCTTCCATTCTGTCATGCCAGTCCCTTTTCGATTTTGAGACCACTTTCTTCAACAAATTGCATAGGGTTTTGTTAAAAGCTTCAGCAAGCCCATTTGCAGCTGCATAGTAAGCTGATGAGTTTCGCTGCTTAAAGTCAAAAAGCTTGCAGATCTTGTCCATCAACTTGTTGTCAAAGGGCTTCCCGTTATCTGTTAAGATATATCGTGGGATACCAAATCGATAGACGATGTGGACGCGGAGAAAGTCTGCAACATTATCTTTCTTCACCTCCTTCAATGCCACGGCTTCAGCCCATTTTGAAAAGTAATCTGTGGCAGCTAGTATGTAGGCATGCCCTGCAGATGACTTAGGGGTAATTGGGCCAACCACATCAAGTCCCCAAGCATCAAATGGCCAAGATGCAACTGTTGGGTGTAGAGGTTCTGGTGGCTGATGAATAAAGTTTGCATGATATTGACAAGCTTGGCACCTTCGAGCATAGTCTATGCAATCCTTTACCATTGTAGGCCAATAATATCCCATTCGCTTAATGTGGAAATGCAACTTGGGACCGGATTGATGTGCACCACAAACCCCAGAATGAGCTTCTTGCATAGCTTGTAAAGGTTCCTCTTCCCCTAGACATCGGAGAAATATTCCATCAAAGGAACGACGATACAATGTTTCTTTATAGTAGATGAAGCGAGGAGTTCGACGCTTTATATCCACCCTTTTACGGGGGTCTTCAGGTAACTTTCCATCAGTGAGGTAGTCAATTAAGGGTTGCCTCCAGTCGTCTTTGCCTATATCATAAACTGAGGCAGTAGGGAGTTCAACAGTTTCATCGACTGAGCCGTCTTGATTGAAGATTGGTGGAACTACCCACTTTTGACATACCCGCACTCGGGCTGCAGGATGAGTAATAGTTGAAGCCAATGCGGCTAAGGCGTCAGCTTGCTTGTTTTCCTTCCTCGGTACATGTTCAATTGTGACGTCCCCCAACCATTGCATTAGTATCTTTGCATAGTTGTTATATGGGACTAACTCCGCCTTTTTCACTTCATATAGACCCAACACTTGGTTTATGATCAACTTTGAATCTCCATAAATGTTAATTCTCAGTTGCTTCATGTCAGCCGCTATTTCAAGCCCAAGTATCAATGCTTGATACTCAGCAACGTTGTTTGAACATTGCTCGGTCAAGGTGAATGAATATGGCAACACCTCGCCTTTCGGAGTGACGAAGACAACTCCAGCACCTGCCCCTTCTCTATGTGAAGCTCCATCAAAGTACATCTTCCATGGGGGTAGTATTTCAATGACAAGCACATCTTCATCAGGCAAATCGTCAGACAACTCCCACTCAGCAGGTATTGGGTGGTCTGCTAGGAAATCGGCCAAGGCTTGCCCCTTGACAGACTTTTGCGGCACATATATAATTTCAAACTGTTGAAACAATAAGTACCACCTTGCGAGGCGATCGGAGAGAACGACCTTCGCCATAACATATTTCACCGGGTTCGCTTTGGAAACAAGTCGGATGGTATGAGCCTCGAAGTAGTGCTTAAGTTTTTTGATGGCGAACACAAGTGCCAAACATAGCTTTTCAATTGGGGAGTACTTTAACTCGTTCGGGGTCATCATTCTGCTGAGATAGTAGAGAGCATCCTCCTTCCCCTTGTCATTTTCCTGAGCAAGCAAGGCTCCCACAGAACTGTCTTGGGCGGAGATATAGAGGATTAGTGGGCGACCGTGAACAGGAGTGGTTAGCACAGGCGGCTTCATCAAGTATGACTTGATACTTTCAAATGCGTTCTTGCATGCCTCATCCCACATGAATGGGATGCCCTTTTTCATCAACCGACTAAAAGGTTGACATCTTCCTGCTAGGTTTGATATGAACCTTCGGATGTAAGCCAACTTCCCTTGTAAGCTTTTAAGCTCATGAAGGTTTCTTGGTTCAGGCATCTTCATTATGGCGTCAATCTTTGCTTGTTCAATCTCGATGCCCCTGTGTCGAACAGTAAACCCGAGGAACTTTCCAGCAGCAACCCCAAAAGCACATTTCAGGGGGTTCATTTTCAGTTGAAACTTTCGTAGGCGGTCGAAGACTTGCCTTAAATGCACCAAGTGATTTGTGCGCAATTTCGACTTCATAACCAGGTCGTCTACGTAGCATTCGACCATTTTATGGAGCATATCATCAAATATTGTCTGCATAGCCCTTTGGTATGTAGCACCTGCATTTTTCAAACCAAAGGGCATTACTTTGTAACAGTAAATACCTTTCGGCGTTCGGAATGCAGTTAGGTCTTCATCTTCCGGCGCCATGCGGATTTGATTGTAACCGGAGGAGCCATCCATGAATGACAGGATCTCATGCCCAGTCACGGCATCTATCATTAACTCCGTGATAAGGAGCGGGAAGTCATCTTTCGGGCATGCCACATTGAGGTCCCGAAAATCTACGCAGACGCGGATCTGGCCGTTCTTCTTGCGCACGGGCACAATACTGGATATCCAGGTTGGATATTTAACTTCACGAATGAAGCCAGCCTCAATAAGCTTATTAACTTCTGTTTCAATCGAGGGAATGAGCTCGGGGCGGAAGCGTCGTTGAGCTTGCTTAACCGGGCGACACCCTTTCTTCACTGCTAAGCGGTGCACAGCTACCTTTGGGTCTAACCCTGGCATCTCCTTGTATGTCCATGCAAAGACATCAATATATTCTTTCAGCAATGTGACATAGATTTCTTCATCTTCGTCAGATAGGAGTGCGCTAATGAAGATAGGACGAGGATTTTCAGGCGTTCCCAGATCAACTTCTTTTAATTCGTCCATTGCGGCTCGTACCCCTTCTTCTAACTCATGGGGTGCATCTTCTGCATCTTCCCCCTCAATCGGGGTTTCATCACATAACGTGATATGGAACGACGATGCCACCTCTTCCTGAGTAGTTGGTGGTACATCATCACTTGAGCCTACGGTTTCCTCATTTTCTTCTTTATGTACACGAGTGTGTACAATGGTCTTCGGTTGGACTTTCAACACTTCACCGCATGAAACATGAATATATGTTTCTCGTCTCATCCGAGAAGGAATCATGCTTCTAAGCCTTTTGGGAGGTTCCACTTCAGCATTGGCATTGTCTTTAATAACTTGGACAGCTCCAAGTCGATCATGCATTGACTTTCTCTTTAGGGCTTTAGGACTTGACCCCAGTCTATCAAAGACTGAGCGTCGAGAGTCTGCCTTACCGATTCGGTCGAAGACTGACTTCTTTTTGTCTTGCCCATTATCATTGGTAGGAGTGATTTTTGGATCATACTCGCTTCCCTCCGCGGAGATACAATTACTTGCAGCCCTGTTTATAAGAATCCGCACTGGTTTAGGGGGAACATAGCCCAACCCTTTGCGAGTTTGAGGTTCTTGGTGACTTGCCTTGCCTTTACCACCGGCTTCTGGGATAAGCTTTCCCAACTTCTGTGGCTCGTTGGGGTTATAGCCAGCCTTGGCTAGAAGCTTATAAGCATTAGGGTCGAAACCCTCGGTACGTTTGGCGGGGAATATTTGGCCCACTTTATCACCACATTTCTCTTCGGATGATTTTGCTGCATTTGTTTTGAGTGTATCAATCCTTGCAAGCGGGAAGATGAGTTTTGTGTTGTGTTGATCTCCCTCTACAACTTGTTTTCCCTTTGACTTTGATTGGGAAGGTGGATCGTCATTGCCTTCCTCAATATCTTCAACAATAACTTTCCTTTTAATGTAGAACTTTGCATCCGCAAAGTAAGACTCAGCCTCTGTGAAAGGGCTTTCATCGGCGACAACCTTTTCAACTACGCCGTTTCTTTCAAACATAAGGCATTGATGCCTAGACGAGGGTACCACCCCATTTTCATGTATCCACGGCCTTCCAAGTAACAAGTTATAAGATGTCCTTGCATCTATGACATGGCAGAGGACACCTGAACTTAGGTTTCCAATTCTTAAGTCAAGTCTGATGATGCCGATTGCTCTTTGCCCTCCCTGGTTGAAGCCTTGTATCATTAGACGACTTTGGGCAAGCTCATCTGTAGATATACCAAGGTCCTTCACAGCTCGGAGGGATAGGATGTTGACAGCTGAGCCTTGATCAACCATAATTCTTTTGAGTTTTTGCCCACGGGTGTAGCCTTCAACAAATAATGGACGATTGTGTGGCGTGCCTCCAAGTAACAAGTCTTCATCCTTGAAGGTAATTTCCATGGTGTAGGAAGTAACCTTATGCATTAGCACTTCCTCATCCTCGGTGTGTTTAGGAGATGAACATTCACCTCCATCTTCTGGCTTGTCGTTTGTATTTAGGCAGGAGCTAGAAGTGCCTGCCCCTTGAAGATCAAATCCCTTAGGCATATATTGAGCCAAAGGAACTGGTGCACGTGGCTGTTTGACATGGCCCTTCGTCTTTGATTTGCGGGCATGGGTACTTTTTGAGGTTTTCTCAACCCAACTTTTCACTATGTGTTTTTGATGCTTCACAGGCTCGAAGTTCTTCTTTCTATGAGTGACAATTACCCATTTACCTTCGGATGCGTTATCATTCCGCTGCGGTTCTGAACTTTGACCGACAGCGTGCTTAACAATGAAGGGGAGTGGACGCTTCCGTTGTTTCCCATCTTCCTTTTCAGTACACAGCGGAGCGAAACGTCCGGGTGTAATCGAGATTTGATTTGAGCTCGCTTTGGCATCGGCAAGCTCGATTTTTCCATCTCTGGCCAGTGCCATTACTTTATCTTTGAAGATAAAACACTTCTCAATCGGATGACCAAGAAGACGATGATACTTGCAATAGTGTGGATCATCCACCCTTGAAGCTTCCTCGGGACGTTTCATTTCAGGCAACTCAATGAGCCTAAGTTTGAGTAGCTCATCAAACATGGGAGATACATCGGAATCCATGAAAGGATAAGTCTTCTCCTGCCTTTCTTCAATTGTCGGCCTTCTACCACCCCTTGACGGGCCAGAAAATGATCTTGACCTAGGCCTTTCAGTTGCCTTAGTGAAGACTGTCATGGGAGTAGCCTTCACATTCATCACTTCTTTCTTTTCCTGCTTTGGAAAAGGTTTGTTCCACTTTTTAACTTCTTGTTTTCCAGGTGCATTGGAGGAGCTAGGCAAGTTCAATATGTTGAGCCCTCCGCTGGCTTCGATGCTCAATTCCATGTCGTGAGCCTGACTGGATAACTCCTCAAAGGACTTTGGCTTAATCCCTTATAGGATATAGGAGAGTTCAAAGTGCATTCCTTGGATGCACATCTCAATTGCAGAACTTTGGGATATTCTTTCTTTGCAATTCAGGCATAGTTCCCTCCACCTTTCGATGTAGGTACCGGCGCGTTCACCCTTCCATTGGCGAGTAGTGGTGAGTTCCAAGAAGCTGACCGTTCTCCTTGTGCTATAGAAACGAGTTAAGAACTCACGTTCCATATCATGCCAGCTATCAATGCAGCCGGGCGCGAGGTCAATGTACCAATCAAACGCAGTTCCCTTTAACGAACGGACAAACTGCTTTACCAACAGATCGCCATAAGTCCCTGCATCATTGCATGTTTCCACAAAGTGGGCAATGTGCTGTCGGGGATTTCCCTTGCCATCGAATTGCTGGAACTTAGGAGGTTGATAGCCGTAGGGCATTTTCAACTCCTCAATTCTTTGTGTGTAGGGCTTAGCATAGGAATATGAAGGTTGGCCTTCATCCAACTTGCCTTTGATGGCCCCCATTATGTAGTCCTTCAACTGATCCACCGGTATCATGCCTTCGGTAACTGGAATAGTTTTCTCAGTTGCAGGTAAGTGGGAAGCAGCTTCTCCTACCACATGGCTAACATGAGGTGGTGGTGATTGCTGACCAACCTCTTCTTGCCCTTCAGGTTGCTTTCCTGGAGCACGGCTTCCTTGCTCCTCCATGATGCTTCCTACCCTATTATCGAGGGTGTTAAGCCGTTTCTCTTGATTTTGGAGAGCGACAGCCATTCCTTCTAGAGACTTAGCAATTCTAGCTAATTGCTCCTCCACAGACTCTGTGTTTGTCGCCATGGCCGGCATGACATTGTAGACATGTGACCACTCAGGTGCAGCCTTCCATAATGGATGTGGCGGAGTTACAGGGGAAGTGCTCCCGCTACTAGCGTTCCCTTGTATAGAAGTTGGACTACCACCATCGGTAGCTCCCTTGGGAGAGGGTGGACTTCCAGCAAAAGCAATTGCCTTTGAGGCAGCAGGGGCCTTGTCGAGCCTTCGAACCACACGTCGTGCCATGGACTGAGGTTCAGGCACTTGGACCCCCAAATCCTTTGCGCGGTTCCTTGTCAGCGGACCATGCGTTTTTGGGGTAGTGCCAGAGCTAGCTACAGGCGTAGACTTGGACTTGGTAGCTTGGGCATAGGTCCTCCTGAACATGGGATTGTTCGATGCCATTTGATGCGCAGGTAGAGGTATAGTAGTAGTAGAGAGATGAGAGGCAGAGCGGTCCCATTGGGCGTGCCAAAATATGTAAACGCGAAAAACTTGAATTATATATATTCAAAATTCAAAGTATCGGTTACAAGTAGTATGTATCAATCAAGAAGGGGTACAATCTCTGTATATGAGAAGTCCTCTGATTCTCTACTAGAAGTATGCCTATTAGATGTGTGCCAAATTTGGAATATGCCAAATTGGAAGTGTGCCGAGTCCAGGGTATGCTGAACTTGAAGTATGCCGAGTTCGGGAGTATGGCCGAACTGGAAGTATGCCGAGTTCCTTGTTGGAAGTGTGCTGAGTTCAGAGTATGCTGAACTGGAAGTATGTCAAGTTCGGGGGTATGGCCGAACTGGAAGTATGCCGAGTTCGGGAGTATGCCGAACTGGAGTAGTTCCTTGCTGAAGGACCTCCGAAGTTGGTAGCTTGTTCCTCAATGAAGGGCTAATATGCAGCTTGATCTTCAAAGAAGCGCTTCCGGTGTTCAAGTGGCGTGTTCCTCAACGCGGTATACGCAGTACAACTGCGGGCGTGTTCCAGACGATATCCTGGCGAGACTTCGGCAGAGCTTCAGTATGCAGATTTCCAGAGCTTTAATTCTTGAAAATGAAACCACTATTTATAGTGGTGAGGGTGAGGGAAAATCTCCAACCAACTCTTAATTCCTTATTTAATTTAATTATTTTAATTAAATTAAGGAACGTATCGGGACACCATTGCGTCCAGGTTCATGATTTCATCAAATTTCCAAATAATATCAAATATCCAAATTCCTCAAAATTATATAATCCACATATAATTTTAGTGGGCCAAGACCAAGTCAAACCCGCTATATGCAACCCAATTAATCCAAGCAGCCTGGTCCGATTTAATTAAATATTCCACCAACTTAGGCCAAACAATCCAACATTCAATTACATTTAATTAAGTAATTAAACCAATTAATTATTTAATGGGCCATTTAATTAACCCAATTAAATAAGTATTAGTCTAATTAACTTAATTAAAGTAATTAATTTAAGAATTAAATATCCACCACGGTCCAGCAATATTATTTAAATTTTCAATGCTTATACTCTCAGATGAAAATGTTGAAATCATATCTTCTGAAGGCTGCTTTTAGAAACTGTGGCTATAATCTTTTCCAGTTCATTCCACAGGTAATGTTGTGCCTTGAACCTTATTGATGTTATCACATATTTGCTTGTTATTATAGTTATTTTGAATCATCACAGTGATTAAGTTCTTTAATTTTGTCTATTTAATACATATTTTCCTTGCTATTATCATTTAATTATGGTTCACACTTGTTTTGAATGTTTTACGGTGTTTGTTAGTGTTTTTGAACCATTCTAGGTCAAAGATATGAGCAAGGGAAGTTCAAGGATGAGTTTTGAGCAATTTTGGACAAGTTCGGTGCCCAGAGGATTCGACGCGTCGAGCCAAAGGCTCGACACGTCGAAAATTTCCAGAAAGTCTTCCGATCGAGACCATCAGGTCTCGACGCGTCGAGAATGACGCGAAGAATTACTCATGCGGCAAAGCTTACTGCATGGTGGGCTGCAATGTTGGAGCAACAATTATTCCCTAATCATTGGGACACTCCTTCCTAAGTCAAAGCTTGCTAGCTATAATAACATTCCAACCAAAATAGTGGAACGGCAATTTCTTATTTTAAATATAGGAATTATAATTTGAGTCCAATTTTGTACAAGATTCCTATTTCATCTCAACTTTGTACCCACTATAAAATCCCTCCTTCCTCAACCCTAAGGAGACAGAGAGATTTTCAGAGTTCTTTGTAGACAAGAAAGAGAGAAATCAAGAGGCTCAAGTTATCTTTGGAAGCAAGGAGGAAGCCACGGAGATTCGGGAGAATCGCTTGGTCAATTCTTGTACTCTTTTGATGATTTGTGATTCTTTATTTATATTTGCTATGTATAATTTAGCCATGCTTGGCTAAATTCTTTAGGGATTTTTTGGTGAATTTGTTTATGAACCTATGTGCCTAGTTCGTTAATTTCTTAATATATTTATGTTTGGTTTTATGATTTGTGTTGCAATCTTGTTTTTAACCTGTTGTTGTTGGTAATTAAAGGCCTAAATTACTAGCTTCATAGTCATATTTGTGTCACCAATGGGAATTGGGGCATAAATTAGGGCACACACGATTGCACCTAACGGTTGGTCCTTGGGAAAGGGGAACTAATTAGGGGAAGTTTATTCTAGATTATTGTTCATCGGGAGATGGTAGTAATTAGGAATAATTGAATGCTCATCTTTGATCTTATTGGGTGTTTAAGCCATGGGAGTGGAAATTCACTAGGAATAGAGATTACGGGAGTAATTCGATTCCACTTTGCATTCCCACACAAATCTTAATTCCAAACCAAATATTACAAACTTTAATTGGTACTAGGTGATTAAACATTGTGATCCCAAGAATCCTATTTTGCTCTATTGTCTACAAAACCTTGCTACTTATTTTATTCTGCTTGTTATTTTATGCAATTAATCAACCTTCAAGTTTTGTTCGGACTAGTTTCATATGAGTAACCTAGTAGCTAGTGATTAGTACACCACCTCTCTGTGGTTCGACAACCCGAATACTCCGGGTATTATTTGTTTGCCCCAAATTACAGCAATCACTTATCTTTTGTGGATGCATCTTTATTAATATTGTTAATTATATTGCTTTCCTAGAGGGGGTTGCACAGCAAAAACAAGGAGGCAGCAGAGTTCATAGCAAAAGGGTGGAATGCTCTGAAGGAAGTTGATAGAGTGATTGATTATTGTGAGCTAAGGGACAGCCGGCTCATTCCTCTCCTATGTGTAAGCTTTAGTCTGGAGTGCTTTTTAATATTCTATGGTCTGACTCTCTGGGCATGTAAATATTTAGATATGGTGGATTTGCATTAGGATGCAAAGGAGAAATTTGAATTGGCTTTGGAGGCAGACAACTCAAATACCCAAGCCAGATATTGGCTGTCAAAAGTGCATCTCAAGTACCATAACCCCTGGCGCTTGTAAAGCCATGTAAGAAGTTTATCTGTTCACCTTGTAAACATAAAACATATTTTCTATTGCATAATCTTTGTCTACCTAATTTGAATGTTAATTGGCATGTAGAATAACCTGCAGGCTTCTTATTATTCAACTTGCTGATATACTTAAAATTAATATTTCTTCATTTTCCTTTGTCATAATAGCGGTGTTGCTTTGCTAGTTGAAGCTGCTGAGATGGGTGATCCAGATGCTCAATATGAATTAGGCCGCCATTTGAGAGTTGAGGTTAGCTTTCTTTCATTGGGGAATTGTACTGTTTTCATTTTGTCATGGATAATGAATATAATCCATTTGGTCCAATTCAGTTAATTAGTGAGTGTCAAGTTCTTTTCAAGTACCATTGGTGAGATTTCATACTATTCCTAGTTTTCCAAATGCCTATCATGCACCTAGCCACCTATGCTTATCTTATCCATGTTTCAAATACTATCATTTGAAAGATGAGAACTGGATTATGTAAGACATAATCTGGGGATCTTCAAGATATAGACTGGTCACTTGTCTAACTTGGGGAATTTAATCAAACTTCAAAGCTGGTCAATCACATTGACGATATGCAGGCGGTGAATACCAGTCACAGGGCCCATTATCTCTACTTTCTCTTGTTACTTGATGACGTACTTGGAATTTTATCTGTTAGTTCTGCTGTCCCAAAATTTCAAACATGTTCTCTCATAAGCATCAGAATATTGACCCAAGGTAATGGCCATTCAGATTCATAACAGTATGTTCTTTTAATGCAAGCTCAAACTCTAGGAAATTGCTTTTAAAGACCCAAGGTATTCATGCAAGACTGCAAGTCTTTGCTTATATGGTTTCTATGCATGGGAGAAGGTGCTCCATGGGGGTACACTGTTAACGAAAAAAAAACTTATATTCAAAGTCTGTGTTCATGCATTGACATTTGACACCCTCTAATTGAATTACTTGACACAATGTCAGCTATAGTTATTCCTTTATAGCTTGGGTCTGGGTTCCTGTTTTGGGGATTTAAGGCATCTTAAAGTAAAGTTATTCACTCATTAGGGTTCCTGTTTTGGGGATTTATGGCATCTTAAAGTAAAGTTGTTCACTCATTGTGCATATGTAATGGTATTATATTTTGACGCATTTTTAAGAACTTTCAACAATTTGATAGAATGATTATGTTCAATCAGATCAGCAAGCATTTTACTATATAGAGAAGGCAGCTGATCAGGTATAATTCAATAAGCAACGACTATGCACCATTATTTCTCTGTGTCTGCCCTCAAATTGCTAAAACAGCGAGTTTCAGTTGCATTCAGGTGCACTATACCTTCTAGGTGCTGTATTTCTGACTGGGGATTGTGTAAAGAAAGACGTTGATTCAGCAATATGGTGTTTCCATAGAGCATTACAAGAGGGCAACCAAATCTCGCTTGTTTTCATTGCACTACAGTCATAGAGCTAGTTAATTGTACCTTCTTTGGAGCATAGGTGCTGTATTGGATTGAGATGGTTGAAAAGGCTGGAGGAAGAAGAGAAGCGTCTGCTGTCCTCATAGTTGAGACTTTGGAGAACAACTTTCCTTTTGGGATCGGAGAAGAATAGTTGAGAGAACAACATAATTAAACTGACTCTTGATATCAAGAGTTAGCTGCCATATTCAGCTTCAAAGGATGCATCAAATGATGAATTCAATGCCATTAATATCTGTATCTTGATTAAGTTATACCTCCATTTTATGTACTGAACTCAAGTTTGCACAGGTAGAGGCAGAGTTTTTTGCACTTTTGGTCCCACTACTATAGTGACATTGGCAGAATTGATCCACGATTTTTGAACTTTGCAATTTTAGTCCACGACTATTGATTTTTTTGCAAAAATGGTCCTTCCGGCCACTTTTCCGTCAAAATGTCACCGGAAGAAAAATTTTCCCTTTTTAGCAGGGGTAAAATTGACATTTGACTTGTCTCCAAAAAATAAATAAATAAATAAATTGGCGTTTGACTTAAAAATAACCCCCCCCCCCCCCCCCAATTTCCCGAACCCTACCTGCGAACAAGACAACAACAGTCACAATTAGTGGCTTGGATTTCATGGCTTGATTCTCCAGTGCGAAAAATTCAAGAATGACTCCGCGTAGGTTGAGGAGTGATGGTAAGTTTTCAATGTCCAAACTTTTAGTTTGTAAAATATTTGTGTCTATATTTGTGGGTGTTTGTATGATGTTATTGCTATGAATTTTGTTGATATGTCTATACTAGTTTACAGTGCATTATATACTTTTTGCCTAGTACGAAAAGTGCAGAATATGCTTTTATATTAAGTGTATTGCAAACCTGTAGTATTATAGATGGGGACCATGTGTTCTGGGGACCAGTAATCAATTTATAATGTTTACTTGTAACATGTGGCATGTGTTCTGTGAATGGGGACCACACTCCAGTGTCAACAGACCTTGGAGTTGTAAAACTAGAACAAATGGCTTAAATCAGGCAACAGACCTTGGAGTTGGAAAATTGGAACAAATGGCTTAAATCTAAATATTGTATTTCGAACCAGTAAATGCCTTAAATATGGTTTAAATATTCTTCACAACCATTGTCTGGCACCATTGAGTTACCATATGTTATTTCAGTACCCACAGACATTTCCTTAAAAATTTGTGATAAACATTTAAAATTGCCTAATGAATTTGATTACAAGTGAACATATTGTTTTTGTTGTTTTGTTGTGCATAATTGCAGCAATTTGATTACTATTATGTCTTCGCTAATTATTCATTTCTTCTTCTAACAATTTGATTATTGTTTTTATAATTTAGGTGATAATGGTAGTTGTCCTTGGACAGTAACTCTAAGAAAGCAACAGAATTCTTTGAATTGGAGCATCCTTAGATTGACAGATAAACATGATGGATGTTGTTGGACTTCTGAGAATTCAAGAGCAACGTCAACTGTAGTTGCAAAGAGGTGGAGTAAGGAGATTGCACATCATGATGACTGGAAAATGGAAAAATTTAGGCAAAAGGTGTGTAAAGATGAAAAGTTTCATATTAGTACACATCAAGCTTATAGAGCAATGAAGAAAGCTAAAATTCAAATTAGGGGTAATCTAGATGATAATTTCAAAAAGATTTGGAGTTACCGCCAAGAAATTATCAGGACTAATCCTATGACAATCTGTGAGGTGAAGCTCAGTGACAATGTTGAACTTTGTGGGGGAAACAGATTCCTTAGACTGTACATGTGTTGGGATGGATATAGGCAAGGTTTCAAATTTTGTAGGCCAATCTTGGGAGTGGATGGAACTCATTTGAAGTCTGGAATTGGGGGGGTTAATTCTGACTGCAGTTGGACTTGATGCTAATGACTCAATCTTCCATGTTGCATATGTCATTGTTGAGGGTGAAACAAAACAGTCTTGGGTGTGGTTTTTAGAATTCTTAAAAAAAGACTTAGAAATCAGTGAGGGGAATGAACATGAATTTACCTTCATGTCAGATAAACAAAAGGGTTTAATAGAAGCATTTGAAGTGGTATTGCCTAGAGTTGAGCACCGATTTTGTGTTAGGCACCTTCATGGGAATATGAAGGTTACGGGATTTCAAGGAAAGGCATTGAAGGATGCACTATGGGACTGTGCCAAAGCAACAACTGTGCCCAAATATACAACTGCACTTGGAAAACTTAGACAATTGGATGAGGATGCATATGTTTGGCTATCTAATAAGAGTCCAACAGAATGGAGTAGGTCACATTTCACAAGTGTTTCTCATTGTGATATGTTGGTGAACAATATTTGTGAAAGTTTTAATGCTGTAATTATTGATGCACGTAAACAACCTATCATTTTGTGCCTTGAATTAATCAGAAAGCAGCTAATGACCAAGCTATTTGCCAATAGGGAAAAAGTGAGTAAGTGGACTGGCAATATTTGCCCTAGGATTGTGGAGAAAGTTAAGATTATTGAGGAAAAAGCAGCTGGTTATACAGGATATCAATGTGACACATATTTATTTGAGATTGGAGGTATGTATGAGGCACAACATAGAGTGGATTTGCAAAGAAGAACCTGTTCATGTAGAAAGTGGGACCTCACTGGTATTCCATGTGAGCATGGTGTTCGTGCAATTTGGCTTAAGCATGGGAAAGGCCATGTAACTGACTACATCCACCCCTGTTATTCTAAAGATACATATTTGAAGATTTATGAAGGATGTATTAGACCAATGGCTGGCCCTGATGATTGGCCTATAAGTGAAAGAAATCCACCCCTACCTCCTGTGTACACTGCCAGAGTAGGGAGGCCACAAATATTAAGGAAAAAGTCACAAGATAAAAAATGATGGAGAAAGAGTGGCAAGGTCTCAAATAAAATTACATTGCTCCAATTGCAAACAGTCTGGCCACAATAATAGGAGATGTCCTAATGATCTACGTTTGACAGAAAAACCGGTAATGCTTTAATTACTTTATTGTATTTATCTTTATATGTTTAGTTTAATAATTTTACTTATTATTGTTGTTTTTGTTTAGAATAATCCCAGAAAAATGGTGAGATCCAAGAAGCAACCACAAGTTCATAACAGAACACAACCAACTGTTGAGAACACTTCAGAGCCAGTTGTTGAAAACACCACTGAGCCTAATGTTTACATTCCAGCTCCAATGGTAAGCAGTGGTTTATGATTTATGGTTTATGGTTTATGGTTTATTGTCTATGGTTTATGGTTTATGGTTTCAGGCAATGGGAGCCCGTGATGTTTTAACACAAGAAGAATATGATTTTGATATTGCTTTAAGTTCATTCAATTTGGATGATCTTATACTGCTAATGCAAGAACAAGCCCATGCAGAAGAACCCCAATCAGATTCAGTTCAACCCCAAGGAGATTCGGATCAAGCCCCACCAGTTCAAGCACATGTAGAAACACTTCAAGCCCAAGTTCAAGCCCCACTAATTCAAGCCAAGAACAAAACTAATTTTAGAGTGAAACTTCCAGTTCAGAGAAAGTGTTCTACCAAATCTAGTTCCAAGTAAAATTGACTGATGTAATGGTTTATGGTTTTTTTGGTAATGCCAAAACTGTAATGGTTTTTATGATTCTTTTTGTAATGCCAAAACTGTAATGGTTTATGATTTTAGGCATGTTATTTTGTCAAACTATGATGCCAAAACTGTTGTTATACTGCCAATGCAGTTTTGTTGTCTTAAAATTGTAAACATTGATTATGGTTAATACAGCAGACTGTTTATGGTTTCTTTGTCTATGGTTGATGGATTTTTGTCTATTGATGAGCATAACACAACAGAGAATTGATTGTGGGTAATCTAAAACAGCAACAAGGACAACATGCAGAAGATAATGTTGCATATCATATACAGTAGAAAGCATGGTGGAAGTATTAAATTTCACTTGATCACTAATGAACTACAATTTTTTTCTCATCATTCTACACGAGCTGTAGTTTCACAAGTAACATAATGATACAACAATGTTCAGCATTGACCATAGATCTGCCAAACTAAAATGATCCTACACATTTCTATTCAACAACATGAACATTCATAATGAGTAAAAGAAACAAGAGCATTAGTCATTTGCCTAAAATGCACACTAACCAACCTAATTTAAAACGCTTCCTAGTTACTGCAAACTTCATTATCTACAAACTTCATTCTCTGCTTTTCCATCACCACCATCTGCTGCAACTTTGCATTCTCTACTTGCTCGTAAGCTTCTTCGAATTTCAGAATTGCTTGAGTTAACTCTGACTCGGACGTGTTTGAATCGATAGGAGGCCTTCTCCGAAATGCCTGTTTATGCTTCTGCTGCATCTGCAATGGCGTCTTGTTCGCAGGTAGGGTTCAGGAAATTGGGGGGGTTTTATTTTGTTTGTTGTTTTGGTGAATAAGAGGAGTAGTACTATTTTTAAGTCAAACGCCAATTTATTTATTTATTTTTATTTTTTGGAGACAAGTCAAATGTCAATTTTACCCCTGCTAAAAACGGAAAATTTTTCTTCCGGTGACATTTTGACGGAAAAATGGCCGGAAGGACTATTTTTGCAAAAAAATCAATAGTCGTGGACTAAAATTGCAAGGTTCAAAAGTCGTGGACTAAAATTGCAAGGTTCAAAAGTCGTGGATCAACTCTGCCAGTGCCACTATAGTCGTGGGACCAAAAGTGCAAAAAACTCGGTAGAGGCACGAGCGTGCCTTTACTGTTTACCTGTGCCCACCAGGCGGAGTCCTACTTCATATACAACTTGTCTGACTTCTCGATTATTTTTCAATTTTCACCCTCGAATGAACATAATTGGAGGCTGAAAATTATATATTCAAAATTTTTGAAACTAAATCCTATATTCTATTTGGAGATCATTTTGTTTTTATCAGGGTTGCAAAAATCCCGCCTAGGCACCGAGTAATCGCCGCCTAGGCGCTAGGCGCCCCTAAGCCGTGGCGATTTCCCCCCTAGGCTTCCGCCTAGGAGACCGGCCGCCTAGGCGCCCGCCTAGCGCCTAATTCGGCCGCCTAGCGCCTAACTCGGCCGATTACGCCGAGTTTACTCGTCAATTTCTGTCGAGTTAGCCGAGTTAACCCGGCCGACTTGACCTTTCTAATTTTTTTCATTTATATATATATAATTTTTTTTTTTTGAAAACCATAGTTTTGATGTTATGACTTATGAATTATCATTAATTCATTTATTTGGATGTGTTATTTGAATAAATGTTGAAAACAACCTCATTAAAATTGTCAAACTGCAAGTCTACCACTGTTTTTTTGGCGCCCGCCTAGGCCGCCTAGATTCCGCCTAGGCGCCGCCTAGACTGCTTAGGCGCTAGGCGCTGCCCGGGCGCCCGACTAGCGCCTAGCGCCTACTGCAACCATGGTTTTTATCATCAGATTCTACCTTTAGTATCTGTTTGGAAACTCAGAAAATAACTTTTCAGAAGTCTTTTTTCATATTTTGTTGTGTTTGGGTATTCAAAGAAAATAAAGGCAAAGAAAAATATTCATTCTAATCCACGGAAAATAAGTTGATCTAATGCCCAGCTAGCACGTTAGTTTTTGGCTTTTTGCTGAAAACCAAGGTGTTTTTTACAAGCCTCCACCATGGTTGACAATTTTTATTTCTTTTTTAATCCTAACTACCTAGTGGTAAAATTCAAGCAATCTATCTCGCAAACTAATCGTCTAATTTTATTTTTTTTTTATTACCAATCGATTGGTATTCAATAATACCTTCAAGCATTATGTTTTTTAAGGATCACATAATGATTAGTAAGTTACTAACTTAATTAGTCAAACACTTTGAACTACTTTAGGTTTTGTGACCACCTTTCACGTGGTAAAAAAATCCTCACTTTTTCAGTCATGATGCTATAAGTAGCATTTTCAATTCTTTTATTAATGATTATGTTAAATTAACCATTGTTCTTCAGAAATTTTATTTAACCAAAGCTATAATAATAGAATTTTAGCTCATATTTTGCTTCTTTCACCCAAACTATACTCCAACTCCACAACTTAGTAGCTAAAAAAGCACAAATGTATGCAGGCCAGGCCCTAACATCCATTAAACTAATAGGGGAAAAAAAAAAGTTTAGTGTAATATTAAGTCAATGTTTACGTATCCCAGTATTGTGGTTAGTAAAATTATACACAAATTACATGCATGACATGCTATCCCCAAAATCTCAATGTAGTAATAATGGTTTAAATGCAGTACAGATATGTTAATTCAAAGAAGAACTTTGTAAAGGTTTTAAACATTAAAGTATGGAAGGCTAAGACAAGGACTTGCTCTAACAGGGAGAAATTATGAAGTTAATAAAAAACATTCTTATAAAATAAACTCAATAGTTTACACCATTATACACAACATGCACCATCATCATTCTAATACATACATAGGCAATTTAATTGCAATTCACAGTACACGTACCATTCAATTCGTTTATTCGGAAGAATCATCATCAGCATCATCTTCAACATCATCAACTTCTTGAATTTGGTCCACTGTAATTAAATCAAATGACAAAAAAGCAGTTGAGAATAAATTGAACAAAATTTGTAATTCAAAAAAAGTCATACTGTGAGAGAAAAGAGGCAGACCATGGCGAATAATGATGGGTTTGTGTCCAATATTCTCCCGGCTATCACTAATTTCTTTGGCAGAATTCTTAACAGGCTGGGGGCAATTTAGTAACTCAATTGACTCCAGTGCATATGCATTTTCAAAGCCAGTTGGAATAGCTTCCAATTTTGTACACTCTTTAAGAACTAGGTGCTCAAGGCAAGGAAACTGATCCCCTTCATCGACCTCCCAACTTTTAAGGTTTTCAGCTTCAAGGTACAAGAATTTTAGCTTAGGGAAGTTTCCCTCTGTGGGTTTCCAATCTGGATCATTACACACTTGTTTCAGTTTCAGTACTTCAAGATTGGGCAACATGCCAATTACGTTTATTTCACTCCACGGCAAACGAGTTCTCTTCAGTTTCAATTTCTTGATGTTATTGAGGTTTAGTACTGGCAAAGACTTCAGATTCAGAAGGCCTGTTGGTGAGCCTTTCCGGAATGCAATCATTAATGTCTCCAGCTTATCCAAACTTCCAAGATTCTCAAGGTTAGCAGGCTCTATGGCCTCAGGACTTGGCTTTGATCCACAAATAATCCCCAACTTTTTTACATTTCGGATTCTTGAAAACACTTCCTTGGTACAATGGTCTAGACTCAACCAGTAGAATGTGTGTAAGTCCTCTTTGACCTCACTTGGAGGATCCACTGAAAGAGCATAGCTAACCTCAACATGCCTTAGCTGTGGTGACTCCAAAAGTTTAGATGGCAAACACATATCACTGAAGCCCATTCCATTCAGAGAAATAACAAGTGTTTGCAAATTTTGAGTCCCAGAAACTATATCCACCAGCTCTTCAGGACTTAGACAGTCATCCAAGGCTATATCCATGTACCTCAGAAGAACTAGATCCCTTAAACTCATGAAAACTTCATTAGATAATGGAGGTAATTCAATCAAATCCAACACTCTTAACAAGTTAGACGGTAAACACTCGCCAATAAGTGTTGGAATTGCATCTCTATGCAGAAAAGATAGGGAGCGAGATTTGTCCAAATTATGGCAAACATAAACATTTCCATAATTTGGCCAAAAACTTAACCAACGAAATCCCTCGTGCTTTACACTTCCACCACCGTTGCTAATTGTACTTCCATCATCATTTAAATTCTTCACTGTTCTAAATCTTCTCATGCTACCAGCATACAAAAGGTTCTCATCTTCAGCTTTGTTCACACAAAAGTCATGCAACAGATCATGCATTCTGCATGTCTTCACTTCACCATTTGAGCTCTGATTGCGAATCAGAATCATGCTTCTACTAATAAGAGCTCGTAAGTAC
Organism: Ipomoea nil; assembly: GCF_001879475.1. NCBI lineage: Eukaryota > Viridiplantae > Streptophyta > Magnoliopsida > Solanales > Convolvulaceae > Ipomoea > Ipomoea nil. The sequence continues at coordinate 305,998 of NW_017617665.1, forward strand.
TCGAGAGCTGTGTCTTCTAACGCCCTGCCCATATCTTCCAATGCTTTTTTCATGTCTTTCAATGCCTTGCCATTACCTACTTTCACAAACCCCTCGGCGATCCACAACCTAACAAGCTTTTTGACAGGCATCTCACTGTCTTCTGGAAAGACTCCCAAATGTAGAAAACAAGGTTTCAAATGTGGAGGCAAGTGTTTGTAACTCAAAGCTGGAATTTTTGTACATTGTTCATCACGTGTTAATATCAATGCTAATTCTGCTCGAATTTCCTTCCATTCCTCCAATGATCCTTTACTGATCAGAATCCCCGCAACTACAACTATGGAAAGGGGTAATCCTCGGCATTGTTTAACGATTTCCTTCCCAACGTCCTCATAACCCAGTGATTTTGGAAAGCGTGTTTCAAAATCAAGGTTTCTAGAAAATAGAATCCAACTATCCTCATCACTTAAAAAATTCAAGCCATAAGGTGACTTACCTGAATGAGTATCTTGAGCCACCTTTTTGTCTCGAGTAGTCAATAATAAAATGTTCCCCTCAATTTTAGTCTCAGTCGGAAAACAAGGTTTGATATCTTCCCAAGCTTCAATACTCCATACATCATCCACAACAATTAGATACCTTCCTCCCTTCAACAGCTTTTGTAATCGATCTCTTAAATCTTCCTTGGTTGAGGTCTTAATTTCTTCGGGGGTCAAGGTCGTAATGCATCGAAGAAGGGCAATGAGAGTTTGTTTCCCCTCATATTGTTGTGACATCGTTGCCCAAGCGCGAATATCAAAACGATTTGTAATTGGATCATCATAGATTGTTCTTGCTAAAGTCGTCTTCCCTGTTGAAATATTATATAAGCTAAGGTATCCTCAAATGTAATTCATTCATGTAAGAGAATTTGGAGTAGAACTCACAATATCTATATTCTTGCTCGTGAACAAACTATAAACTACATGCTTATTAGATTCATTTACAACCAAAATAAGAGGGAAAATGACACTTTTTTCTTATGAGTAATAGTTGTATAGCTTATTTATTCCCTAAATTACAGGTGCATCTACTTTTCTTCCTTATTCTTGAAATGTCTATTTTTATCTAAACCGGTTAGGTAGTTACAATTGGCATCCAAAATCCTAAAATTTGAAGGACCTTTTAGGAATATTAACCAAACCTTTCCAATTGGCATCCAAAATCCAAACGCATGAAATAAAAAGAATAGCTCGCATGGGTAGCTCAACTGGTCATAGATGTGAAACTTTGGAAGAATGACCAGGGATCGAGTCTCACCAGAGGCAGTGTGGGAGCAACCTCTCAAAATGAGGGGGGCTCCTTGTGCGCAGTGAGTACCGATCTAGCCCCTGTGATTAATGTTTAATTGAGTCACCATGAAAAGAACAATTACCCTTAATTCTCGTTTTTTAGACATGCAATTAAGATTGAAATACAAGAATTGAGAGAAACTATCTTGTCTATTTTCCACATTTATTGGGACATCTAGTTGATATTCTTAAAAAAAAAAAACTCTTATTTTGAGAAATAATGTCTGCAATGAATATTAGTTAATGAATTTGGGTAAAATAATAATAATAATAAAAAACAAATTATATCATTTTTGTAATAAAAGATATACTTCAAACTCCCATCATTACCGTTTGTGTTGTGTTATAAGTAAATATTTCCTTTATTCTATTTTACTTATCATATTTATTAGGGATAAAGGTCAAATAGACCCAACTATAAGTCAAAGTGTAATTAGTCTGACTAAAAAAATAATTAGACACTTTAATTTCTCATTTTTATGCATTCAAGTTAATTAACAGATTACCAATAGCCTCTAGGTAATTGGTACATTTTTAAAATTTAATAAATTAATTAATTTTTTTTTATAAAAAAACATATATTTTTTTAATTCAAATAAAGTAGTTAAAAAAAAAAAAAAAAAAAAAAAAAAAAAAAAAAAAACCTCTGCCGTCATATTTCCCATCCAACCGGACAGAGAAGCCAACCATCGCTTCTTTGTCCAACTGGACGAAGAAGCCGGCTTAGCTTCTTGAGTTTACCTTTAAAATGAGCTAATTGAACAAATTTAAAAAGTTATTGGCTAAAATGCGTAAAAGTGAAGAGAGAAAAGTTTATGGGCTAAGATTTAGCTTATAGTTGAAGGGCTGGTTGAGTGGTTGGCTCTATTACAAAGGACAAATTATTGTGTGGACCATGGTTCATACAATTCTACGTGAACTATAACAAAAAGTACATTTTTAATATATTAAATGTACATTATTTGTGTACTGAATGTACATTATATAAAATAATGTACATTATATAAAATAATGTACTTTCAATACACAAATAATGTACTTTCTCTAAATACAATATACATTATTAATATATTAAAAGTACATTATTTTATAACATGCAAAATATGATTCACACAGCTTGTGTGGACCATGGTCCATACAATAATGATTGATTACAAGGTCGTGACCTTCATCAAAACGAGACACAAAGGTACCATCTAAGCTTTAGTGCTTGACATTTATCTCTATTAATTATTTATTAGTCAAATCAACTCTTTTTATTTACCTATTTTCTTTAGAGTGTTTTTTTAATATAAATTTTGGATAAAGTACAAATAAGCTACTGAACTATTTAGGAAAAAGCAATTAAGCCATCGAACTCAAATAATCCCCAAATAAGCCACTGAACTCGAAAAAAAAGAGTAATTAACATTTTTAACAGGTTAACTCTAGGTTTTTGCTGGCTGGATTGCCAAATGTTAATTTTATTTACCATTTTTTTAATTATATCCACCCACGTAGTAATATAATTTAAAGTAATTATAATCAAAGTAGTTTTGTCTTGTCTAGATATAATTTATTTATTTATTATTATTTTTAAAACAAAAGATCCAGTGAAAAATAATAATAAATAAATCAAATCACGACAAGACAAAACTATTTTGATTATAATTACTTTAAAATATAATATATACTACCCAAGTGGATAATATTAATAAAATAAATAAATGCAAATAAAATAAACATTTGGCAATCCAATCAACAAAAACCTGGAGTTAACATGTAAAAAATGTTAATTGCTCTTTTTTTCAGGGTTTAATGGCTTATTTGATGGTTATTTGTACTTTATCCCTATAAATTTTGTATTTTTTAAAAATAATATCTAAATATATATATAATGAAAAATAAAATTATAAAATAAGACGGAAAGTAATAAAATTAGAATTTAAGGAAAATGCATTACCGATGCCTCCCATTCCAAAAATTGAGATAATTTGTTGTTCTTTAGTCTTGCCATTGAGTTGTTCAATTATCTGCTTCAACTCCTCGCGGTTTCCCACCATTTCTTCCTTACGCGGCGTGTGAGGGATGGTGTCCTCATCGGGAGGAAATTGCGAGGAATCAGCTAACGAGCTATCATGCTGCTTCACCGTCTCCAACAATTCGTCTATGTCTTTTCTGATTTCTTCCAGGCTCCCATGGATCTCTCTGCGAGCGTCTTCTTTCCGCTTTGCGTTTTCCGCCAGGAGAATGTTTCTGAGTTGAATCTCAATCTTGTCTTCTGCTTTAAGTGAAACGTCTTTGATTTGGTTCTCCACGCTTTTGATTTCGGCATCCTCGAAGGCTTTGATGTGGAATTTCTTCATGAAGGCTTGCAAGGTAGAAAGATGTTGAATGAGAGATCTCATCTGTTTTAGGTCATCAGGAAGCACCCGGGGGCTGGGCTGCTGAATTTCAAACTCCATTGTTGCCTTGAGAGAAGCTAATACGACGGAAGCCATCTCTCACTGTTATCAGTCTCTCTGTAAATCTGTATGAGATAGAGATTGAAAGCTTTGCAGCACAACTCCGCAGTGGCTTTATTTCCGATCAAGTCAATGTCAACGACTCCTCCGTGTTAACTCAGATAATAGAATACTCCATATTATATTACCGATTACTTCTATGTTTTAAAGTTACATTATTATTGCTGATGACAGCCTAGTTATTTATTTTTGTACAACTTGGGTTGTGATTGAGCGGAAGGAACTTATTCAAAAGAGGTTTCTATTATTCAGTGCTAGAAATCTTAGGTACACCAAAAATCGCACTTCTTTTCTAAATTTACTAGGAATGAAAATTATGTTCTATTTACTTGGCGATGAAAAATTAATGCAAAAATGGAGAAAATGAAGTGAGATCGGAAAACTAAATCAGCATCAAACAGAAAAGAAATTTTAAAACATTAAAAATGAATCAAGAAGTTGTAAGTATTTTCCCTAAATACAATATATTATAATATATTGTATTATTGAGTGGCTGTAATGCAAGTAGGAGATTGAGTCAATTAGTGACTTTATTGTATTATTGAGTGGCTGTGGTGCAAGTAGGAGATTGAATTAATTAGTGACTTAATCTGTTATGCAACTCATGATATTCCGTTAAACTTTAACTGAATATCTGCCTACGTTGATGGCATGTAGGCTTCTAAGCAAAACAGTCCTCCCACAGCTCCCGTGTTCAGAATACACGCACCATCAGGTATTCGGGAGAGAAGTGGTGGACAAAACTATTCTGCAGGTTTACCGTCCCATGGCAATAACATCAACTATGGCAAGGGATATTCGGATGTTCCTCAAGATAGGTTACTCGTTACTACAGTTTATGTTAGTCAATTTATTATCTAACATTTGGTATCAGAGCCCTATTAATCTCTGCCTGGTTCATTAATTAGCAACAAATATATATTTTAAAGTATATTTGCTTTTTTGTTATTTCCTGGAAAACAATGAGGTTGTATGTTTTTTCCTTTATACGAAATTGTATAATTTTTGGGAAATATGTACTGCGGCTGTTTTTCGTTTTTGGTTTTACAGCACCGTGGGGTGGCTGCGGAGCTAAATAAGGCGTCAACCGTTCCCTTTGCGCAGTTCGATCGTTGACGTCGACGACTCCGACGGGGGTACTGCTGACGGTAGAGCTGTCGTTATTTTTCGATCCTCCGCTGTGAGCTTCGCCGCTGGATGGATGGCGCCATGGGGTGTTGTGGTTCTGGCTGGCGATGGAGGTGGGCACTGGCTACCATGGTGGTGTCATCCATGGATACATCCCGTTCTAGCCGTTGCTGTTTCTTCTTCATCGGTGCTGCAGTGGAAAAGAAGAAAAAGCCTTCATCCTCGCCACTGCAAATTTAGGCGGCGTTGGCGGGCGTTGTGATGAGGCTAGGCATCCGGCGACGTCCGGCTTCCTCTCCTCCTTAAAGCCGCGGGCAGTGGGTGGCGTCGGCGAACCAGGGCGCCGCCGGACTAGCTTTGCGACAAGCTTTGGCGTTGCGGTGTGGTGGTCCGGCGGAGGCGGGCTTGGCTTCCCGGCGAAACCGTCGCTGTTTCCCTTCCCCTTCAAGCGGCACTACTGCCTTGGTGTCGTCTTTCTCTCCTACAGCGCGACTGGGAATTGCAGGCAGGGTGGCGGACCAGTGCTGCAGTGAGGAGAAGTGGCGGAGCTTCTTCGCTATTTTTTTTCGGCGAATCGTTAGAAGAAGACTCCTAGTATGCCTGTTTTAATTAAAAAGCAATTTCCTTCATTTTTATTTACCATATATTCTAGAGTTAATCAACAATTTGTTCCATCAATTATTGCCAAACTGTGAATGTAGTCCTTTAATTCCTTAATCATCGATTTAGTCCCTGAAATTTTTTTTTTTTTTGTTGATTTAGTCCCTCCGGCCGTAGTCCATCAACCAGCCGGCGAGAACTCCGATTAACCATGGGTATTTTGGTCTTTCAGCCCTCTTCTTACCTGACCAACCTCCGATTAACCAGCCGGTGGCCTTGTCTTACTTAAAGAGATTGGGGCTGGAACAAGAAATGACGTATTCTATGTTCAAAACTCAATCGGATCGCCGATTTCAAAATTCAACCCGTGATGACTCGAAGAAAGCGGCTCCCGGGAACTGATTTTTGGTGCATTGAAAGACAATGCGTCTCTGATCAAGGCCTCGTTCATGACAAATCGCGCCGTTTCATCTGTCCGCGTCGCAGTCATACCCGCCACCACCCACGCCTCCGCATCTCCGCCGCGGTGGTCGGTGAAGGGATTGCACAGGCACACAATGATGCTCTCAACCCTGTCAATTCCTCTTCTCGGTCAATTGTTCTAAACAATGCCCTTTAAATTGGCATATTATAGAGGGGCATTTTTTACAACATTTACACCACTCAAAATCCAAAGCATGCTTTGTATATTCATAAATTATTTTATTATAATTGTACATTTAGAAAAGCATATATTAAGGTTGGATATAGCATATTATTAACTCATGGCCTTTATATTAAATATCCTTTAATTTTGGATCCTTAGGCTAATTTTGGACATTATAGCCTATTAAGACGGCTTGTTTGGTTTCTCATTTAATTTTGAGCATATTTTAGTCCGGCCTACTTGTCACTTGGGACTTTAAAACCTATTTTGAACAAGCTATTTAGGACCTATCTTGGTCATTAAAGTATGGATTCCACCTCTTTGATTGATATGTTAATAATAATTGTAGCACCTTTTTTTATTTGATTATAACATGTTTATTAAGTTTTAATTATTACTAACTACCGTATTTTGTTATAACGGTATTTATCATTGATAATAATATAAAGTTGGATCTATTTCAACACTAGACCATTTATTATTCATGTTATAATTAACCTAGGCATTAAGGTTCATGGGCTTGACTTAGCAATTTGGTGCTATAATTATTATCTTTGCCTGATTTTGAGTCGTTAAGTGTTTAAGGATTATAGTTACCATTTGAAGCCATTAAGAATTATAATTATTATTTTTTTGCCATTAAGAATTATAACTATTATTTAAGTTGATAAGTTGATTATGTTTTTAATCTATTAATAGTTTTCAGGGCCTTAACATTAATATTAAGTTTTTTTTTAATTTTTTTTTATTTTTTATGGCAAGCAATGTACACTGTTGATATATTGCATTTACATTGGTAATCTGGTAATACCTTAATTTTAGTCTTCTTATGACTCATGGTTAATTATTATGTGGTAAATTGAGATTAGTATTTGGCATCCCTCAATTACAGTTTTGCATTTATTGTAATTAATTTGCATTATTAATCACTGTTATTAAGTTGAGGGGCTAATCTCATTTATTACCTTTCATAATAATTATTCATTCATGGTAATTTACTATATTTGGTACATTGGTAAGATTACCCATGTCACTTCATTTTTCCATTATTATTAATAATGGTAATTAAGTGTTACCAATGAATTGTTACATACCATTGGGCGATTCATTGAGATTACTAGCATCGACGAGTCAACTACACTCTCCGCGAAGATGAGAGATTTGGAGGCTTTCTTTGCTATCGATGTTAGTGCTATCGATTGATGTAGTTCGCATCATTAAGGTACGTAAATCATTAATTATAGTTTACAGTTTATTATTATTGGTAACTACTGTTATACCTGTTAACTATTTTTGAAATAGTCACATTTTATCTTTAAAAATATGGAAACATTAAAATATGTATTACCATGTTTGTCATTATTGAAATATTAATGGTGATTATAATGCTCCTTATTACTATTAATATTTTAATTAATGATAACATTAATTTTATGGTATTAAGTCATGAATTGTTTCCAAATAGATTTATGTGGCATTTATTTTCGGACATAAGTTTTATTAAATTTTAAAGTTATATCCGAAAATGTTTTAAAGTTTAACATGTTTTAACTATCATTTTTCCATATTTAGCCTCCAAATTAACATAATAATATTATTATGGCTATTTATTGCTTTTTGGATTATTTACAATTTTATGTCATTAATGATACTATTAATTAAGTCTTGGAGAGTGATTTCAGAATTTTGGAAAAACATTTTTTGCAAATGACTATTGTCATTATTGTACACCTATTTCATAATTTATTTAGTATTTGAATTATGATTTTAGAGGTTATTGCCCACATTTTGTTAAGTATGAATAATTGCACATTTGGTGTTTTTCATACTCTTTAGATTGTTTTATGTTTTTAATCACATTAAGTGCATAATATTAAGTTTAATATGCAACTAGGATTTGTGAGATTTTTTATTTACGAATAAAACATATACTATGGCTTGATATTTGTTAATTCAGCCTGTTTCTCACAAATTTGATTTTATGCAATTAAAACATTTTCACGTGGGCGTATATTTTAACCTTTCAAAGTATATATATTTATTACATCATTATTCAAATTTTGGATTTCTTTTGGTTAGAAGTCATACTAGTTTTGAATATTAATTGTATACTTGAGGTTATTGCTCATATTAAAATTATTTTCAGTTATGCAATTTATTTGGAACATATGAGTTTATTATTTAATTTTATGCATATCTGTTCTAAGCATAATATTTTATTTTTAGATTATGCGATTTATTATGCCTTTAGAAAGCATAGTTTGGGAATGGATTTAGTTCTTATTAAGTTGAACTTTATGCATAAAATTAATTGCAGTGGTGCCTGAATTTAAGCACGTTTAGTCCGTTAATTTAGTTTATCGATTTAAAGCCTTATCCATAGTGAATCTACAATCTTATAGATCTCCCAAACGATTTTGCTTCAAATATGAAAACACATGACTTAGGGAAGTTTCTTGGGGAGGAATACTAGTTCTATGGCCCTGGCTTAAAAGCCTTGTTGCTACTAGTCCCCTTGCGATGCTACTCTGTCTAAGGAGTGGTATTTAACCGAGCTTCGTCTCGACCAACTTTCATGGGAGTATACCTAATAATTGTCTATCATGTGTTGGTTTAATTCGTTTGTTAGCCTTTAAATTCCCCTTTTGCCAAGTGATAACAGTTTTAGATTAATTAAAGAGTAGCCACAACATCTTTAATTTACTAAAAATTGTCTAAATTTCAAATCACATAAAGATGGCAAGGATAAATGTCTAGTGATCATATAATTTTAATTAGTTGGGGAGTAGTCACAGCATCCTTAATCAGTTAA